>NC_133464.1:66096071-66416785 GCF_048565385.1 Saimiri boliviensis | reverse complement strand
CTACTCTGGTAGCTTCGTCACAGAAGGATATTCAGTACTTGAACGCAGATCTGGACCAAGTGGACCTAATAGACATCTATAGAACTCTCCACCCCAAATCCCCAGAATATACATTCTTCTCAGCACCACATTGTACTTATTATAAAGTAGATCACATACTGGAAGTAAAATACTCCTCAGCAAATGCAAAAGATCAGGAATCCTAACAAACAGTCTCTCGATCACAGTGCAATCAAATTAGAACTCAGGATTAAGAAACCCACTCAAAACTGCGCAACCACTCGGAAACTGAACAAAATGCTCCTGAATGACACCTGGATAAATAATGAAATGAAAGCAGTAATAAAGATGTTCTTTGAAACCAATGAGAATGAAGACACAGTGTACCAGAATCTCTGGGACACATTTACAGCAGTGTGTAGAGAGAAATTTATAGCACTAAATGCCCTCAAGAGAAACGAGGAAAGATCTAAAATTGACACCCTAATGTCACAATTAAAAGAACTAGAGGAGCAAGAACAAACAAATTGAAAAGCTAGCAGAAGACAAGAAATAACTAAGATCATAATGGAACTGAAGGAGATAGAGACACAAAAAACCTTTCAAAACATCAATGAATCCAGGAGCTGTTTTTTTTAAAAGATCAACAAAAGAGAGAGACCACTAGCCAGACTAATAAAGAAGAAAGAGAGAAGAATCAAATAGATGCAATAAAAAATGATAAAGGGAACATCGCCACTGATCCCACAGAAATACAAACTACCATCAGAGAATACTACAAACACCTCTATGCAAATAAACCAGAAAATCTAGAACAAATGGATAAATTTCTGGACACTTATACCCTCCCAAGACTAAACTGGGAAGAATTCAAATCCCCAAACAGACCAATAACAACATCTGAAATTGAGGCAGTAATTAATAGCCTACCAACCAAAAAAAGTCCAGGACTAGACACGTTCGCAGCTGAATTCTACCAGAGGTACAAAGAGGAGCTGGTACCATTCCTTCTGAAACTATTCCAAACAATAGAAAAAGAGGGAATCTTCCTTAACTCATTTTATGAGGCCTATCTCATCCTGATAGCAAAACCAGGCAGAGACACAACTAAAAAGAGAAAATTTCAGGTCAGTATCTCTGATGAACATGGATGTGAAAAACCTCAATAAAATACTGGGAAATCAAATCCAACAGCACATCAAAAAGCTTACCATTATGATCAAGTCAGCTTCATCCATGGGATGCAAGGCTGGTTCAACCTATGCAAATCAATAAACATAATCCACCACATAAACAGAACCAAAGACAAAAACCACATGATTATTTCAAGATATGCAGAGAAGGCCTTTGACAAAATTCAAGAGCCCTCTATTTTAAAAACCTCAGTAAACTAGGTATTGATGGAACATATTTCAAAATAATAAGAGCTATTTATGACAAACCCACAGCCAATATCATACTGAATGGACAAAAACTGGAAGCATTCCCTTTGAACACCAGCATAAGACAAAGATGCCCTCTCTCACCACTCCTATTCAACACAGTATTGGATATTCTGGCCAGGGCAATCAGGCAAGAAAAAGAAATAAAGGTATTCAATTAGGAAAAGAGGAAGTCAATTTGTCTCTATTTGCAGATAACATGGTTGTATATTTAGAAGACCTCATCTTCTCAGCCCAAAATCTCCTTAAGCTGATAAGCAATTTCAGCTAAGTCTCAGGATCGATATGCAAAGATCAACAAAATCGATGTGCAAAAATCATAGGCATTCCTATACACCAATAACAGACAAACAGAAAGCCAAATCATGAGTGAACTCCCATTCACAACTGCTACAAAGAGAATAAAATACCTAGGAATACAACTAACAAGGGATGTGATGTGAAGGACCTCTTCAAGGAGAACTACAAAGGACTGCTCAAGGAAATAAGAGAGGACACAATGCAAAAACATTCCATTCTCATGGTTAGGAAGAATCAATATTGTGAAAATGGCCGTACTGCCTGAAGTAATTTATAGATTCAATGATATCCCCATCAACTACCACTGACTTTTTTCACAGAATTGGAGAAAACCACAATAAACTTCATATGGAACCAAAAAAGAGCCTGCATAGCCAAGACAATCCTATAAAAAAAAAAAAAACACAAAAAACAAACAAACAAACAAAAAACAAAAAACAAAGCTGAAGACATCATGCTACCTGACTTCAAACTATACTACAAGGCTACAGTAATCAAAACAGCATGGTACTGGTACCAAAACAAAGATACAGACTCATAGAACAGAACAGAGGCCTCAAAAATAATGCCACACATCTACAACCATCTGATCGTTGACAAATCTGACAAAAACAAGCAAGGGGGAAGGGATTTCCTGTTTAATAAATGGTGCTTGGAAAACTGGCTAGCCATATGCAGAAAGCTGAAACTGGATCCCTTTCTTACATCTTATATAAAAATTAACTCAAGGTGGATTAAAGATTTAAACATAAGACCTAAAACCATAAAAACCCTAGAAGAAAACCTAGGCAATACCATTCAGGACATAGGCATGAGCAAGGACTTCATGACTAAAACACCAAAAACAATGGCAACAAAACCCTAAATAGACACATAGGATCTAATTAAGCCAAAGAGCTTCTGCACAGCAAAAGAAGCTATCATTGGAGTGAACAGGCAACCTACAGAACGGGAGAAAATTTTTGCAGTCTACCCATCTGACAAAGGGCTAATATCTAGAATCTATAAGTAACTTAAACAAATCTTCGAGAAAAAACAACCCCATCAAAAATTGGGCAAAGGATAAGAACAGACACTTCTCAAAGGAAGACATTTATGCAGCCAACAAAATGAAAAAAAGCTCATCATCACTGGTTATTAGAAAAATGCAATTCAATAACACAATGAGATACCATCTCACACCAGTTAGAATGGTGATCATTAAAAAGTCTCAGGAGACAACAGATGCTGGAGAGGATATGGAGAAATAGGAACGCTTTTACGCTGTTGGTGGGAATCTAAATTAGTTCAATCATTTGTGGAAGACAGATTCCTCAAGGATCTAGAACTAGCAATACCATTTAACCCAGCAATCCCATTACTGGGTATATATCCAAAGGATTATAAATCATTCTATTATAAAGACACATATACATGTATGTTCATGTGGCACTGTTCACAAGAGCAAAGACTTGGAACCAACCCAAATGCCCATCAATGATAGACTGGATAAAGAAAATGTGGCACATATACAGCATGGAATACTCTGCAGCCATAAAAAATGATGAGTTCACGTCCTTTGCAGGGACATGGATAAAGCTGGAAACCATCATTCTCAGCAAACTGACACTAGAACAGAAAACCAAGCACCACATGTTCTCACTCATAAGTGAGAGTTAAACAATGAGAACACATGGACACAGTGAAGGGAACATCACATACTGGGGCCTTTCCGGGGGTGGTAGGCTAGGAGGTGGGATAGCACTAGGATAAATACCTAATGTAGATGATAGGTTGATGGATGCAGCAAACCATCAAGGCATGTGTATACCTATGTAACAAACCTGCACATTCTGCACATGTACCCCAGAACTTAAAGTATAATTTTAAAAAATACAAAAATTAACTGGGTGTGGTGGTGCACATCTGTAATCTAGTATTTAGGAGGCTGAGGCAGAAGAATTGCTTGAACCAGGAAGGCAGAGTTTGCAGTGGGCCGAATTCATGCCAGTGCACTCCAGCCTGGGCAACAGAGCAAGACGCCATCTTAGAAAAAAAAAAAAAGAAAAAAAATGTCTTTATACTCCCTCCATGCCCCACCAAAAAAACAAAACAACAACAACAAAAAACATCTGAGTCCAGGTCCTTCCTGATGTAGTTTTCTAAAATTCTATAATTTTATGTCTAAAACCCAGTTCATCTCATTCATCAAACTGCACCCTCTTCTAAGTTTTCTGTTTTTATTAATGCCGGCATCATTCTTCCACTTGCCAGCGCTCAAACCCTCATTTTATCTTTGATTCATTCTCTACTGTCCCCTAAGTGCTTTTAAGACATCTTTAAATCCAAATTCTATCAAGTGTCTGTGAGACGTCTCTCATGCCGTGTTCCCATTTGCACTCCTGGTGCTTTACCCTCAGTTCTACTTGTTTCATACTTTGTTTTAGAGATGCGGTCTCACTCTGTTGAGCAAGCTGGTCTGGGACTCCTGGGCTGAAGCAATCCTTTTGCCTCAGCTTCCCAAAGCACTGGGACTACAGGCAGGAGCCACTGTTCCCAGCTGATTTCACACTTGGACCACTTTGACTGCTGCAAGAACCTCCTACTTTGTCTCTGCCTCTAGGCTCTTCCTCTTCCACTCTATCTTACGTCATACCACCAGGTCAATTTTCTAACATGTGACTTTTTTCTCATCTCTCTGATTTAAAACTTCAGATGCTTTCTGACAACCTACAGGACACAGTCAGATGCTACTGCCTGGCATTTGGGGTTTACTCCTATCAAACGAGCCTATCTTCTTTCTATTCTATGTCCAGAAATGCTCTTAGAAAGCTCTCTCCTCTCCTTGCCTCACGACTTCCTACTTATATTTTACACACAACCCAAGTCCCGTATCTCTCAGAGGCATCTGTTTCAGGCCACTTGCAAGGCTTCCTTATCTGCACACATTTCCTATGCCACTTATATGGCAGTTCATCACTTATACATGTGGGTAAAAAAAACCACATTTCACCTGTTTGGTTCCTCCACAAAACCACTGCCTTCTTTAAACAGTAATTACATCCAAGCAAGTGAAGCAGAATGGCTGAATGGAAGCTGTGTTCTAATTCTGTCTCCATTATTTACATACTAGATAACTTTAGGAGAGCATTTCTTTAAAGCTTAACTTTCTTTAATGAAAAACATGGATAATACCTTATGTCTCTTCCCCATGGTTAGTGTGAGGACCAAATATAAGTGAGACAGTGCTTTCAAAAACTATAAATTTCTAGGAGTATACTGTGGCGTCACTATGATGACCATTATTCACTTTTATGATTCACAGGATTGACTGGATACAGAACAAGTGGTGATATATACTTGGGGTACTGAATCCATGAAAGAATTCTGTATAAGACTTTGACTAAAATTATATAAAAATATTTATGCCAAAATGATAACTGCAGTTGTGTTCAAATAGTGGATATCTTCTATTTTTCTGTGTCAATGTTGTTATTATTATCCTTATAATTAAAAAAGCAAGAAGAGAAACCAATGACATACAGTTGTTTTGAAGAGCTACATGTAAGGATAGCCAGTCACTGAATACTTAACATATTGAGTGACACCACTCACCCCCTATATAGAGAGACCATCACCCTGTGACTTCCCCTATGGCCCTCCAAGGGCTGGTGGCCACCATAGCTGCTAGTGCGAGGTGAGTGGGACAGTCAACAAGACCTGTGTTGTAACGATTCGCCATGTCGCCTCCCACTCTGCCAGCAGCATACCGCAGGGCTGGCTCTTCTTCTCTGCCCTCTTGTTCCATGGCCTTCTTTTGCTGTTGGCTCAATTCTGCTAATTGCTCATAGGCCCTACTCTTAAACATCATACTTCATGAAATCTGGGGCCCTATAGATAATTGTCAAGATGTCTATCAGCTACTTTCTTATCCTTTACTCATATTTTTGTAAAGTGTCAAAAACAATCCATCAAATCATGTGCCAGTCGCCAATAACCTTCAAACTATTCCTCAGACGATTAGAACTGTGGCTGGGGGAGGAAGGAGAATGGAGATACTCCTTATACTTCCTTTTATGAGCCAGAGACTAGCACATGCCAAGTGCCCAGTGGCTGATAAGCGAAGGAATGACCCACCAACAATGGCCTGGAATATTGAAAACATGATGATTTGGACATAGAAGAAACAGATTCTATTTGCCACTGACTTGCTGTGTTCCTTTGTTTCCTTTTTGCTCTTTGTACAAAGACAGGACTGAAGCAGATGACCTCCACAGTGTCTTCCTGCACCCTGATTCCAGGCCTGCTCTGTGCCCTCTCCCCTGACTTGGACCGTCCCTTCAGATTAGAGTAGCCAGCTTGGTACAGACAGTATATACTTATCCTGTATTTCTGATGCCAATAAGAATTAGAGTGGAAAGAGGAAGCAGAGTGAGAAAAACAAAAACCAAATAGATGAGGAAAGGATTGATGAGAATGTGTGACTAAGCTTTAGAATTTTATTTTGAGACGGAGTCTTGCTCTGTCACCCAGACTGGAGTGCAGTGGCGCAATCTTGGCTCGCTGCTACCTCTGCCTCGTGGGTTCAAGCAATTCTCCTGCCTCAGCCTCCCGAGTAGCTGGAATTATAGACACATGCCACCATGCTCAGCTAATTTTGTATTTTTAGTAGAGATGGGGTTTCACCATGTTGGTTAGGCTGGTTTCAAACCCTTGACCTCAAGTTATCTGCCCATCTTGGCCTCCCAAAGTGCTGGGATTACAGGTGTTAGCCACTGCACCCAGCCTAGAATTTTTTATGGTTTCTTACAGGAACATAAGAATGCATCCATCCCCAAAGAGTGAGCAGGGTCTTGGGAATTTCCAGTGGGACAGAAATCCCAAGGCCTTGCTGATCTGATCAGTTGGGAAAGGTTGGCACTGCCCATCCAATGGGGGTCATGGGCTTTCACCACCTCTACCCTTTTTCAGCAGGCTTTGATGGTCAAGGTCTGGACAAGGGAAGCCTCAGAGGCCCAACAGTTTTCAGTATCAGAGAGATAGTCTGAAAGCAGATGTGTGGGGCTCCAAGTTCATCATGATATGACCATATTTCACATGCTGAGATGTTCCACCTCATTGGGGTTCAATTGCTGGATCAGGAGCACATGCATGATGTCTTTGGGCAACTCCAAGAACTGTGTTTTCTAAGATTTCCAATTGCAAATATTAAAATAGGTGAGAACTAGTTACAGGTCACACGAAGGACCCTTTAAAGACAAATGAAGACTCAGTGTGATTTAGGTGCCGGTGATATCCAGATACAGCATTTCTCCTGGTGGCCTTCTTTCCAGGTCACCTTTGGTTATAATTATTTAACAAACACCTGTACAGTACTTATTATATGCAGGAAGTGTTATAAGCACTTGACAAATATGAATTCACTTAACTTTCATAAGCGCTCAAGATCATTTTCATTTTACAAGTTAAGAAAATGAGGAATAATGAGGCTAATGATTTGCCTAAGGTCATGCAACTAGTAAGAAGCAGCCTCAGGATCTGAACCAATGCTGTCTTGCTCCAGAGTCCTAACCACTGCACTAGGTTGCTGGTTGCATGGATGTTGAGTGCCTGTGGAGCTCTGTGACCAAACCCCTCCTGAGGGCTGCCTAAAGTCCCAGCTCATTCAGGAGCCAGCAAGGCTCCAGGCAGGCCTGGTGAGCTGTGGTTCCCGTACAGACATGAAAGGGAAGAGGAGCAGGGTGGGAAGCCACCAGGGCCTGGCCGAGGAGCAGCATTAGCAGAGACTGAGGAGGCTAGCTGGCTGCTGCTGTCGTGATGACAGACTTCTTCAGTGTGACTTTTAACCACAGTCTGTGCAATGGGGAGGGATTTCCAAGGAAGGGTGCTGGGGCCAGTGAAGAAGAAGAGGTGGTGCCCACGCTCTCTTGATTTGAAGGATGTGGGTAGGGAGAGCCAAGGTCAAAGTCGCTCTCCAAAGACTGTGGTTGGGCTACATGCAGAATTGGCTGGGCAGGTGGACAGGCTCATGCAAGGAGGCCCCTGAAGCTTCTCTAGCCACACCCCAAGGATGTGGCAATAAGGTAGAACCCCAGAGGTGACAGGAAGAGAGAAAAAAAGTGGAAACAGAAGGCGTTATGAAAAAAGAATGGAAAGATTCTATGTGTGAAGCAGTGAAAGGCAAGTTAAAATTATTTAAGCAAGTCAAGTCTACACAGCTAGCAGAATAGTGACACCAGAATCAGAGATCGTGAACAATTAGAAGTATTGCCTCCTCTAACATTTTAAAATACTGCAGTTGAGGTCTTAGAAAGGCTGAGGGTCGTGGGCTCTCACCACCTGGGCCCTTTTCCAGCAGCCTTCAGTGGTCAAGGTCTGCACAAGGGAAGCCTCAGGAGATTTTTCAAGTTGGTAGTTTTTTAGGTTGTGAAGGCTGTGGACTTGATTAGCTACAGCAGTGTGGGTTACATTTTCTGCATACTGAAGAGGAACACATGCTATTCTGGAGATCAAGCGTATTGTTTCATGTGGTTATGTCTACAGCGGCATCCAGGCTGGGAGTACCCCTTTCTGGCCTCTCTCTTGCATGGTCCCAGTGCACCTGTTGTCCCCAAAGGATTAGCAACAGTGCCACCTTTCACCCTCAGAGACAACGGTTTGAACTTACATGATCACTTTACCTATAATCTCTACAGAGCAACAATGCCCTCAGTACCTGGCCCAGTGCTCTGTACATAGATGCAATTGATATTTTTAAAAGAAAAAAATATAAATAGTAGGCCCTCTCATATTACATCAAATGAATTTGTTACAACATGGAGAGGCCAGACCTCATGGGTGAAAATGGCTGGCCATCATAAGGGTTTGGTCAGTACCCTGGGCCTGGAGTCAGCTGGAAGTCTCTGAGGAATATATCTCTCCACTATATCTATAGTGGATAGTGAAAAAAACTGTGCAATCACTTTGGAAATTTTACAGCCTTTTGGTCCCTAAATGCATTTATTGTAGTATAATTTTAAAATAACAATTTCTTTAGCCTTGTAGACTGAAAGAGGTAAGGAAGTTAATTTTTCATTTTTATCTATTATTAATGCTTTTAATGTTTTAAGTATTAACTTTTTTTTTTTGGAAGACCAAATCACAAGCTTATAACCTTTTTCCTTCCCTTTCTTGTCCAAAATATGTATTTTTTCTAGTTGACTTTCTTAGTAATAACCTTTATTCATTTTCTCATTCAAATAAAAAAATATATATTCAGTGTAGAAAATATACAAAATAAATATTAAAAAGTAACTGAAATTCTACTACTGAGATATAAATGCTATTATTCAGATATTTGTCTTTTATAGTTTATATATAATCCCCTCACACATATATATATAAGATATATATGTGTTTGCATATATACATACATGTATAGATGGTTGTTTAATTCTTCTTTGAAAAATAGGATTATGATACATATATAGACCCCAAAGAGAATATTCTACATAAAGAACAGAGACTTTGATAGAAAAGAATAATTTCAATTTCTTAATGTTTCCCATTAAATACTAAGAGGATCACTGCTGCCTGGATCATAACTTAATAATGACAATCACAGTTCACACCATGCTTAAATTGTAGTCTCAAGCTGGCAATTAAATGACTTTCTTTTGGTCTAGTTTTGTGACAGCCATGTTAAATAAAAACGATCTAAAAATGAGAAAAAAAATCCTTTGCAGTAACTCCATTCATTATCTAAACTGTTAAGTTGTAGTATCTTATTTTTAGTTTTACTATATGCCACTGTAGATATAATCAAATGAAAAAATATACTTGATCTCAAAAATAGCTGTGTTTTTCTCTCAGTATGTAGAAAATGTAACCCATACTTCTATAGCCACTCAAGTCCATGCCTTTCATAACCTGAAAAAGTACTAACATGAAAAATCTCCTCAACCAATAAAAATAGAGCAGCAAACAGAAGAAACTAAAGTGAAATACTTTTCTAAAACGTATGTATGTGCATCCAGAATTAGTCGGTTTGATTTATCTTGTATGATACTAACTCTATTGCTGGTAAAGATTAATTGTATTATGGTGCTCTTGGCATGTTATTTTCTCAGTTCATTTCTCAGTATGACATTTCTTATTTTTCTCTGCTACAAAGCACCCACTATCATAATTTTCACCTGCTGAGTTTATGTTACTAATGATAATATTAAAATTTAGAGGTTTGTTTTTGGACCTTTACAGTGGTAAATTAGGTCATAAAAATAGATGGCACACAATCTGATAAATAGGAAAGAGAAAGATTTGATTATTGTTAAAGTAAAACCAAGTTTTATAAGAATTCCCTGGCATACTATGAGATCTTAGTAAACACTGAATATCTTCCTTCTCTCACACTCCCAGACTGAGTTCTCTCTATTCACCGCTGTGTTGCATATGCCACATCTGAGAACTATTCCAAGAACCAAGTGCTCCTGATTGCTCCTGCATGGTGCATTGGATGTCCTCTGATTAAAACCAAACAATACAAATAATAGTGGTGATAATAATACGAACAGACCTTATCGAGTGCTTGGTAGATGACAGTACTGGTCTCTTACTCTCTCCATTTTACAGCTTAAACACTGAGGCGCAAGTATACCTCACTGTTTAATCTGTAAAACGGCGATAAATAATAATAAGTAGCTTCCTTAAGCTCACACACATGGAAAGCAGTGGCATCATGACTGGACCCCAGGCAGTCATACCCCAGGGCCTTTGGTCCGTGCTGCCTTCTGTCTGAATGACCTCTCAGGAAACTATAGATTCTCCACTTGGTTCAGGCCCTTGATCCCAAGTCTGTTCCTTACTGAGAAGACTGCAGTCAGTCTTGAGTGAGTTCCCTTTTCAGTTGTATGCTCTGTCTTCATGGGGCCATGTGCTGCTCTGTGATCTAACGTGCTCCCAATAGCTGGCATTGTGCCTGTCATGTGGACTTGGAATGACCTTGTTAGGAGTGGCTAGTTATGGGTCCACTGATCTTTTTTGTGTATTGTCCAAATCAGAGTGATTTCTTAAGAACCAGAGTCTGACAATTACTAGTGATGAATTTTCTTTTGGGAGTTGAATGGCAGCAAAACTCAACATCTGGATTAAATGAAGTATCTGTACATCTCACTTCAGTATAATTTGATTGGAATTTATTGAGCCTCTTCCTCTTTCATTTATTGAGAACGTATAACAAGGGTACATTTTGTGTTAAGACAACCAGATTCAAAGATGAATAATAGTGATTCCTGCTGTCAAAGAATGTAGCAATCTAGAGGGCAACGAGCTATGTAAAATAAGTTAAAATACAGCATGATTTCAGCTATGGCAAAGGAAGAGCCAAGGTGCTGGGGAAGCCCAGAGTGCCACCTAGCCTGTCCTAGGGTGGAGAGCAGGTGGTAGTGTTACCCGAAGTGTGGTCCACAGACTGGCAACACTGGCATTATCTGGGAGCTTACTAGAAATGCAAATCCTCAGGTCCCAGCTTGGACCTGCCCAATGGAAAACTCTTAAAAAAGCTATTTTTGATTCTGTTGCTTACTAAGGTTTGAGAAGCATAGCCTTGGAGAACATAAGACTCATAGACACAACAATTATACAAGAAAACATATACCTAATTTAAACCTGTAAAATGAGAAAGTTGGATGATGTGATCTGTACCACCTCAGTTTTAACCATCAGTCGACCAGACTTCTATACACATCTTAAAGTTAACTGGAGTGAGGTATATTTATCTTTAAGATCACCTGCAGATAATATGCAGAAGGAAGGTTTGCACTTCTCACCTAACCACACCAAACAGATTCACAGAGCTGACTGAGGCTGCTGCATTCCTATCAATTCAATCATCAGTTGATGAGTATTACTAATGTACCCACCTACCTAGGCTCATTACTGTGTTAGGTTATGCAAGGAATACATACAAATTCTCCACTTTGAGGAACATGACCTGAGTTGGAGAGATAAGCCTCTATCAAAAGTGGGTTGTTCAAGATGGTTGGAATGATGATAAATTGTAGGAATCTGGAGAAGATGGTGATTGATCTGGATTGATCTTAGGGTAAGGCCCTAAGAAATGGGAATTGAGCTAGGCTTCAAAACAGGCAGAATTTGCATTGCAGACCAAAATGGCGATAAGATAGATGGAGAGGCTGTGTTATCAATACAAAATCTAATTATTTAGAATTTTTAATGAATGGTGCACCAAGCTGAATTTGACCTGTTGACTCAAACCATTTATTCAGGAAATCAGGCTAACATTTTTTTCTGAGTACCAGACCAATAGTTATTCTGTTTTCACCAGGGGGAATAGTTTGAATACTGTCATATAAAATGGTCAAGAATGATATATATGCTTGCAGCTGTGAGACTTCTATGTTATGCGTATATGTTTGTGTGATTGTGTGTGTGTGCGTGTGTAGTAAGGGGGCCAGAGAATTATGATGACACGGGTACTGGGGCTTGATATAGATCGTATTTGTATACCGTTCCCATAGTTTCACGTCATCTTCCTAAAAGTTGGCATGGAAAGAAATTGCCTGTGCAAATTAGATTATGCAAGTCTCATAAACATAAGTAGCTCACCAGCATACACTGAACAGTCTGGAAATTGTCCAGACAGAGAAAGCCACACTGTAATCTCACAGGGAAGCTGACATAACAATAGAAATGACTTGTTACTGAGTTTCACGGCCACAACCTCCCCTGCAAGGACAGTTTCAATCTGGGAAAGCTGAGATTTTGAGGTTTTTCTTGGGGAAAACAATTAAATGAGCAGAAATATGGAAAAAATATCTATTAAATGTTCCAAACCTGGTTGAATGTTTTCAGGGGAACCTAGAGTTTTCCGAGAACGGCCTCCATATACCTGGTAAGGAGCTGCTGCCCAGAGAGGATGACAGGGAAAGCCCTCCCTGTCTCTGACATCTGCCCAGCTCAGAAATGCAGTCATTTTTTCCCCCCAGGAAACTCTTGTTTTCTTTCTATACAAACATTATTTAAAACTGTAACAAAACATGTGAAAGCTTCTTTCTTTGGGCAACAGCTTTTCTTCCAAATCAAACTTTTTCTCTGCCTGAATTAGGAATATGTGGAGGAGATGAACATTGAGGTGCAGTCTGCTGAATTTCTGACAGGTTTTGAGACCTCAAGTTAGATTTAGAGCTACCAGTGCGGGGTTTGTAATCCTGGAGGTCTGATTTAAATGCCCTGTTATGGGGGCTACAATCAGGTCCCACTGGGCGTGGTGGGCAGGTCAGTAAGGAGGTATGGTGAAGCTGGATTTGGTGGCCATGAACTCTCACCTGGGTATAGTTCTCAAATGATAGGCCCCAGCAAGGGAAGGGAGGGTACAGGGAGGGGGATCTCCATCAGAGCTGGGAAGAGTTTTGAGGTTGGAAGGATTAGAACACACTTCAGTGTGTTGTGGGAAATTTAAACATACTTATTTCCAAGTCTGACCTTTGTTTCTCCCAGGAAGCCCACCAAGAATGTTACTTGTAGACTGACATTTGAGCTTTTTTGCTTCCACTTCAATAGCCTTAAGATAAGCATTTCATAAAGTGTGGATATTTGTGCACACCTTTGATATAAGCAGATTTCACAGCTAGAGTTGGCAGGGCAGTTGCGTGATGGTGAAAACTGCTGCTCTGCTGCCTGCCAGGGTCAATGTGGAAGGGCTGAAGGGCAGAGCATGATGAAACTTAGGCAGCTCTTTCTGTTCCAGTCTTTCCCACCTTTCTTCCCTTTTTTCTTCATCTTATCTTTGTACATACTTTTTTCCTTGCCATTTTCCTACATGTTTTATATGTAGGAAAATGCCATAGCCCAGTGAGCTACGTGTCAATGAGATGGATGATGTTGGAGATGAACATTGTATGAAGAAACAGAGAATGACCATCTTTTGCAGCACTGCAGAACCATCCTGGGAGAGCTGGAGAGTACCAGGCAAGGAATCCTTGCAAAAGACCAGTGTCAAGGATGGAGTCAGAGCAGTGCTGGCAGGTGCATTTCACACCTCTCCCCTTCCTGGTCTCATGTGTGTTCAGCAGAAATGAAGCAGTATGGAAATCACTATGGAACAGTTAATAACGTAAATTAGAGAGGTGGATCCAAGACGGCCGAATAGGAACAGCTCTGGAGTGCAGTTCCCAGTGAGAACAACGCAGAGGGTGAGTGATCACCACATTTCCAAACAAGTCATTACTGCCCACAGTCCAGGAGATTCCTGGGCTGAAAAGTGCTATGACGTTCCAGCATGGCTGTTTCACCTGGCACAGTGGGTCTCTGCACAAAAACACACAAATCTGGGTGACTGTTTCAACTGGCTTCTGGAATGCCTGGGAGACAGAGCTGCCCATTCAACTGAAAAAAAGGGGGCTGAAACAGGGAGTCAGGTGATCTGGCTTGGCTGGTCCCACCTCTACAAAGACCAGCAATCTGAAACGCTCTGGATTGAGAGTTTCACAGCAAGTGCAGCTGGATGCAGAATGGTCCAGCTCTGTTGGAGGAAGAGCGTCCGCCATCACTGAGGCAGTCTGCCACTACTGAGGTAGTCCACCACTACCGAGACAGTCTGCCATTACAGAGGCAGTCCGCCATTACTGAGGCAGTTTTAACTATATCTCTGTAAACAAAACTGCAAGAAAGTTCATATAGCAGCTGGGCAGAGCCCACGGCAGCTCAGAAACCTCTGCTGGCAGACTGTGACTAGGCTACATCCTTGCCGAGCAGGGCATCTTTGAAAAACAGCAGCAGCACATCAGGAACTTATACATAAAGCCACACCTTCCCAGGACAGAGCCCCTGGGGAAAAAGGCGGTTATGAGTTCTGCTGCAGCAGACTTAAATGTATCTGCCCAGCAACTCTGAATGGAACAACGGAGCTCACAGCCCAGCACTCGAGCTCTTATAAGGGTCAGACTGTCTCCTCAGGCAGCTCCCTGACCCACATGTATCCAAAGAGATACCTCACAAAGGAGAGCTCAGGCTGACATCTGGTGGGTATCCTTCTGGGACGAAGATAACCAAAGAATAAACTGGCAGAAACGTTCACTGTTCTGCAGCTGCCACAGGTGATCCCCAGGCAAGCAGGGTCTGGAGTACGCCTCCAGCAGTCCTACAGCAGAGGGATCTGACTGTTAGAAGGAAAACTAAAAAACAGAAAGAAAAAAACTTCATCATCAACAAAAAGGATGTCCACTCAGAGACCCCATCTGAGTCACCAATCACAAAGACCACAGGTAGATAAATCCATAAAGATGGGAGGAAACCAGCATAAAAAGGATGAAAACACCCAAAACCAGAATGCCTCTCCTCCTCCACGGGATCACAACTCCTCACCAGCAAAGGAACAAAGCTGGATGGAGAATGAGTCTGATGAATTGACAGAAACAGGCATCAGAATGTGGGTAATAACAAACTTCTCTGAGCTAAAAGAACATGTCCTAACCCAATGCAAAGAAACTAAGAACCTTGAAAAAAGGTTTGATGAAATGCTAGCAAGAATAAACAGCTTAGAGAAGAATATAAATGACCTGATGGAGCTGAAAAACACAACACAAGAAGTTCATGAAGCATACGTATGTTTTAATAGCTGAATTGACTAAGCAGAAGAAAGGATATCAGAGATTGAAGATCAATTCAATGAAATAAAATGAGAAGGCAAGATTAAAGAAGAAAAGAGTGAAAAGAAATGAATAGAGCCTCCAAAAAATATGGGATTATGTGAAAAGACCTAATCTACATTTGATAGGTGTACCTGAATGTGACGGAGAGAATGAATTCAAGCTAGAAAACGCTCTCCAGGATATTATCCAGGTGAACTTTCCCAGCCTAGTAATAGCAAGGCAGGCCAATATTTAAGTCCAGGAAATAAAGAAAACACCACAAAGATATTCCTCAAGAATAGCAACCCCAAGACACATAATTGTCAGATTCACCAGGGTTGCAATGAAGGAAAAAATGCTAAGGGTAGCCAGAGAGAATAGTCGGGTTACCCACAAAGGGAAGCTCATCAGACTCACAGCAGATCTGTCAGCAGAAACCCTAGAAGCCAGAAGAGAGTGGGGGCTATATTCAACATCCTTAAAGAAAAGAACTTTCAACCTAGAATTTCATGTCCAGCCAAACTGAGCTTCATAAGCGAAGGAGAAATAAAATCCTTTATGAACAAGCAATGGCACAGAGATTTTGTCATCACAGGGCCTGCCTTATGAGAGCTCCTGAAGGATGCACTAAACATGGAAAGGAACAACCAGTACCACCCACTGCAAAAACATATCAAATTGTAAAGACTATCAACACTATGAAGAAACTGCATTACCTAATGGGCAAAACAACCAGCTGGCATCAAAATGGCAGGATCAAATTCACACATAACAATATTAACTTCAAATGTAAATGGGTTAAATGCCCCAATCAAAAGACACAGACTGGCAAATTGGATAAAAAGTAAAAACCCATCGGTGTGCTGTATCCAGGAAACCCATTTCACATGCAAGAACATGCAGGCTCAAAATAAAGAGATGAAGGAAGATTTATCAAGCAAATGGAAAGAAAAAAAAAAAAGAAAAAAAAAAGCATGAATTGCAATCCTAGTCTCTGATAAAATAAACTTTAAACCAACAAAGATCAAAAGAGACAAGAAGGGCATTACATAATGGTAAAAGTATCACTGCAACAAGAAGAGCTAACTATCCTAAATATATATGCATCCAACACAGGAGCACCCAGATACACAAAGCAAATTCTTAATGACCTACAAAAAGACTTAGACTACCACACAATAATAGTGGGATTCTTTAACTGCCAATATTAGATCAATGAGACAGAAAATTAACAAGAACATCCAGGACTTGAACTAAGATCTGGATCAAGCAAACTTAATAGACATCTACAGAACTCTCGACCCCAAATCCACAGAATATACATTCTTCTCAGCACCACATCACACCTACTCTAAATTTAACCACATAATTGGAAGTAAATCACTCCTCAGCAAATGCAAAAGACATGGAAATCATAATAAACAGTCTCTCAGACCACAGTGCAATCAAATTAGAACTCAGGATTAAGAAACTCAGAACTGTAAAACTTCATGGAAACGGAACAACTGGCTCTTGAATGGTGACTGGATAAACAATGAAATGAAGGCAGAAATAAAGATGTTCTTTGAAACCAACGAGAATGAAGACACAACATACCAGAATCTCTGGGACACATTTGAAACACTGTCTAGAGGAAAATTTATAACAATAAATGCCCACATGAGAAGCAAGGAAGATTGAAAATTGATATCCTATCATCAAAATTGAAAGAGCTAGAGGAGCAAGATAAAAAAACACTCAAAAGCTAGCAGAAGACAAGAATAACTAAGATCGGAGCAGAACTGAAGGAGATAGAGACACAAAAAACCCTTCAAAAAATCAATAAATCCAGGTACTGGTTTTTTGAAAAGATCAACAAAATAGACCACTAGCTGGATTAATAAAAAAGAAAAGACAGAAGGCTCTAATAGATCTAATAAAAAACAATAAAGGACATCACCACCAATTCCACAGAAATACAAACTACCATCAGAGATTACTGTAAACAACTCTATGCACATTAACCAGTAAACCTGGAAGAAATGGATAAATTCCTGGACACCTGCACACTCCCAAGCCTAAACCAGGAACAAGTCGAAACCCTGAATAGACCAATAACAAGGGCTGAAGTTGAGGCAGTAATTAATAGCCTACCAACCAAAAAAAGCACAGGTCCAGATGGGTTCAGAGCCGAATTCTACCAGACATACAAAGAGAAGCTGGTACCACTCCTACGGAAACTATTTCAAACAATCCAAAAAGAGGGAATCCTTCCCAAATCATTTTATGAGACTAACATCATAATGATACCAAAACCCGGCAGAGACTCAACAAGAAAAGAAAACTTCAGGCCATATCCATAATGAACATAGATGCAAAAATCTTCAATAAAATACTGGAAAACCAATTGCAACAACATTATCAAAACCTTATCCATCATGATCAAATAGGCTTCATCTTGGGAATACGAGGCTGGCTCAACATACACAAGTCTATAAACGTAATCCACCACATAAACAGAACCAAAGACAAAAACCACATGATTATCTCAATAGATGCAGAAAAGGCCTTTGACAAAATTCAACAGCTCTTTATGCTAAAAACTCACAATTAACTAGGTATTGAAAGAACATGTCTCAAAATAAAAAACCCACAGCCAATATATTACTGAATGGGCAAAAACTCGAAGTATTTGCTTTGAAATCTGGCACTAGACAAGGATGCCCTCTCTCTCCACTCCTATTCAACACAGTATTGGAAGTTGTAGCCAGTGCAATCAGGCAAGAAAAAGAAATAAAGGGTATTCAATTAGGAAAGGAGGAAGTCAAATTGTCTCTGTCTGCAGATGACACGATTGTATATTTAGAAGACCCCATCATCTCAGCCCAAAATCTCCTGAAACTGATAAGCAACTTCAGCAAAGTCTCAGGATACAAAATCAATGTGCAGAAATTACAATCATTCCTATACACCAATAACAGACTTAAAGAGAGCCAAATCAGGAAGGAACTGCCATTCATAACTGTAACAAAGAGAATAAAATACCTAGGAATACAACTAACAAAGGATGTAAAGGACCTCTTCAAGGAGAACTACAAACCACTGCTCAAGAAAATGCTAGAGGACACAAACAGATGGAAAAACATTCCATGCTCATGGTTAGGAAGAACCAATATTGTGAAAATGGCCATACTGCCTGAAGTAATTTATAGATTCAATGCTATCCCTATCAAACTACCTATGAACCTCTTCACAGAACTGGAAAAAAAAAATTAAACTTCATATGGAACCAAAAGAGAGCCCACATAGCCAAGATAATTCTAAGCAAAAAGAATAAAGCTGGAGGCATAACGCTACCTGACTTCAAACTATACTACAAGGCTACAGTAATCAAAACAGCATGGTACTGGTACCAAAACAGTGATATAGACCAATGGAACAGAACAGAGGCCTTGGAGGCAATGCCACACATCTACAACCATCTGATCTTTGACGAACCTGATAAAAACAAGCAGTGAGGAAAGGATTCCCTGTTTAATAAATGGTGTAGGGAAAACTGGCTAGCCATGTGCAGAAAGCAGAAACTGGACCCCTTCCTGACACCTTACACTAAAATTAACTCCAGATGGATTAAAGACTTAAAGATAAGACCTAACACCATAAAAACCCTAGAAGATAACCTAGGCAAAACCATTCAGGACATAGGCACAGGCAAGGACTTCATGACTAAAACACCAAAAACATTGGCAACAAAACCCAAAATAGACAAATGAGATCTAATTAAACTCCAGAGCTTCTGTACAGCAAAAGAAACAATTATTAGAGTAAACTGGCAACCAACAGAATGGGAACGAATTTTTGCAATCTACCTATCTAATAAAGGGCTAATATCCAGAATCTACAAAGAATTAAAACAGATTTACAAGAAAAAAACAAACCCATTCGAAAGTGGGCAAAGGATATGAACAAACACTTTTCAAAAGAAGACATATATGAGGCCAAAAAACATATAAAAAAACGCTCATCATCACTGGTCATTAGAGAAATGCAAATCAAAACCACATTGAGATACCATCATCTCACGCCAGTTAGAATGGTGATCATTAAAAAATATGGAGACAACAGATGCTGGAGAGAGTGTGGAGAAACAGGAACACTCTTACACAGTTGGTAGGAGTGTAAATTAGTTCAACCATTGTGGAAGACAGTGTGGCAATTACTCAAGGACCTAGAAACAGCAATTCCATTTGACTCAGCAATCCCATTCCTGGGTATATATCCAAAGGATTATAAACCATTCTGTTATAAAGACACATGCACACATAGGTTCACTGTGGCACTGTTTACAATAGCAAAGACCTGGAACCAACCCAAATGCCCATCGATGATAGACTGGATAAGGAAAATGTGGCACATGTACATCATGGAATACTATGCAGCCATAAAAAACAATGAGTTCGTGTCCTTTGTAGGGACATGGATGAATATGGAAACCATCATTCTCAGCAAACTGACACAAGAACAAAAAATCAAACACCGCATGTTCTCACTCATAGGTGGGTGTTGAACAATGGACACAGGGAGGGGAGCATCGCACACTGGGGTCTGTTGTGGGGAATAGGGGAAGGACAGCAGAGGGTAGGGAGGTTGAGAGGGATAACATGAGGAGAAATGCCAGATAGAGGTGACGGGAGGATTGAGGCAGCAAACCACATTGCCATGTAGGTACCTATGCAAGAATCCTGTATATTCTGCACATGTACCCCAGAACCTAAGTGCTATAAAATACATATAATGTAAATCATAAAAACAAATGTCCAGGGCCGGGTGTGGTGGCTCACGCCTGTAATCCCAGCATTTTGGGAGGCCGAGGCTGGTGGATCACGAGGTCAAGAGATCAACATCATCTTGGCCAACATGGTGAAACCTCATCTCTAATAAAAAAAATACAAAAATTAGCTGTGTGTGGTGGCCCGTGCCTGTAGTCCCAGCTGCTCGGGAGGCTGAGGCAGGAGAATTGCTTGAGCCTGGGAGGCGGAGGTTGCAGTGAGCCGAGATCGTGCCACTGCACTCCAGCCTGGCGCCTGGTGACAAAGCAAGACTCTGTCTCAAGGGAAAAAAAAAAAAAAAAAAAAAAAAGGTCCAGGAAGCCTTATGGCTTGTGAGTAACATACAGAACTAAGAGGAAGGGGAGTTTATCTGCTGGTGCATCCTTGCTCCTGGTGGTTTTATACAACTAATCCTGGTACCATGTCAGTGGGGACTGAAAGTGCTTGAGGAAAGGAGGCTCCCCACTCCCCTGCTGTCTACATGAGGCACTAGGGCAATCCTCTGCTTCTGTCCACCTTTTGGGCTCCCAACTCTTTTCACAGATGCTACTGAATGTTCCTCCTGTTTCTTGTTGCTTGGGATATTAGACAGTGCTAAGTCATACCTCATGTGAGGCAGGAATCCTGTAATTGAGCCCTTTTGGCTTATTTGACTTGAAAATGATCCTGCTTGCATGCAAGTGATGTCTGCATATTTGTATATGCATCCTCTGTTGATTGTTTGGAGTTTACCTGAAATTTCTTGGCCATAAGTAGAAATAAAAGCTTAATTTGGGGGTTGGGTTAGAACTTATTTTGTTAACTTTCAATTAATCACTCTTGATCTCACATGTTTTCTCAAGACGATGGACAAGCCTCATTTGGGTATGGATGGCTATTAATGTTGGTCTGGGGTCCATACAGAGCACAGGCTCTATAATCCCTAGGCCACAAAGAAGGCTCAGATACAGAGTTCACAGCATAACACCCCAAGTAATATATCTGAGTATTGTTCTTCTAAATTATTTATGAAGTATATAAAATTTGCCTTTCTCTTCAAAATGCAAGTATTATTGAGGTTATTTTCCTTTCCAGTTGAGGTATTCAGTATCTTCTCTATGTGGTAATATTCAGCCTTTATTATGGGGTGTTTATTTCATTATTTACCAAGTTGGGGACTTAGCTTTATTTAAAAAAAAAAAGATTCAGTGAATCTTCCTCTGTTCCTAAATTCCAATCAAGTATAAAAGCTTCCCTATTTATAAAGTGCTCTTAATTATAGATGATTAACCAATACACTGTCAAAGAGTATCCATTGGCTATTATCCATGACAGCAAAAACAAATAAGATTTTAAAGTCCCACAGCAGGTACTGATTAAAGAAATTAGTGTACATCTGTGGCATGAAATATTAGGCAGTCATTAAAAATTACAAAACAACTGATACCACAGCAAATACAAATGATCCTTAGAATCTGTTATGAATAACTATATACCAACAAATTGGAACACCTAGAAGAAATGGATAAATTCCTAGACACATATAATCTACCAAGATTGAACCGTGGAGATATAACATACCAATTAACAAGTAATAAGACTGAAGCAGTAATAAAAAGTCTCTTATAAAGAAAAGTTCAGAATCTGCTGTCTTCACTGCTGAATTCTACCAAGTATTTAAATAGTAATTCAATTCAAACTATTCAAACACCAAAGGCCAATATTAATGACAAACATAGATACAAAAAAATCCTTAACAAAATACTAGCAAACATAATTCAGCAACGAACTGAAAAGACCATTCACCATGATCAAGTGATATTCATCCCGAGGATTCAAGGATGGTTTAACATATGTAAATTGGTAAACACAATATATCACATTAACAGAACCAAGAATGAAAACCATATGATGATTTCATAGATGGTGAAAAAGGATGTGGGAAAACGCAACATCTCTTAATGATAAAAACTCTCAACAAACCAGGTATAGAAGGAACATAAATAAAAATAATAAAGACCGTATATGACAAACACAAAGTTAACATCATACTAGATGGGGAAAAATGGAATGTTTATCCTCTAACATCTGGAACATGATGCGAATAGCCATTTACCACTTTTATTCAACATAATACTGGAAGTCCTAGCCAGAGCAATTAGGCAAGAGAAAGAAAAAAACATCCAAATTGGACAGAAGAAGCCAAATTAGCCTTGTTCACAGATGACATGATCTTATATTTAGAAAACCGTAATGATACTGCCAAAAAATTGCTAGAACTCATGAATTCAGTAAAGTTGCAGTATACAAAACCAATATACAGACATCAGTAGTATTTATATATACCAACAGCAAGCAATCTGAAAAAGAAATCAAGAAAACCAACTTACTTTTAACAGCTTAAAAAAATGTAAAATGTGTAGGCATAAGTTTAAGTAAAGAAGTAAAAGATATCTACAAGGACAATTATTAAATACTGCAAACATTGCAGATTACACAAAAAATTGCAAAGTTATTCCATGCCCATGGATTAGAAGAACTGATATTGTTAAAATGTCAATATTACCAAAAGTAATTTACATATTCAATGAAATCTCTATCAAAATACCAGTGACATTCTACATAGAGACAGAAAAAAAGTCCTGAAATTTTGAAGAAACTACAAAAGATTCCAAATAGCCAAAGCAATCCTGAGCAAAAACGACAAAGCTGGAGGCATCACATTACCTGACTTCAAAATATACTATGAAGCCACAGTAACCAAAACAGCATGCTACAAGCATAAAAACAAACACATAAGACTATTAGAGTAGGGAACCTAGAAATAGATCCTTGCATTTTTAGCTAACTGATTTTTTACAAAGGTACCAAAAACATAGACTGGGGAAAGGACAGTCTTTTCAATAAGTGGTGCTAGGAAAATAGTATGCAGAAGAATGAAACTAGACAGCTATCTCTCACCATGTATGAAAATCAAGTCGAAATGGATTAAAGACTTAAATCTAAGACCCATAACTATGAAACTACTAGAAGAAAACACTGGGGAAATGCTCCATGACACCAGTCTGGGCAAAGGTTTTTTTTAAGGAAAACCTCAAAAGCACAGGCAGCAGAAGTAAAAATAGACAAATGGAATTACATCAAGCTAAAAAGTGTTTGCACAGCAAGGGAAACAATCAACAAACTGAAGAGACAGCCTACAGAATGGGAGAAAATATTTGCAAACTCTCCATCTGACAGGTGATTAAGAACCATAATATAAGCGATTTATAACATAAGGAACTCAGTAGCAAAAAGACAAATAATCTGATTACAAAATAGGCAAAATATCTGACTAGACATTTCTCCAAAGAGGACATACAAATGGCCAACAGTTATATTTTAAAAAAATGATGAACATCACTAATCATCAGAGAAATGCAAATCAAAACCACTGAAATATCATCTCACCCCAGTTAAAATTGCTTTTATCAAAAAGACAAAAATAATAGAAGGTAGTGATTATATGAAGAAAGTGGAACCCTAGTACACTGTTAGTGGGAATGTAAATTAGTACCACAGTTGTGGAAAACGGTACGGAGGTTCTTCAGAAAAGTAAAAACAGAGCTACCATATGATCCAGCAATCCCATTACTGGGTATATATTCAAAAGAAAGAAAATCACTATATAAAAGAGATATACTGATTTATTACAGTGCTATTTACAATAGTCAAAATGTAGAATCAACCTAGTGTCTATCATCAGATGAATGGATAAAGAAACCATGGTATATATATACAATGGAATACTATTTAGCCATACAAAGAACGGAATCTTGTCATTTGCAGCAACGTGGATGAAACTGGAGGTCATTACATAAAGTGAAATAACCCAGACACAGAAAGTTAAACACCACATGTTCTCACTAGTATAGGGGAGCTGAAAAAGTGGATCTTATGAAGATAGACAGCAGATTGGTTGCCAGAGGCCAGGCAGGGTTAGGGTTAGGGATGAATAGAGGTTGGTTATTGGATACAAGAGTACACTTAGAATAGAGTTTGATAGTTTAGTAGGTTGACAAGAGTTAACAGTAATCTATTGTATATATTTCAACATAGCTAAAAGAGAAGAATTTGAGTGTTCACAGAATAAAGAAGAGCATTCAAGGCAATGGATATCCAATTGTCCTGATTTGATCACTATGCATTATATGAATATATGAAAATATCACAGGTACCTAAAAACATCTGCATCTATTATGCACTGATAAAATATATTTTTAAAACTTACTTAATAACATAAGTAAATGTTCACTCTTGATAAATTTAGAAATGTAGGTTGTAAAATTGTCCATGTGATATGCTATAAACTTGGTTAAAATGTATATACATGCACATAAACAGAGATAAAGAAAATACAAAGAAGTGGAAACTAATTTGTGAGTGGTGAGATGGCAAATGGTTACCTTTTAATTTTTTCTGCATTTCTACATTTTCCACAAAATGAAAATGGTACTTTAAGGATAACAGTATTTTTGTGTATTTATCTATATGTATATTGGCTCTATTAAAAGTTACCATTCTCCATTCTAAACAACTGCTTTTGCAGTTACCTCTGGTAGGATTATCATGAACCTTTCTGGGGAAGGACGTTCTGTCTCCAAAAGGGGTAACTTTTGTTCAGACCTTGGTTTTACCTATACAGGTATCCATGTCCATGTCAGACCATTTCACACAGCACTGAAATTTGTTTCCTTTGCCTGATTTTCTCTAACCTGGCCTGGAGGAAGAAGTTATTTTCACTTCTCTAAACTCAATTTGTCAGCTTTATTAAACCTGCTAATACTGTTACATGCTCCAAATTCATTAATGACCAAGCAGGTACCACCAACTCCTGCCCTTATAAAAAGGACAAACTTCTCGCCCCAGCCTCCAGCAGTGGAAACAGTAAATTGGCATTGAGGTGTCTGGGAAGGAGGCCTCTTTGAGCCTTCACTGGATACAAGACCACTCACCATGAGCCAGCTTCTGTCCATTTTTGACAGCAGTTCCCTCTCTAATCCTTCTTTGGAGCTCTGTACATGCTGGGATGGGGATATCCTAACAGGGTCCCTTTGCAATCACTGACTTTTTCAAGCATGCTGCATTGGGATGTGTGTGGATTTTTTCAGATGGAACTATGGGTTTCACAGTGAATTGCAGTACATGCAGTTAATTCCCAGCAGAAAATACAGTGAAACAGCTGGAAGGCGGCAGATGCATGGGGGTAGGGGGTATAGAGACAGGGTGGGTTAGAGATGGGGAAGGAAGCATTGGCAGGAGAAAAGCAATAATGTTACAGGGGCTATAACTAGAGGCAAAGAGCAAGTTCTGGGTATGAGCATGTAATATGTGGGCAGGGTAATATATCCAATAGGGCAAAGGAAATATTAGTCCATGAGAAGTCCACCTTCTTGACTTAGGCCTATCTATAGAGCAAAGGTGACCTCAGACATCTACAGAGGCCCATCCCTCTCTAAAGGGAAGACAGAGTGGCTCCTGATTTTCCAGTTGAGCTTTCTGGAGACCATGAAGTTCTCTGTACCACTCATTGTACTCCACTCCTACCAGACTCTCCTCCCAAGCCTGCCAGGGAGCCAATCCTTCCAAAAAAGGTCTTGTCTCCAGAAAATTGCTGGAACCATACAAATAAATTGCCTCAAGCCAATTCACTGTTATACTGACCTGTAGGCAGAGAATGAGTCCTGACAGAATGAAACAGGATAGCGAGTTTTGGTAAGTGAAAGGCATGAGGACAGGGAGTCAGCTCCACGTTGGAACAGAAATCACGTCTTTATTGCTCACCACAGTGTCTCCAGAACCTAGCCCAGTGTGTCCAAGGCTGGAGTAACAGTAATGTCAAACATGTGCTGATCACAGCAGCACTGCAAAGCAAGACTCACAGTGACCCTATGAGGTAGGTATATTATTACCTTCATTTTGGAGGTGAAAAAAATGGAGGTGCAGGGGTTCAGTGTATGGCTCAGAGTCACCCAGATTGAAAGTGGGCTGCTTGACGTCCGGATCTGTTCAAAACCTCTACACTCTGCTGCCTCTCTTAATGAATGCTGGTGGGTGTACTGAGTAGAAAGTGATGTCAGGCTGTGTGGGGACAAATGAGGCCTCTGTACAGAGGCTGGGAGGAGAGTCACATGGAGCAGAATGCAAGAGCTGCGACACCTTTGGTCCCATGTTGGTGTCTGCTAGGCTCAGTCCTAGTGGATCTAGGCTCATTTTCCTTTCGATAGAGCTGTGGGTTGGGGTGAGGGAGGTGTGAAACCTTCTATTCATCCCTTTCTGTTTTGTCTCCTCCTCTCCCAGTTCAAGATCAGGGCCCTGAAGACCAGGCAGCAAGTTCTGGGAAGAAAGAATCCAAGCTGAGTTGTTTTTTCCCTTTTGAAGATATGGTGCCATTCCTCCATAGAGGTTGTCTTTTTCTTTCTCACCTTGTTTGGTACATCAGGATGTATTCTCTCTCATGCCTCCCTGCCTAAAGGGAGAAGCTACACTCAGAAACCGAGCAGAGAACTCGGCACGTGTGGAGGTCCCTCACATACATCATTAAAATGCATGGCTAACGACGGCCTTCTGCTGTGCTGTACTAAACTTGAAGAATGTTCTTTGCACATATCTCTTCCATACGCTCCTAACGTCTTTACTCTGACAGATTTAAAGACAGCTCCTAGGATTTACTTTCTTACAGAGGTGATGTGAAAAACTGAAAAGTCTTTTTTCTTTTGTGTTTTTGTTTTATTGGTAGATGGGAAGGGCTTCTGGTTGACAGTGGCAACCTTCAGCATCACCAATTAAATCTCTTTAGAAATTGCAAATGATTTCTTTAACCCCAGTGTGGGAGTGTGAATTGAGCCAATAGAGGAATGTGAGGTGACAACTTTCCTGTAACAGAAACAAGGACGGGAGGAGAGAAAATTCATGGAAAGCTTTTAGACCAAATTGTTCTAAACATTGCTGGCTTAAGCTGTCACTGCATTTCATTCCTCCTACCTGATCCTACAGTTCTCCTTCCGCCTCCTTCTCTTCCACAAACACACTCATGCAAGGATCATATGTGGTGATACTGCTGGGAAGAAAGTCATCAAAAAAGATGCAAGATAAGACCATGGTATTTACTTATTTTTATAATGTAAGGTGTTGATATCTGTTATACACAATTACCAGGGACTAGGTTGGTTATTCGGCAGTCCTAGGGACATGGAGATGGCTCAGAGACAGAGATGAAAAGAAAATTTATAGCTTTGCTTTCCAGGAAAGAAAATTGGGTCTGAAAAAACAGAAATCCTTAAAGAAACTGGAATAAATGTTAGTTTTAAACTTGGTTACACTTAAATGGTTGAATTGCCTGTCGTTAATCTACCCAGTTCTAAATACAAAGAAAAAAACCAGCAAGCATGAGCATGAGTTGCGCAAGTCCTCTTGGAGAGCAGGGTCTTTGCAGCTGACTTCAGTTTCTGGCCCTAACAGTTTTAAATCTGCTTTCAGAAAACTTTTCTCTCAGGCGCGCATTTGCAGAAGATCTTGTGATAAGGGGCCAGGGTTGGGTTTTTAAAGGGTATATCTGTTTCGAGACCTCAAGAATGCTGGATAGGGCTGGGTGCGGTGGCTCAAGCCTGTAATCCCAGCACTTTGGGAGGCCGAGGCGGGTGGATCACGAGGTCAAGAGATCGAGACCATCCTGGTCAACATGGTGAAACCCCGTCTCTACTAAAAAAATCCAAAAAAATTAGCTGGGCATGGTGGCGCGTGCCTGTAATCCCACCTACTCAGGAGGCTGAGGCAGCAGAATTGCCTGAACCAGGAGGCGGAGGTTGCAGTGAACCAAGATCGTGCCATTGCACTCCAGCCTGGGTAACAAGAGCGAAACTCTGTCTCAAAAAAAAAAAAAAAAAAAAAAAAAAGCTGGATAATGTGTTGGTCAGATTCTGGTGGTACACAGTAAAACATAAAAACAACAGAAAAGTAATACTAACAGACCATAAGCTAGATTAGTCTTGAGACTAAGACAAACAAGGAAATTCAAGATGCTACATATCCTTTAGTGGATCCCTTCAGGACGACTAATAGATACTGTAAGGGAACAGCAGCCACACCAGCATCCTGAATGCCAGGCAATCCCAGAAGTCTGAGGCTCCCTGCCAGACTCCACCACAGAGCTAATAACATACAGAATCCCCCAGAAATAAATATGAAATGCAACCAAGATTTATGGATATGTTAATTACAGAATTATTTACAATAGCAAAAACAGGAAGTTAAATGCCTGACACACAGGAGTGTGGTTCAATTATTTCATATCTACATCATACAGCCATTAAGAATCATGTCTTTGAGGAACATTTGGTGACAAGAAAAATTATGATATAATGAAAAATCAAAAAGGTACAAAACTGAAGACAAGATGACAGTATTTACGGGTTTTTCCCTCTGGTCATATACATGTACATGACTGGAAAAAACAAAAATAAAATGTTAATGGTGGTTATCTGAGTAATGAGATACAGAGGGTTTTTTTCTCCCTTCCCTTTGTACTCTTTTCTATAATTTTCAAGCTTCAAACATACTTTGTTTTTTACTTTTATAGTAAAACACTGTTTTTTTTTTTTTTTAAATTCTCAGCTCTCACAAGAACACCCAGCTAGGCTGGTACCAGTCCACTGTATAACTGTTATTAATAAATGATAATGCATAAAATTCCTGCCCCCAGATGTAAACAACTGTAAAGAAAAATAATTTATTTGTCTCACTCAATAGCCTTTGGGCCAGAGGCTTTAAACTTTGTGGCCTTAAAATTTATCCTGCCAAAGTCCTTTCAACTATATTAAATACTTTTTTGTTTTTGAGACAGGGTCTCTCTCTGTCACCCAGGCTGGAGTGCAGTGGTGCGATCTCTGCTCACTGCAACCTCTGCCTCCTGGGCTCCTGCTTCAGCCTCCCAAGTAGCTGGTACTACTGGTGCACACCATCACACCTGGCTAATTTTTATGTTTTTGTAGAGATTGAGGTCTTACAATATTGCCCAGTCTGGTCTTGAATTCCTAGGCTCAAGAGATCTGCCCACGTCGGCCTCCCAAAGGGCTACGAATACAGGCATGAACCTCTACACCCAGCCTATATTAAATACTATTGATGCATAAAGATAATTAATACTTGTTGAATATGTTAGGCTCGGTGTTAATGTACATGGCTTCACTTAACACACAAATGAGGAATGTGAAGTTCAGAAAGTTCAAATAACTTGCCTCAGTCACATGTCTACTCAGTAATCAAAATGGATTCAAACCGTCTCAGTCTGATTTGAAAGCCTCATCGCTTTTGACCGCCACAAGGCTGGTGGCAACTTCAGATGAGATGTAGACTTCATTTCAGACATTTAAGAATACATTTGCAAAATATTTTGCTAGTGCTCCTAATGTGAGAGCAAAATAATTGATTTTTATTTCTTTTTCACACGCCCTAGTAGAGGTACTAGGGAAACTGCCAAAAGAGACAAAGTTCACACAGAAAAGAGGATGAGTGAATAATCCACCAACCAGGAAACCCTGACACAACAGGCAGTGATTGTTAAGATTAGCCCAGCCGTCTGCCTAGGAAGGGAGGTGGCGGCCTGCAGCGACTGGTAAGGACTGTCAGGCTCTGTCACTTCATGAATATCTCCCCCACCCTAGGTCAAGGTGCTGCTCTCCCCTCCTACTGGGTCAGAACCCGATCTCTCAACAGTCATTTCTTTGAGTTGATTACAAAGCCTACATCACAGACTCTAGATAGGTATCTTAAAAAGCTGAAAACTTTCCTACTGAAGGGACAAAGACCACAAAGATTATCTCCCTTTACTTTTTCCATTGAATGGTAATGACTTTTAAAATTTTTCAAAAAGGGCCTATAGGCTAGATACTGTGTTACCAGCATAAAAAGGCTGAGAATACCCCAAATCAGAATGCCTCTCCCTCTATAGGGGATCACAGTTCCTCATTAACAAGCGAACAAGGCCTGATGAAGAATAGGTGTGTTCCAATAAGAGAATTAGGCTTCAGAAGGTGGATAATAAGAAACTTTTGTGAGTTAGAACATGTTCTAGCCCAATGTAAAGAAACTAAGAACCTTGAAAAAAGGTTTGATGAAATCCTAACGAGAATAGACAATTTACAGAGGAATATAAGTGAATTAATTAAACTGAAGAATATAAGAGAACTCTGAGAAGTATCCATAGGTTTTTAACAGTTGAATTGATCAAGCAGAAGAAAGGATATCAGAGGTCGAAGACCAACTTAGTGAAATGAAATGGGAAGACAAGATTAGAGAAGAAAAAGTAAAAAGGAATGAGCAAAGTCTCCAAGAAATATGGGACTATGTGAAAAGACCTAATTTACGTTTGATAGGTGTACCTGAATGTCATGAAGAGAATGAATCCAAGTTGGAAAATGTTCTTCAGGATGTTATTCAGGAAAACTTTCCTAACCTAGTAAGGCAGGACAATACTCAACTCCAGGTAATACAGAGAACACCACAAAGATATTCCTCAAGAAGAGCAACCCCAAGACACATAATCATTAGATTCACCAGGGTTCAAATAAAGGAGAAAATTCTAAGGGCAGCTAGAGAGAAAGGTCAGGTTACCCATAAAGGGAAACCTATCAGACTCACAGCAGATCTCTCAGCAGAAACCCTACAAACTAGAAGAGAGTGGGGGTCAATATTCAGTATCCTCAAAGAAAAGAATTTTCAACCCAGAATCTCATATCCAGCCAAACTAAGCTTCATAAATGAAGGGAAAATAAAATTTTTCACGAACAAGCAAGCACTCAAGAGATTTCATCACCACCAGACCTGCTTTACAAGAGCTTCTGAAAGAAGCACTACACAGAGAAAGGAACAACCAGTATCAGTCATCCCAAAAACTTACCAAAAGGTAAAGAGTATCTCCATAATGAAGAATCTATATCAACTAATGGGCAAAATAGCCAGCTAGCATTAAATGACAATATTAAAGTCACAAATATCAATATTAATCCTAAATTTAAATGGATTAAATGCCCTAATCAAAGACACAGACACGCAAATTGAATAAAAAGTCAAAACCCTTCGGCATGCTGTATCCAGATCCATCTCATAAGCAAGGACATACCAAGAGTCAAAACAAAAGGTTTGATGAAGACTCACCAACCAAATGGGGAGGAAAACAAACAAAACAAAACAAAACAGGAGTTGTAACTTTCGTCTCTGACAAAATAGACTTTAATAGTAACAAAGACGGACATTACATAATGGTAAAAGGATCAATGCAACAACAGGAGTCAATGATCATAAATATATACGCACCCAATATAGAAACACCCAGATACATAAGACAAGTACTTCATGACTTATAAAGAGTCTTGGACTCCCGCACAATAATAGCAGGAGACTTTGACGCCACATTGTTAATATTCGACGGATCAACGAGATAGAAAATAAACATTTATTATTTGAACTTAGATCTGGAACAAGTAAACTCAGTGAATATCTATAGAATTCTTCACCCCAGGTCCACAGAACATACATTTTTTTTCAGTATTACTTTACACCTATTTTGAAAGTGACCATATAAATGGAAATAAATCACCCTTCAGCATTTGCATAGCATTTCACATATTTAAATGAAATATTGGTTGGCTGTTTTTGTTATTTTCTTCCCTTATTCCTTCCAGTCGCCATTGTTAAGTACAATTATTGGCATAAAAGAGGTTTTTAATACCTATTTTTAGATTGTGTTCCAGCCTGAGCAATAGAGAAAGACTCCTGTTCTCTCTCTCCGTTTCTCTTTCTCTTTCTTTCTTTCATTAAAATAAAAAAGAAAAAAAAAAGGAAGGCAAGGTAGGAGATATCATCCCCATTTCACAAACTAGAAAAAGGAGGCCCACTGCCACTTTGTTTGGCTTACTGGAACAGAGAGCAGCTTCCCTGGAAGCCACAGGGGGACTGGCCCTATGTGGAGTGGATATGAAGGTCTTGGTTGAGAATGTGGCAGCCACGTGTCCCTCAAAGACAGGATCCTGAAGAAGGGCTTTAGGGTAAGGACGGGGGTCATGAATATTAGAGTGCAAAGACAAACTATGTCACATGGCACTGCCTATGGGGAGCTCTGTATGAACGGTTCCTCCTCTGGCTTTCCACTTTCTCAATCCTGTTCACTCCCCAAAGCCAAACTCAAGTCCCACAGATCCAGGAAGCCTTTCTTGATTATCTAGCACAAAGAAATCATACAGGTAACCACCTTAAGGTTTTCCCAGGCCTTAGCTCATTACAATATTATGACATGTTTTTTAGATAGGCTTTGTCATTCTTTTTACAAGTGAGAAAAAGGAAGCTCAGAGAGGTTAAATAACTTGTCAAGCTGACACAGTTGATAAGCAGCAAAGTCTGGACTTCTGACTATATCACATCATAGCTGCCTCAACTTCCTGTATGCTTATCACCTCCTGTATATCATGTGTTTCTTAATTCGTTAGCTCAGTTATAAGTTCCCCGAGGGCAACAACAAGTCATATATTTCTTTGTTATCCCCATTTCTGTCCTCTTGGAACTTAGCAGCGCACCTATGAACATAAAAGTCCTCAATAAACATGATATGTTAAATATCTGGTGGGTAGGAACAGTAATGATTAAGTGGGATTTTTTTTGGATGCTCTGAATATTAGGCTCTCTGTTGTATATCATTAAAACAAAAGTGAACAAGAAATATATAATTTCTCCTAGCTCCAGTGTAATCAGGCATGCATTATCCTGTCTAATTCTGTGTTCTGTGAAAAGAACTGCTTAGTAAGCATTTTCTATGATGAGGATGATCAAATACATACAGATATCAGAGAGATTTTAAAAAGACAAAATCATCAAACATATGGAGAGGCAATGATCTAAATGGTCTAATATTCCATCTGAGACTAAAGAAGTTTCAAGCCAAAAAGAATACTTGTTTCCATTCTGACAATTGGATATTCAAGGAAAACTAAGAGAGGAAGTCACGGTGTAACTGAGATCTTGTACCATCACACATTATTCTCTATCAAGAAGATGGATGCACCGTGCTACTGTTCTGGGTGAGGAACAGAAAAGAGGTGCAATTTCAAGGGCTATTCTGAGAGAAGGGGTTTGCTCTGAGATCTTTTCAGCATGTCAATCATTTAAGTACCACCTTCACTGGCAGGCAAACTTAATGAATATACATGCAGTGAACAATTGATTACCCTGTCAGGTCTCTTTCCATTTCCCTCCCACTATATCATCAGTCATAGTTTTGGAAATATTAAGAGCTCAAACAGACTCACTGAGATTAGATTTTTTGATGGTGGGGATTAGCTCACATACTTCTAAATTGACATTTGATAAACTAGGCTAACAATAGCAGTGCCTGTCAACCACACTTTCTTGCCAAACCCTACATATTAATCTTAAATTGCTGAGGGGCAGAGCTTCTGATTTCCTCCAAGTTGTAGATAAAGTGCCACATCCCCATGTGTTCAACCAACACCAAGCAGGAAGAGCAAATACCAGGTTTGTGGTACCTACATTTGAATCCTCATGGCTGTGGCCATTGGTCTCGACCAATTCCTTGGTACCTTTTAACTGCAAATTTGAAGGAAAAACAACGTGAAACAAAATAACGAATAAGCAAGCAAATCTCTTAAACATATCATCTTGTTAACTGATTTATCTGAGGTTGCATTTTATAAAACTTCCAATGAGGTAAAACAGATGGAGCACATATTTCTAATGAGCCTTATTGGAGCCAGTTTGAGACCAATATTTTATGAAGCTTGATGCCTGGCAAACGAATAAATGGGTCTTGGTCATTATTTTTTAAATAATAAGATTAGAAAGCAGTTCCATAGGCATAAAATGTATAAGATTGGTTCTTAAGAATAATAAATGATTTCATTTCCTAGTTGGATTGCTATTAATTTAAACCCTGCAGTGTTTGCAAGTTGCCACCAGCAAAATGATGTTATATTAACGATTATTCGTGAATGATACATTTTTAGCCGCTTTTAACATGCTGCCGTGCTACTAGACATGTCTTCCTTGAGAATATATTTGAATGACTGACATCTCTGGAGGCCTAAAGACGGCTGCTTCTTTGGTAGAGAAAGAGTTTGGATGACATCTCCTTGGCCACTGAAGCATTAGAAGAAATGATATTTCTCAAATGAGATTTTTAACAGTGAACATTTGAAAACACTTCTCTTTCTCAGAGGCTTAGGAGTAATCGGTTATCTGGAGGTTTCAGAAACCCTTTAATTGGCGTTTTATCCTATCCTGACTCAAAACAGACATTTAGAATCTGACAGCAAAGGAAGAGGGTGAGCAGGTTTGCAGCTGTTTTGCCAGCATTTTTTCCTGGCTTAGGAAGCAGCATCTCCTCCATTATCTTTTTTGTGCCTAATACAAAATATTCACGGTAGGAAAAAACACTTTAAGAGTTGAAAGAAAATCAATACACATATACCACCAATGTGTTTGATTCAGAACACTGGTTCCTTCTATTTGTGCATATGAAAATGAAAGTGTCTTTAGATTTTTAAAGCCAGTCTTAAACTCCCAGCTAAAAAGCCCTACCTGCTCCATGCCAAAGGAGGGGTTTTGCCAAAAGAATGGTAACATGAAGAAACTGAGGATCAAGTAGTTGATTATGGACCAAAGGCTCTTTGGCTCATTTCCATATCACACCCATTTAAGAAAAAAATCTGCCCACTGTCCTTCAGGGCAACATCATTGATGTTTCTACACATGACAGACAGGGGAGCATGGGCAATGTATGGCGTATATGACAAGGCAGAGGTGTGCTACAGTGATAGGAACACTACCTATTATCACAGGACACGAAAGGACTTTCTAAAATCCCACCCCCCCCACCCCACCCAGCTCTTTTCCTAGCTGAAGGTTTCTTATTGCAGGTGTCCTGCATCATCATCTTCTTCATCAACCCTTCTGCTCATCCCACTTTGGATCCTGCAGTTTGTGCTCCCATGAGTTAGAGTGGGGTTAGCTCAGAAGGTCTTGCTCTTTCTCAGTAGAAGTAAAGGACTATTTCATGAATGTCTGTTCCACCTTTACGTGTTCAGCAACATAAATGTGCCAGTTGCTCTCCTCCCTCTTAAATAAACTCCATTCTTCCTATTCCATGATGTCCTCTAACTCTGCCCTCGCTGTTTCTGCTCCTGTTTACTCTCCCTCACTCCCTGTCTCCTGGCATTGTTCACTCCGGTGTGCTCTGTAGCCAGAACCACGGGAGGAAAGCCCTCCCACTGCACATCGCCCTCTCCTCCCTTGGAGCTGCAGCTCAGGACAGTTGCTGCTTTGTTGTTCCCTCAGCTCCCTGCTCTTCTCTCCTTTAGCTGCTACTCTTCCCCAGGTAGGGCTGCACATCTTGTCTGAGGAAACTTAGGTTTGTGAACAAGCTCCAGATGTAGAAAGCTATCCTCAGTGCAAAGGAGATGAAAGACAGGAATCAGTGGGGCCTGGAGCGACCTAGAGAAGCTGCATCTTCGCGTATGGGAAGACTGAGAGCTTAGGGAGTGGCTGGTCCTTCCTTGGATGGGTTGGGCCTGAGGGTAGGAAAGGTCTGCCCCCAAGACCTATCCTTTCTTGTCAGGATTCCCAGCAAGGGGCAATCCCATTAATAGCAACATCCTAAATCTTCAGAGAAGGGTGTATCTTTCCCTGCATCTGTCCATTTGTTTAGGCCACATCTATGTGGCCGCTGAAACTGTTTGCACATGGAGTTACTCTGCACAAATCCAAAGAAAGCCTCAAAGGCAATGGTCAGCGGAGGTGAGAGGTGTGGCTGTCAGTGCACATCTGTGTGTGGGTGCAGGGGCCTGGAAGGAACCTGTACACTGCTTGGTAATGGTACCAGCACCCAAAAATATTTGGTGTCTCAGGCTTAAAGATTCTTGGTGTCTTTGCTTGGAAAGAGCTATCCCATTTAAATTAATATCGCAGATTCAAAATTCTTCCTTCTCAATCATATTTTCTAGGTCTTTAATGACTTTAGTTGTTTCAAATCCTCTTCACGTTCTCTTTTTTTCAAATAATGGAGAGTGAAGTGTGATGTTTCACCCATGCCTGTGTGTGCTTTGCTCTTTAAAAATGCATGCCATAACAAGATATATCAATACTTTCTGCAAAACCCAGAATCTAGTTTTATGACTAGGGTTTGGACTTAAAATCAAAATAAAAGATTTGAGTCATTTAGAGGAAAGAGAAATTCACCCTTCCCCATTCCAGTCAAAGCTATCTAAAAGGAAAAAAATCAGGGTGAGAGAGCAGGAAAAACAAAAGCTCAGAACTATATCTGATTGATTTGGAGCAAATTTGGACCAACTCAGTTCCAAAAAGCTGGGAGTCTTTTCATATTATAACAGTGGAAGGGGCAGTGATTTCAGATCTCCTCAACTACAGGCCATTGTAAATTTAGTCAACTAGATTTTTCACTTCAATCTGTTATATTCGAAATCATAGTGCCAGCCTCAGTACATGTTACTGAACCTGTTTTCATCACATAAAGATAATTATTAGTTTTATGAAGTATTTTCTTCCAAAGCTATAAAAGTTTATAAACTGATATCTTTACTTTCCCCTCACAAATCAATCATACCTTTAGGAGAAAATAAGATATTTTCTGGACCCCAAAGCATTAAAAAAAAATCACCCATAAAGTGACATAGAGCTGACTTGATATATTCTCAAATGTCACCTTTGAAGTTATTTATACAGTGTAAGGTTATTTATACAATATAAAACCAGGATGTATGAGTGAAAAATTTAAAACAATCGGCATTTCGTTACCCACAGAGGGTTGGGGTTCTTCCTTCAAATTACCATTCATATATTGTTGGCAGCAAGTGAAGGCCAGAAATAGGAAGGCGTTTCAAGAGCTCTCCTGGCTCCTCTCATGTAGATAGTGGGCTTAGATTTCACTCTGCTGCCTGCCGAGTGCTCCGTCTTACCCTGCCGTAAGACAATGCTTTCCAATCCACTTATCAATGTCAGGCCACACTTTCATATCAAAGAAAGCCAGAATGAAATGATCAGATTTACAAACTCCATATAAAAGGTCTGTTGCTCACCACGGTTAGATAAGTACCGTGATGCACAGGGAAGATATTTTTTAAGTGTTGCTATGAATCAGTCCTTGTTCATGTGTCTGCAGGAGTCTCATGGGTTATGCTAAACTCATTTTCCTCACTGTTAGACTTAAGAAGAAACCAGCTGCTTACTTTGAAACTTTGAAACATACCTCATAGCCAGTATTTTAAAACTTTATCAAAATTTGGTTGGCTTCTGGAAGAAGCTTTCACACAACACTGGCAGGCTTGGGCAATCTAAACAGGTACAGGAGTGAGGACAGTGATGCTGAGAATGAGATGATAAATTCTGCATAGCAAAGCTGCTAGGAGGTTAGACAGGGTTCAGGCTAATTGTACTGCAGATTACTTTCAGTAAATGTTTGCACTGGTGACGCACAAGGGAGGTATGCATTGGGGTGTTTGAACTGATTCATAAATCAGAGCTGTTTCATTCACTTACTTGTTCCTGGAGGACTTTTAGTAACGCTTGTGTATGTGACTGCTCTTCCTTTGCTTGTTCCAATTCTGACTTTTTGTTGTTTAATTCCTCCTGGATGGTTAGCAATTGCTGTGAAATTAAAGGATATTTAGCGTAAGTAGGACTGAAGGTCAGATGATTTAAAAATATCCATGAAACCCATGCAAAAGTATAAGTAGAAGATTTTTACATGTCTTGAAGCTGCATTCAGACCTCAGTTGACCTTGTGTGTTTTCCCCACTAAGTATCGGGGCACTGCAGTTTTTGACACACGGTTATGTTGTTTGTGACACCAATGTGCAAAACTTGTTTTCATATTTGTGAAGGCATCATTATATTCCTTTGAGCAAATGCCTATTTGTAAAAAATATATAGGGTAGTGCTAATATATAACATTGATAGATGAAAAAATTAAATAAAAATTTAATTAACTTGTCCAATATTGCTTCATTTCACATATTACAGTAAAGCTAGATTTACAGTAATTCTATAAAGCTACTTTGCCAAGTGGCTGGGACCACAAAAGATCCTTTTACTTTCTCTGTTATGATGGTGATGTTTTATTAGATCAGCAGGACTGAAGTCCAAACTGCAATCAATATATCAGCTGAGAAAACTGCTGATATAAACTGTCAAAACACTAAGCTATGGCCTACACTGCTATTTTTAAGCAGGGCCACTGAAGGGATTTTTGTAAGCCCTGAGCTTCTCTCGCCCTATCAACTGTAACTCATGTGAAGGCTTTCCTTGTCTGCCAAAAGCACAGCGCTGTGCAGTGTGAATTCTTTGGGACATGGTTATACGTTAATATATACATAGGTTGGAGAATACATTCAAGAGCTGCAAAATAGGCCCTGGGAACAGCTCTGACTATTCCGAGCTTCTTGACAACAAATGACTAGTTCAAAAAGACAGAAGTGCATTTCTTCTGCTACCGTACATAACAGTTGCTGTACTGATGATCTAAAAATGATAGTGGATTCCTGCCGTGAAGAGACCTGTCTCCAATAACCAGGCTACTTCTTCAGGGCCTTGACAAGCTGGCTGCAGAGCTGTCTGGCCAGTTCCTAACCATCAAAGCCTGGAGAAACGTTGGCACTGGAATTCTCAGGCTTAAACCTACCAACTGGAAGGATTAAATTCTATCTCCAAAACTACTGGTTTGGGGGGCTTTTGCAGGGTAGGAAGTACTCAGAAAAACATACTGCACTTTCCCCTGGGCTTGCTTGTTCTGTTAACTACTGGGGCACTGGGTATAAATATAAGAACCTACTTTGGTCCTATAGCATAAACAGTGATTTCTTGAAATTTTCTAAAAGCTCAGTGCATCCTGTTTCACTACCTACCCATGAAATAATCAATCACATTTGAGGTAATGCATACATTCCACATTGGCTCTCTTAACAGTTTATGGGATTTCATTGTGCATCATTGATTAAAGTACAGAAACCAGGGAGCCCATATTGAACTGTGGCACAGTGACAAGTACCTACATTGTGTCCAGACATTGGGGAATGGCCCTGTTCCTTCACTCACATTCCTGACTGGCCCTAGAACAGTTCCAAAGGGAACAGGTACTCTGACTTGGATAATGCTGAGTGAATTTTACTTTCTGAGACAATTTCAAATCCAATCCTTAAGCCTCTTTTGAAAAAGGAGCCAAATGAAGGATAGAAAATCATCCTCAAAGGTAGGTAGCTTAAGTTTGCTTATTGCAGTGTTTGGGGTGGCAGAACCAAAAATAACTGATGTCCAGAAGAAGGAAGGTGGACGTTAATAACGGTGTATCGGTATCCCAGGACACCATGAGCCATTAGAATGAAGTTGCACTAATGTCTCCTTACGACACAGGAGAAGCTCACAAAGCACTGCTCAGCAAAAAATACACTCAGGTGACAAAATTTAACTTGGCAGCATATTCCTAGGAAAGGATCTGGATGCTGTTTCTGGGTGGGTGGGTTCACGGAACTTTCTATTTTGCTTGCCAATTTTCTGGTATAACTGTAAAACACATACTGCTTTAGTAATGAGAAAAAGTCAAATGAATTTAAGATCGGGGAAGAATAAAGAAAGGAATACTACTTGGACACAACTTTCAACTATTACCAACACTGTGCATAAATTAGGGGGAGAAGTGTATTGGAGTCTTTATTTCATCCACACACTTACAACTCTTTCTCCTATTAAAACAAACACACACCCACACCCACACACACTCACATACACCCTTTCCCTTGACCTCTTTTCTTCCTTCAGCCTCCCTCTTATCTCATCCTTTCTTGAAATCACACTTTTAAATGAAACGTCTTCACTCTCATCAGTGAAGGCAATCACTGATTTTCTTTTCTTCTTATGTGTAGGCAATCACTTCAATGATATAGTGTCTAGATTTTTATTTCAGTGTGTTTTTCCAAAACATATATTGTCATTGTTTTGTATGTATTTTTATGTAAGTGATATTATGTTTCTCATTTGTTACTATGTTTTAAATTAGCATTATGTTTTCAAGATTGGCCAGGTGCAGTGGTTCACGCCTGTAATCCCAGCACTGTGGGAGGCCAAGGTGGGAGGATCATGAGGTCAAGAGATCGAGACCATCCTGACCAAATGGATGTCTCTATTTTTAAAAAATACAAAAGTTAGCCAGGTGTGGTGGTGATAGCTTGTGGTCCTAGTGACTCTGGAGGCTGAGAGGCAGAAGTTGCAGTGAGCTGAGATTGTGCCACTGCACTCCAGCATGGTGTCAGAGTGAGACACCATCTCAAAAAAAAAAAAAGAAAAGATCCATCTATGTACTATTTTTTTTTTGTTAATGAATAAATGAATTTATTAAAAAACCTAATAGATTTTCCCTTTTTATTCCCCAAATGTGCTATATATAAGGAAACTTTGAAATTCCCTTGCGATTTTACTGAGCTTGTTTATTATTATTATTATTATTTATTATACTTTAAGTTCTGGGATACATGTGCAGAATGTGCAGGTTTGTTACATAGGTATATACACGTTACTATTTTATATATCTAATCCATGCTTCTTATGGAGTATATCCACTCAATTTTACCCAACCCACTCTCACAGTGAAGGCCATTCAGATTACCCCAATTCTTCCTGCTGTATATAATCCTGCACTGGAACATGCTAGTGCACGTTCCCTTATGGCCCCATGGGAGAATTTCCCTGGGATGCGTCTCCAGTGGTAGAACTCTTAGGTCAAAGAGTGAATTTGGCAAAGCTGCTCTCCAGGATGGTTATGCCAGCCTACCTACTGTCAGTGGTGTGTAAGAGCTGCTGTGTGCCACTGAATAATAACACCAGGAATTATCCAGCTTTCTAATTGTTGCCAGTTTAATAGAATATCAAGACCCTTCGCCTTTGAAAAATTTTGTACTTCTTTGATTCCCTGTAATTTTAAGCATCTCATCATATGCTTGCTAGCTATGGGAGTTTATTTATAATTATTAAAAGAATAGTCAAGAGCAGTGGTTCTTAATTATGACTCTCCATTAATACTATCTGGGAAACTTTTCAAAAAAATGCTTATTTCTGGGCCTGACAGAAGACCAATTAACTCAGAATATTGAGAGGTGGGACACAGGCATTGATCCTGTGAAGGTATTTTAAAAATACCTTCACAGGTAATTATTCTAATGTGTAACTGGGGATGAAAACCACTGTATCCTGTAATGCTTATTTAATCTTCAATCTACTATAATGTGACCTTAATCCCTAGTACTCTAGTCAATCCGTTCTCACTACAGTCACCAGTGCCTTGCTAATTGCCAACTAGTATTCCAGGTTATTTTCTTCTCACTACACGCTCTCTCCAGGGGATCCTATTCATGCCCATGGCTTTAACTACACATCACATGTGCTAATGCTTTATAAGACTGCCTTTACAGCCTCTGCTTCTTTCTTACTACCTCCCAGAACCTTCACTTCTATGTATTTCCAACTGTGCCTATTAGCATACCCACCCTTCCCACGCCAACCCAGTCTAAGCCTCTTCCCCTGGTATCCAGAATTAAAACCTTGAAGTCAGCGCTGGCCCTTTCATCACCCTCACGGCTCCTTTGCCGGTTCCTTGACCTTTTCTACATCCCATCCTAGCTATCTAGTAAAGGTTACCATTTCCTCTCCTCTGGGTTCTTCCTGTTCCCCCTGCCATCATTTATCCAACACTCCTGGGAGAGTTGACTTCCCATGATTAAAAATACTGTTAATTCTCCTACCGTTGTAGATAAAATCTAAACCACTGAACTTCTCATCCTTCTCCAGACATGCCAGCTGCTTCTATGACTTGTAAGTTTCCCACTCAGGATTCTGCCTGGCTGATTCCTACTCATTCTTTAAGCACCACCTCACATGTTGCTTTTGGCTCAAGATCAACTCAGTTAATGCCTTTGTAAAACTGAAAAGAGCCCCAACATCCCAGACACAACCCCTCACTGGGTATATGGTGGGGTACTGGCATCGAGGCTTGATTTCATTCCCACTTACTCCTCTGGCCTGCTGCTGTCCAAGGCTACTGCACTATGAAATGCAGTAGGCTTGGGTTCTTCCTCCGTAAAAATGTTCTCTAATCACCCAAACAAAGTTAGTTCATCTACCTTCTTGCTCCCAAAGCACTTAATATGGTATATCACATTTCATATCTGTCTCCCCAATCAGACTACGTTCACCAATATTAAGGTCAATAATCAGGTCACCTCTAACATATAATAGGTGCTGAATGAATGAATAAATGAAGGGATGAAAAGTTTGCTGTTTCTCCGCTTCTATGGGATTAAACCATGATCTAACAATAACAAAAAACCCCCCACCAAAATAACAACAAAAACAACCCTCCCCCAAAACACCTGAGGAACGATAAACTACTAGGGTAATGCATTGTTCTAAACGTAAGAATACAGAAAACTTTTTGAGGAAAACAGCAGTTTCACTTAAGACATTTTGATTCATTACTTAGCAGTTCCATATATCCTCCTTAATCTGAAAAGAAATATTTCTCAACAGGCTAAGGAAATCCAATCAATGAATTTATAATTATGTAATTTATTCCTTAAGTTTCACTGCAATAAACACAAAATTACCACTATCAGAAAAATAAAATCAACACTCCTAGACTGTTTTGTGCATTCTACAAATTTAATGCGTTCTGTTGTTTTCAAAGTATAAACTCACAATCTAATATTTATGTATTCAAAACAACAGTGATTCAAAACTGCCACTCTTCATTTGATTAGGGGTCCTTTAAAAATAGGGAGGTAGTCCACAACTAGATCATTTAATTCAGCCTTTCTGGTCTTTTTCACTTGAAATTTATGAGTCTCTATAATATTCTTTCCAGTTTGAATTTTTAAGTACTAAAGTGCCTCAATTATAGAAGTTCATAAGCAGCTAGAACTTAATCAGAAGAGTCTCTTGGTTGGATTGGCTGATGGCAGCATAATTTTAATTTAGCATTTGAGAGTGTGGCATTAAACAGATGCACTATTACATTCTTTGGTGGTTACAATTGAGTGTGTTCCAATGAGACAATTATCCATATGCCAATCAAGTGGAAACACTTGGGCAGACCATAAGCAGGTAAATAAATGCTGTACCTGACACATCTTGATATTTCCAGGCCACTGATTTAATGGATCATTTGTAATGCTCTTTGGGGATGTAGACTTCAGTATGTAATGGGTCTTTCTTTCTGACAAATTCAGAGCATTACAAATGTTATTTGGAGCCCTAGAATAAGTGAGGTCACATTTCCATTTTTACAGATGGGAGAATCATGGGCACATAGAGGTTAAGTCATATATCCAAGGTCACACTGTCTGAAAGAGACCTACCACTTGCACAGCTCAATTTTCCTTCTTCATCTATGGTTTCTACCTTGGCAACCACACTGTGCTGTCAATTTGTAATGGAAATCAGAAGATGCCAAACTTCAAATCCTCCTAGCAACGACTTCTATCTTAACATTCATCATTTCCACTTAGGAGCCAGGCTTGTTAGAGAAACGCTTTTGTGTATACTTCTGTGAGCAGTGTGGTAAATTCAACTTCACTTTAAGAACAACAATCCCTTCCTTGCCTTTTTTTTTTTTAATTATATACTTTTGCTACCAAGATGAAGTTTTTATATAGTTAACAGATTATATAAGGTTGGTTCCATGAAAGTCACAGATGACAATGCAAATGCCCTATGTGAAATGTATCAGCCACATCTCATTGTAATCTGGAACTCACAGGATTGTGATAATTCAGGAATCTTTGGCAGGATAGTGTGGGGTTAGGAAGACTTCTGTGGGATGGAGGAGTAAGTACCCCTTCTAAATTTAGGTTGGTGGTGGGTCAGGTAAACTCCTAACACAAGAAAGACAGATATAGACAGTGACTGATATCAACACACACACACACACATGCGCACACACAATTTCTTTTCTTCTCTTTGTTTCAGGATTTCCCCAGTGCTTGGCTCTTTGTTCAGTTCTAAAACAATCTGCTAATATTTATTCATTCATTCCCTTAGCCAACACTAAGGTCCTACTATGTGCATGGTACTGGGCTGGGCAATGTGAAGGATACAGAGGAAACAACAGTAAGTCGCCTCTCCTCTAGATGCTGGGTCACAAAGGTTCTTTTATGTACATGATAACTAAGTCAGGGCTGTACAAAGTACTCTTGTAATGGCTATAATTGGTGCGATTTGCATAGGAATCCAGGAGACTTCCGAGGATCAGTTTAGGGGTCAGGAGAATGAGCTCAGGGGATCCATTTTGAATCACAACTTATTCTACTTATTGGAAATGAACCACTGAATATTCACAATAGTCTGGAAATATTTGAATCCATAGAATATTATCAATTTAAATTCAATGTGTTTTTATTCTTTTGATTCAGTTTTAGTAACTGTTGTTCCATCTCCATAACTCTGCTATATATCAGATGTCCTACTCAGTGGGATATGCCTTTAAGGCCAGTAGAATATCACCTAAGGAAATGAGGTCCAGAGGTTTCCAAAGAGAATTCTCACCAAAGGCAGTGGGGGGTGTAATGTGTTTGATGGTCTCATCCCAGCAGTCCTTTAAATGTTTGCTCTACGTGGTGATATCCATGAGAGTGTCCTGCCCCATCCTGCCTGTGCACCTTGCTGCCAACCTGATTTCTCCCAGTATTTCAGCCTGCAATCTGAACTCCACCTGTTACCAGCTCTGCCAGATCCTTGTCTTACTATAGAGCTTGAGATGGAAGTATATACCCCTTAATCCCCTTTCTCTTGGTGGGATCCTATCACCCCCCACCACCCCACAGCTTACTGTGTCTTCATGTCTCCCCAGGACTCTCCAGACCGTCCACTGCTCCACCGAGTTTTGGTTCTCACTGACTTCAGCCTTAGGTCTGCTGATCAGGTCTACCTAGCTTGTTTTCCATCTTACACTGTGAATTCTGAGCTAATCCCTGATTGTTAGAGAACGTTTGAGATGTAAAAACTCATGTGCACATCATCACAACCAAAAAGCAAGGCTTTGCCTAAAGGCAAACACATCTAACAGGATTTCTGACAGAGTAGAGAACCTGTCTCTGGGGAAGGACAGTCATTTACCACCTGGTAGCTACAGTGCTCCCTTTTCTCCTTGAAAAAAGAAGGAATTGAACTAGTTTGAATTTTTTTGTTACACGGGCTGGTAAAACTACTCAAGATCTATTCTAGTTTAAAATGTCATCTGCTTCCACCTGGGGATGAAACTGCACTCAATTTACACCAAGGTATGAGGGTAACCAAGCCCATGGCCAGTGTATTAATCCTGGTGCCCCCCTCTCTTGCCTCAGGCATGGTGACCCCTGGGGTAGAAACATCTCTTGGAGACAACTCCACCAGATGACTGATAACAGGAATGCTGGATCACAGAAATGAAATTGTGTTCAGAGCCTAATATCCTATTACACTAGGCTATACATATTTAATTCTTTGGGTCTTTCCTCATAAATCAATTCCTCTAGGGCTTTAATCTCATCAATATCTTTTCTGATATTGAATTTTAAATGCCACTCTCATTGCTAGGCAGAAAGGCAATCTCTTGTTCGTGATGAGATCAGGCTTCATTTATAGCTGAGAGATGCTGGGAGCATGGCCCTGTTCCCTGACCCTGCTTTAAGATCTTAATGTCAGCCAGACTCAACAGCCCAGGTGCAGGCCTGCCTGGGTTGATCTCTGACAGGTCAAGACCATGAACTCTGCGGTCATGCCTATCATTAGTTTGGGAGCCTGGAACAACTACGGAGATGAGTGAGAAAGTTCAAGTAAGTGTTTCCAAGGGTCTGGGTTCTCACGGGGCCACCTGAGGCATGAAGCACCCTGTTGACACTGACCTGGCAAGGATTCCTGTGGACTGAGTAAGGCATGAGCTAAAGGATGCACACTGTGTGCATATATCGGAGCAATAGCTCCCAGGGCAAGGGTGAAGGGAGGGCACAGGCTACCTGTTTTCTAGGGGCAGAGAGGGGATGGAGGAACTCCAGAGAATAAGGACTTAGAGCTGAAATGTTTCTAGGTTCCCCAGGATTGGCCTAGAGTGCAGTGGGATTTCCTCTGCTGCAGAGAAAAGGAAAAAAGTCCAAGAATCTTTAAGCCAGGAAAAATTTACAAAGGGAGGAATGAGTTTTGTGGGACCTCGAGAGCCACAGAGAAGTTGGGAAAACACAGGAAGCCATCTGAGAAGCAGATTTGAGGGCCTAAGTCTACAAGAAGTGGTGGGGCCTGGGAGCTACCTGCCTTGGGGTAGGAGTAAGCAGGTACAATTGTACAGAATGTAAAAACAATAATAAAGCTAAAGGTGTATCCATCTATCATCACTATGCACCAGGAATTCTAAGCAAAATCATTGATAAAATTCTCCTTCCTCATAAAAATCTTTTGCTGATCTAAATTCGAATCGTTGCCATTACCATTAAGATTTAATAATATGTATGTAATCTTCAAATCAGCATATTCTGTTCCTTGCCCTTTAACAAACATATTTTATGTAGAAACTGATTTGGGAAATTTCCAGTCTTATAGTCTGCCCAAACTCTCTCTTACACATGGACTTAGCTGCACACATTTGTTCTGACTTCAGCTTGCTTTGGATAGTGTTTCCAGCCTCCTGTAGCACTACATATATTGTGCATTTCTAAATTAGATTCAAAATAAACAATCAGCTGGGCGCAGTGGCTCATGCCTGTAATCCCAGCACTTTGGGAGGCCGAGGCGGGCAGATCACGAGGTCAGGGATCGAGACCATCCTGGCTGACATGGTGAAACCTCGTCTCTACTAAAAACACAAAAAATTAGCTGGGCATGGTGGCACGTGCCTGTAGTCCCAGCTACTCGGGAGGCTGAGGCAGGAGAACCTGGGAGGTGGAAGTTGCAGTAAGCCGAGATTGTACCACTGCATTCCAGCCTGGGTGACAGAGTGAGATTCTGTCTCAAAAAAAAAAAAAAAAAAAAAAAAAAAAAGCACAGTTACCTCCATTCATCCCCACAGGACCACTCTGAGAATTTTTATGTTTAAAATTCAAAACAATGAAACATTCTTAGTTGGCAAGTTAAGATGTTAGTTCATATGTGAAATGTGTTTACCACATTTTAGTATTTTTTAAATTGAAATTTTTCTTTATAGATTGCTCGCTTTAAAACTAAAAGACAAATCAAGGAAATGTTACATCAGAGACACAATACTTACCTAAATTGTGCCCTTTGCATTTGGTTTCTTTAATACTCACTATGATTCCCTGGACAATTATTTACATACAGTACTATGTTAACTATAATCAAGGATTAAAGTTCAAACTGTTAGGTAAAGAAAACTATTGAATAGATAGTTGTAATTTTTTCCTTTTATCATACTATTTTATTTTCTTACTGGCATAAATATACGCGAAATTCAATAGAAGAAAAATTTTAGTCTGCATTACTTTCTTGGCAAGTATTATTATTCATTCCATTTTAATAATTAATGAAAACAATGCTGTCTAAATTTAGAGGAGGAAGTCTTTAAAAAAGGATCCTCTCTGAGTGTTAAATTTCACTAGACAGGACAGTCATGACCTTGGCCTGTTGGGCTGGGGGCTGGGGAGAACTGTTTCATCAGACAAGATTTTAGAGACCATTTCCTTTGCTTGAATATGCCCCTGGGAGCACCTGGTGTGAAAGACAGATGCTTCGTGGCATTCCCATAATCCACCGGAGTTACTAAGCATCATATACTATATCCCAATATGCAACATTATTCTGAAAAGATATATAGCCAAGGACTGGCAAAAAGGCAAAAATTAAGCATGTCAGCATTTCAAAGGCTAGCGTGATTAGCTCCATTATCCGCTTGCTGTGCAAGTTTGAACAAGTTACTTTACTGCTCTGGCCTCCTCTTTACCCCAAGCCTTCTATCCTTACAACTGTCTCATGAGGAATTATTAATCATTTGCAAAGCAAGATATCAATGAATGTCTTGACTATGGAACACAGTAAAGGCAAATGTAAAAGTGGTTTGAAAGGCTCTAAAATCTATATTCTCTTCTACAGACAATTTTCTTAACAGTGTAATTTGCAGGGTCATCTCAGGTTCCCGTTTTCACTTTCTTCACATGTTTAATAAAGATAACACTTACCAGTGGGATATTAAAAGACTAAAGAACACACGTTAAGTATGTGAGGCTCCCTGAATGGCAAAAGGTGCCCACTGAGTTAAATGAAAGTGCTGTTATTATTCTCTTTGCAAAAATGGAGGCACTAAGACCCACAAGGTGAAGTGACTTTTAAGTCACAGGAGTGGGCAGTACTGGGATTAATATTCAGAGAGAAAGGTCGGTTGTTCAGCCCCAGCCTAGCCATGCTGGTGTCCTCCTTCAGCCCATGTTTAAAACACAGGCCAGCCAACTTGAATTAACACCATTCACGCGATTCACAAGAGAAGGTGTCAAATGCCTTGCTGAAGTAGGAACATGTTTTAGTGATATTCTCTCCCTTGCCTTTGCTGGCAATTTTGCTGCAAATGATAATTCAATTTGCTTGGATTTATTTATTCTTACCACTTTTTTTTTTGCAATTATATGAGCTAGTCATCACCCCAACCTCTGGGCATGTGTACAGTTGTTAATGTGGAAATTTAAAATATTAACATGCTTTCCAGCCAGGTTGGCCCGTTTACTTCAATCAAATAAGGACTTGATTGAACAGCTGGGTCTTGCACTATGCCCTGAAGGGCAAGAGAAATTTGTTCTTTCTTTACAGATTTCATAACCTAGTCATGATCAGAGACTATGGCTAGAAAACCCTCTATGTGTGACGTGTAACCTCTTTGGAGGTGCCTTTCACAAAGTGATCTGGGCCTCATTCAGTTTAGCCACCGGAGAACCAAACCATAACTTGTTTCAGCAGCATTAACAGATATTACCATCATCACTAGTCTCTTTGGTTACAGTTTTAGGAAAGCAGCTTTTGCCTTAATGATTATGGAAGAAGGATGTGTGTTGGAGTCCAGAGAGCTTTTAGTTGAATCTTAATGGTGAGAGTTACAATGATCTAGCATGTTTTGCAGATAAGTGAAGAGAAAATATAGCTGAAGGTCTGATCTCTACATCAGCCATAGATGTCTGACTAAGGATGGAAAACTTTATTATGGATCTAGAAGGTGTGTATCACCTATATTACTTAACTCCTGATAACTGTAGAACTTTAGTGAAGTTAATCCAGTAAATTACAACATTCCCAATTTTTCTTTGTTAACACAAGTAAACATTTTTATGACTAGGAGAATTAGACATTTAGGGGCAGGGTAAAGAGAGAAGAATAGCCCTGAACTTAGCACATTTAATCTTTAGGCAACTCTGGAACAAGATATAGAAATAAACGGGCACATTCATCAATCACTAAGGAAAGCGAGAGGGAGAGGAAGTTTGCTCCTTCTTCAAAGTTTCCAAGTTACTTAAATACATTTAGGCTGATCTGGAACCCAACATGTGAGGAGTGTCAGATTAATTAGAACCTTTGGAGGTCTTCAAGATTTATGTATTCCCTGCTCCAGGGTCAAGCCCTGGATAGACAGGTGAGGGCTGCATTAGACAGGAACAGTTTCTCCATAGGCTTTCAGCCACCTGTAGCAGCTACTGAACCTCTGAACTATCTCAGATTTGCCCTGTCTTTAAACTTCAGACTCCTTGTAAGGAAAAATAATAATATTAATAATAGCAGCACAAAACCTCAACAAATACTGCCATTGTGAAATGTGCCACATATTCTTAATATCGGCTGCTGAGATCTATCCGGCAAAATACAATACAGCACCACCGTCTTGTATAGATTCCCAAGTGCAGAAAATGATCATCTTAAACCAATCTTCTCTGTTTCAGAGACAATAAATATAGAAAGCATTAAAGAAGTAAGCTGAATTATTCAGAGCCTTTGCTATAAATGCTGTCAACATGGCATGAATTTGATAACAGCAAAAAAGACTTCAAAGATATGAAAATTAAGAGAAATTAGAGACTTAGCTTTATACTTATTATCAATATCCACATGCCTGTGATGAAGTGCTCCTCTAGCCTTAGGAATCCCCCTACTCTCGTTGGCAATTGTGCACATTTTAACATTGCATGTGATGTATACTCACGAAAATTTCAATCACAAGTTTTGCTTAAGTCAGCTGAAAGTCCAGCTGCTAACAGTGATGGCACAGAAAAGATGATCATTTGTGACATATGGGTACTTAAGTTTGTACTATAGAAACAGGGGAGGGATAACACTAAGGTTGGTGCTGATGACTTTTCAAAAGGGAAGAATAGAGAGGCCACATTTTTAGGGTCTGCTAGTAGGCTTTGTGCAGCAATCTTTTCCTGCTTCTAGGGACAATTTGAAAATGTAAATCATGATACAAAGCAAGTGACGTAAATCATTGCATTCTAGTCCAAATGATTATATTAGGTTTAAGAGAGATTATATTGGGATTAGTCTGGGAGAGTTTAAAAAATCACAATTTGTCACTGAGGTTGCTGGGGATAATTTTTATCAGGATAAGAAAGTTCCCTTCTATTCCAAGTTGTTAAAAGCTTCATTTTTCTTTGGTTGTTTTAGTTTTAAACCATGAATTCACATTTGGTGGCCATCAGAATGATTGTATTATTCTGGTTTAACCTGTTAATGAAATACATTTCATTGATAGATTTTTCAAATGTTGAACTAACCTTGCATTCCTAGAATAAATCCGATTTGGTGATTTATAAACTCTCAGGTTAATTTTCCTTTTCTAAAAGAATTATAAACCCATGTTAATAACTGAGACTTGCCTATGAGTTTTCCCTTTTTAACTTTTACCTGTCCTTGTTTTGTTTCAATATTATATATACTAGCCCTATGAATTAGTTGGAAAGTTTGTCCTCTTTTTGCGTTCTCTGAATGAGTTAAAGATTGGTATTCTTTTTTTTCTTTTTCTTTTCTTTTCTTTCTTCCTTTTTGAGACAGGCTCTTGCTCTGTTGCCCAGGCTGGAGTGCAGTGGTTCAACTGTAGCCTTGACCGCCTAGGCCCAACAATCCTCCTGAGTAGCTGGGACTACAGGCATGTGCTATTTTTAAAATTTTTTGTAGAGACAGAGTTCTTCCATTTTACCCAGGCTGGTCTCAAACTCCTGGGCTCAAGCGATCCACTTGCCTTAGCCTCTCAAAGGGCTGGGATTACAGGCATGAGCCACCACACCCACCCTTAGTATTATTTTTTCTTGAATGTTTGGTAGAACTTGCCTATAAAGCAGTTTGGGGTCTGTTGCTTTGATATAAGATTTTAAGGTATTGGCCAGGTGCAGCGGCTCACGCCTGTAAGCCTAACTCCTTGGGAAGCTGAGACAGGCGGATCACAATGTCAGAAGTTTGAGATCAGCCTGGGCAATATGGTGAAACTCCGTCTCTTCTAAAAATAAATACAAAAATTAGCTGGATGTGGTAGCATGTGCCTGTAGCCCCAACTGTTTGGGAGGCTGAGGCAGGAGAATCACTTGAATCCGGGAGGCAGAGGTTGGAGTGAGCTGAGATCACGCCACCGCACTCCAGCCTGGACGACACAGCAAGACTCTGTCTTAAAATAAAATAAAATAAAATAAAATAAAATAAAATAAATGTTAAGCTATTAATTCAAGCTTTCAGTTTCTTCCCAATTCATTTTTAATTAGTTATTTTTTCGTACTGAAATTGGTCTATATCGCCAATGTTAAAAAATTTGTCATAAAACGATTCCTAATATTCTAATATTTCTTTAGTTTTTGTTGCAGCTGTGGTTATACCTCATTTTTAATACTGTTTTTAGATTGTTCTCTTTTTTATATGCATATTGTTAAAGATTTTCCATTTTATTAGTCTTTTCAAACATTTGGCTTTGTTGATCTTCTCTATTGTATGGTTGTTTGCTACTTTACTTTCATTTTTTGTATTATCCCCACTACTTTGTGTTTATTATTATTATTATTATTATTATTTTTTTGTTTCTTTGAGATAGGATCTCATTCTGTTACCCAGGCTGGAGAATACAGTGGTGCAATCATGGCTCACTGCAGCTTTGACCTCCCAGGCTCAAGGGAATTCTCCCACCTCAGCTTCCCAATTTTCTGGGACCATGGGCATGTGCCACTATGCCTAGCTAATTAAATTTTTTTTTTTTTTTTTGGGTAGAGCTGGGGTCTTGCTATGTTGACCAGACTGGTCTCAAACTCCTGGGCTCAAGCAGATCCTCCCGCCTTGTCCTCCCAAAGTGTTGAGATTATAGGGGTTAGCAACTGTACCTGGCCTATTGTTTTCTTTTTTTGTTAATAGAAATGGATGCTTACCTTACTGTTACTAGTTTTCTTTTTTCCTAAAACAGACAAAGTTTAAAATTTTTCCTCTAAGTTCTGCTTTAGCTGCATCCCACAAGTTTTGGTATGTTATAATTATCAATTACTTCTACGTATTTTAAGTTAATTCTAATTTCTTTTTGAGGCTATAAAAATGACATATGTTTTAAACCTTCCAGATATATGGAATTTCTTTTAGTTGTCATTTTTGGCCCTGATTTCTAACAATTTAGTGTGGTCAGAAAATACAATACCACTCTTTTGACATCCACTGAGATTTGCTTTAAGGCCTAATATGGGATTAATTTTTGTAAATGTTCCCAGTATATCTGAAAAGTATGATTTTCTTTATATGTCCTACATATTGAGTTTATAGTAGCTTATAGTTATAATGTTATGGACTTTACAGTCAGGCCCTTGCAAAAACCTCCTGAAATAAATTGTAAGTGGCACTGAAGATAAGAAATACAAACCACTAGGAAAGAAATATAAACACCAGGGAGAAGAGGGCAAGGTGCACAGAAAATTAGCGAACAAAATCATGGTATACCACCCTATGTTTAAATGACTGAAAAAGGTGTAACACAGTGGCTCCAAATGATTTAGTACAAAATATAAATCATGGGTGGAAATATACGTATCTTAACACCATCAGTGAGAGTTTCAAAGCTGGCCAACGAAACCCGCTCTGACTGAATCCCTGAGTGATACCTGGTTTAAAATAAATTAAGATGGTGATGGTGGTAGGGGGCATAAAAAATAGAATGCAGTTGTCTGGTGGGTCAGCAGGATGAATTAAGAGAAAAAAACGAAGAAGAAAATAAAAAAGATAATTTTTTCATCTCTTTGAAAAGTCACTGTGTTGGTCTTTCATTTATGAGCACTACTTATTATACTCTTCTTGGAAACTTACAGCCAAAGTTCAGATATACTTTCCCCTTTATTGTCTTTCCCAGTAAATACGGCTGTTGTGGTTATTTGTTAAAGGGGGGTGTGTGTGTGTGTGTGCGTGAGTGTGTGTGAAAGAAAGAGAGGGGAGACAGGAATAGAGAGAGAGACACAGAGAAGAAACAGAAACCACTAAAACTGGAAACTGGAGAGGTAATGAGAAGCAATTACAAAAGAGGAGATAGAAATATGTAGAGAAGGAGAGTCAGAGATAGAGACACAGAGAGAAGAAACAGAAAGCACAAAAACCAGATAGGTAATTACCAAATGGAAGAGACTGAGTACAGATAAGAACGTCACAATGCAGGGTGTTCGCTGATCAATTGAGCGAAATGGGTGGTCTGTAAAGTGAGGATCAGATTGGGCACTAACTTGTTTAAGTTTCCCTTGATGACTATTCAGGGTGCTTTGTTAAACAGAGGAGAAAACATAGTCTTTAACTAACCGTCTAACATCTTGGAACTGAATTCCCAATGCTATACTTTGGTTACAATTCCAGACACTTTAACTAAGTCTGGCTATTCTATTGGCCAGTATTTAAAAATGAGTAATACTCTATGTTTATATGTTTATGGAGAAAAAGATTCCAAGGCCATATATAAATGTTAGCAATAGTTATATCAAGGTAGTGACACTATGAATGATTTTTGTTTCCTTTTATACATTTCTTTTATGCTTCCAAGTTTTGTGCGTTGAGCATATATTCTTTTGTAAAATGGAAAAACAAAACAAATTTAAATGACAAACTTGGACCCAGAAAAACTGCTACTCCCACCTATGTTTCTCTTCCTCTGTGTTTTCTCTTAGTCATATAAGGAGGATTTTTTTGCTGAGGCGGGCAGATCACCTGAGGTCAGGAATTTGAGACCAGCCTGGCCAACATGGTGAAACCCTATCTCGACTAAAAATACAAAAATTAGCTGGGCGTGGTGGCAGGAGCCTGTAATCCCAGCTACTCAGGAGGCTGAGGTAGGAGAATCACTTAAACCTGGTAAGTAGAGGTTGCAGTGAGCCGAGATGGCACCATTGCACTCTAGGCTGAGTGACAGGAGTGAGACTCCATCTCAACAACAACAAAAAAAGAGGAGGTTTTTTTCCCCTCTGACTAATTCTTCTTTCTTCTTTGTTCCAATGCTGTATTTCTTTGCCCCCACCAATTTCTCCCCACATTTTCTTCACTGCTTTCATTTCTGACAAGAAGGAGTTGGCTGGTCTTCCTATTCCTCATGTTGCCTCTCCTAGCCAGCTGCATAGAGAAAGCCTTGGAGCATGAAGACCCCCAACTGTGGCTAGAGTTGAGATGGGTGATTATGTCAGTTTGGCTGTGAGCAGGACACCTGCTATAGACAGAAAGCTGCTGGCAGGGTTCAGGGCTTCAGTGTGAATGAGTTTTTGCATTGGCAGACTAAAAAGAAATGAAGTCAAGGCCAGATCGCAAGCATTCATTTTAGTGTCCGTGGCTGGAGGCAGAAAGACAACAATGGTCACCGTGGAAGGCCAGTATGTGTCTGCAGCAAAAGTCCACTTTGATGTATTACATTTAAGAAAAGATCCATTTTACTGTAAATCTGGTACTTATAGTGTGATATAGACTATAAGTCAGGAGGCAATTTCCAAAAGAGGTAGTGAAAGGGAAGGTCATTCAGAGGTCATCCAGAGACTGCCAGGGACACAGTGTTGGGAAAAGCAGAGTTCCTTTATCCTGGGAATGGAAGTCTACTGGAGAGTCAGGATTTCCCATTGCAGACATCAGGGAAAGCAGCAAAAGGCAGAAGCCAAATGATTTTAATAGTCTGCAGGGCAATGCCATTATTTCTGCCCCTGGCTCCTACATTGATTCGTCTGCTAGCCTCATTATTTTGAGAAGGAATGATTACTAATGAGGATGCATTTGATGATCAAATTAATTAATGGCAGAGCAGGATAACTAATGAGGAGATGAAGCCTCTCATAGTTAAATTTTATTAGGGCTTCTCTTCCCTTTCCCAGAAGTGAAGAGATTTATTCATGATTCAAATTTAATAAATAAAAGCTGTATGTACGTTACTTTCCTTTTGCAGGCACTTACTCTGCTAATGCAAAGACCAAATTAGGGTCTATGACAGAGTTAGAAAACAGGCAATGGGTTTTTGCCAGTATCATTTTTAGCAATCTCCAGGCATAGGAAGAATGGAACTTCCTAGTCTTCTGCTGTTGTGATTACTGCAGTTCTGAAGCACTGCTTTCAGGGTACACTCTGGAAAGCTATGGTGTGGGGTAACAGAGGGAACCCAGGGGCTTGGGTCAGACAGCCCTAGTTTGCAGTTCTCACTCTGTGTGGTGTACCTGTGCCCTGAACCAGTCACCTGACACCTCTAGGTCTCAGTTTCCTACTTGACAAACTGGGATAGGTACATACCCCTGAGCTGTTGTGAGGACTACATAAAATAATGTGGAGGTGCTTTTGTGAGTCAACTGGAGAGACTGGGCCTTCCTGTGGTAAGGGGCACAACGCAGGCCACCCTGTGACAGGAATTTATGGCCTGGACTTGTCCAGACTAACTCTGTGATCTTCAGTCTTCTTTTAAGCCTCAACATCTTTTCATATTTTCACCTGGAATATGGCAATGACAGTTCACATTTGTGAAATGCTTTTCAAAATGTCCTCACATACATGATCACATGTGATGGATGCTTTTATCATAGCAAGGTCTTACTGAGGTTGGCAGGACTTACTCTCCAGGAGAAGAACTGGAGGCCCAGGTACCCTGACTTTCCCAAAGAAGTACAGAAAACAGTGAAGCTGGAGTCACATTTTCCTTCTCCTAGTTCAGTGTTTTCATTTCATCATTCATGCCCTTGGGTGGCATGAGTACATCTTATCTTCCTCCTCATCTTATGACCTCTGGTCAGTGAAGACAGCAAGATACTCAGTGGCCCATCCTCACTCAAAACTACTAAAAAATATAAGGAGGTTTCCTCTCCATTATCTTCATTTTCAGTCTTTGTATCTTGTCCAGAATCAAAAGGGAAAGTGCTTTGAAAACTCCCAAACCTCTAACAGATGTCAGGTGTGATCATTTCAGACAGGTAGGTCTTTGTAATGGAAAGTCCTGGGCCAAGAACTGAAGAATTGGTTTCTATTTCTGGTTCCAAACAGAGCCAACAATTCCTTCAAGAGTCTTACACTGAAGAGTCTCATACCTTTTTTGGATGTACCACGAGTATAATATGCAAATGTCAGAAAATGTACACACTGCCAGCAGGAACCCTACAAATGACCTTGAACAGCCTAACGAAAGGTGCCAAGGAATTATAAGTGAGGATTATCATCTTGTGGCCTGTCATCATAATGCATCATCCCAAGATTCTTGGCCAAGGAATGGATAAAAAATGAAACCCTGGGATAGTTAAAAGAAAGAATGACCATAGTGGATCCCAAATTTGGCAGCTCTTGTGAACCCTGATGTTTAAGTCACTGAACCTTTTTAAAGCCATGTCATCTGAGAGATGTCCATGTTTTATGATTTCTCTGATTCTAGTAAAATGTCAGTAGCTCTTAATATGAATGTGGAAAATGTCTTCTGCATTTCCCATATCCATATTCTATTCTATCCTATTCAGAAAGAAAGAAACTTCACCTGGATTGTTGAAGAATCAGATAAACATGGGATATATCTTTGCAGCCATAGCTCGTAAGGACTCCAGGCTTTTATATGTGTATGAGTGTCTATTTATGCAAACACATATTTACTTTTTGGACTTTTTAAAGCTGAATATTTGACTACTTGTACATGAGAGTCTAAAAGAAAGCCCCTTTCTCTACACTGTAATGAGATTTTCTTGCCCTGTCCAGTGATACTGAATTATTTTCTGCACTAATGTAAAATCTGTCATATATTAAAGATATTAGGATATCATTGTTCTTGAATGAGCCAATAACCAGATCATTGTGTATGGGCTATTCCTTCCTTCTAATTGAACATTTTTGAGGCTCATGATCTCTACTTAGAAGATAGATTCTCCTGATACGTTGCAAATTAATTTCCAAACTTTCAATCTTTAGGGTTTTTTTTTTTTTTTTTTTTTACATTCTACATCTAAGTATTTAAATCTTTCGTAAAAGCTCTTAAAATTAGTAAAGTTTCAGGATACGATAACTGTGTACAAAAATCAGTAGCACTTCTATTCACCAACAATGTCCAGGCTAAGAGTGAAATCAAGAATACAACCCCACTTACAACAGCCACAAAGAAGATGAAATACCTAGGAAGACGGCTAACCAAGAAGGTGAAAGATCTCTACAAGGAGAACTCTAAAACACTGCTAAAAGAAATCAGAGACAATACAAATAAATGGAAAAACATTCCATGCTCATGGGTTGGAAGAATCAATATCATAAAAATGTTCATATTGCTAAAGATTCACCGCTATTACTATCAAATTGTTGTCATTCTTCATAGAATTAAGAAAAACTATCATAAAATTCATATGGACGCAAAAAGGAGCCCAAACAGCCAAAGCAACTCTAAGCCAAAAGAACAAAGCCAGCAGCATTACACTACCTGACTGCAAACTGTATATGATAAAGCCACAGTAACCAAAGCAGCATGGTACCAGATGCCTAGACCAATGGAATAGAACAGATAACTAAGAAACAATTATGCACACTTACAAACATCTAATATTTGACAAGCTGACAAAAACAAGCAATGGGGTTGTTTTCTGTTCAATAAATGGTTCTAGGATAACTTACTAGTCACAGACAGAAGATTGAAGCTGGACCCCTACCTTTCACTGTCTACAAAAATTCACTCAAAACGGGCCAAAGATTTAAACGCAAGACTTCAAACTATAAAAATCCTAGAAGCCAACCTGGAAATTCTCTTCTCGACTTTGGCATTGGCAAAGATGTTTTGGCTAAGTCCCCAAAAGCAATTGTAACAAAACCAAAAATAGGTAAGTGGGACCTAATTAAAGAGCTTCTGCGAAGAAAAAGAAACTATCAACAGAGTAAACAGTCAACCTACACAGAATGGGAGAAGATATTCGCAAACTATGCAGCTGACAAAGGCCTAATATCCAGAATCTCTAGGGAACTTAAATCAACAAGCAAAACCCAAATAATGCCATTAAAAAATGGACAAGGTACATGAACAGATAACTCTCAAAAGAAGACATGCAAGTGGCCACCAAACATGAAAATTGCTCAGCGTCACTAATCATCAGAGAAATACAAAGAAAACCACAATGAGATACCATCCTCACACCAGTCAGAATGGCGATCATTAAAAAATTCAAAAACAACAGATGCTGGTGAGGATGTGGAGAAAAGGGAACACTTACACACTGTTGGTAGGAATATAAATTAGTTCAGCCACCGTAGAAAGCAGTCTGAGATTTCTCAAAGAACTTAAAACAGAGCTACTATTCGACCCAGCAATGCCAATACTGGGTATATACCTAAAGGAAAAGAAATCATTCTCCAAAAAAGACACATGCACTCACATGTTCACTGCTATCACTGCTGTGCTGTTCACAGTAGGAAAGACACAGAATCAACCCAGGTGCCCATAAATGATAAATTTGATAAGGAAGATGGGGCATGCATACACACACACACACACACACACACACACACACACACACACCATGGAATACAAATACAACTATAAAAAAGAATGAAATCATGTCCTTCACAGTAACAGGGATGCAGTTGGAAGTCTAAGCGAATTAACATAGTAACAGAAAACAAAGTACTGCATCTTCTCACTTACAACTGGGAGCTAAACACTGAGTACACATGGACATAAATATGAGAACAACAGACACTGTGGACTACTCTGGGGGAGAGAGGGAGGGAGGTGTGGTTGAAAAACTACCTGTTGGATACTATGCTCACTACCTGGGTGATGGGATCTGTACCCTAAACCTCAGCATCACGCAATATTCCCATGTAACAAATCTGCACATGTACCCCCTGTATCTAAAACGGAAGTTGAGGTCAGGTGCAGTGGCTCATTCCTGTAATCTCAGCACTTTGGGAGGTTGAGGTGGGGGGATCACTTGAGGTCAGGCATTTGAGACAAGCCTGGCCAACATGGAGAGACCTCATCTCTACTAAAAATACAAAAACTAGCGGGGCGCAGTGACACACGCCTGTACTCCCCGCTATTTCGGAGGCTGAGGCAGGACAATCGCTTGAACCCAGGAGGCAGAGGTTGCAGTGAGCCAAGATTGTACCAATGAACTCCAGCCTGGGCAAAAGAGCAAGACTCCATCTTAAAAAAATAAAATAAAAATAATAAAAGTTAAAAAATTTTTTTAAAGCTCTTAAAATATAATTTATCATTATAAATGTTGAACTTAAAGAGATTTCTTCTTTTTCTATGCTTGTGCATTTTCCTTTGAAAGCAGTTTTCACTGCAGAGGAAGAGCTGTTTGTTCTTCTACTGCATCTCCCACTGCTAATGGACATCCTTCTCATCCCGGCGTCTGGAACAGACTCTACTGTTCTGCCTCCTGCACATGCATGGGACCTTAGGTGTGTCCTGCTGTGAACCATTAGTCCTGCCACCTTCTCTTCTAGGACAAGGAAACAGAAATAGTGTGGAGGGCAAGTTCACTGTTTCTCTATCTTTGTTCCGTATTTCAGCCTCTTCATATCACCTTTTCCGATTTATCTTCCTTTCTCGCTTTCAGAAACCATTTTACTTTGGCATCAGCCTCTTCTTGCTCAGACAGCTACCTTCACTCCAAAGTATGCCACCTGAAGTTCCTTTGTCCTTCCTCCTAGACATTCATGAACCTGCTTGCTGTTCTTCCTTTCCCTATATGTTTCTGGGCAGCCAGAACAATTTGCAATACTCCTCTCACTTCTCTGCCACATGGTAACCAAGAACTCATTCAAAGACTGGGTTAGAGTTAAAGGTAAAGGCCCACCTGCCGGGCGCGGTGGCTCAAGCCTGTAATCCCAGCACTTTGGGAGGCAGAGGCAGGTGGATCACGAGGTCAAGAGATCGAGACCATCCTGGTCAACATGGTGAAACTCCGTCTCTACTAAAAATACAAAAAATTAGCTGGGCATGGTGGCGTGTGCCTGTAATCCCAGCTACTCAGGAGGCTGAGACAGGAGAATTGCCTGAACCCAGGAGGCGGAGGTTGCGGTGAGCCGAGATCGCGCCATTGCACTCCAGCCTGGGTAACAAGAGCGAAACTCTGTCTCAAAAAAAAAAAAAAAAAAAAAAAAAAAAAGGTAAAGGCCCTTGAACAGGTTCCTATTCAAGATGTCAGAGGCAATATATGTGTGTGTATTTTCTTCTTCCAGAGACTCAATTAAAATGTCTGTCAATGAATAAACTTACAAAAGCAAGGAGAAAGGAGAGTGAGTTCCAGGAGTTCCTAGTGTATGACAGGTTCTGGCATTTAAGGGATTCCCAAATCTCCTTAAAACGAAGGCTGCCTGTCAAAGAGTTCTCGGCTGGCCACTGCCCAGGTGAAAGACTCGGCCATGCAGGAGGTCCAGACACTGCAATAAACAAAGCCACAGAGCCTCACAGAAAAGCAAACCACACCCTCCATACCTAAATATACACAGACTGCCAGCCATCACCTTGCTCATGAGGAAACCTGTACATAAAAGAGAGACTGAAACACAGTAGCTAAACAACTAATCCTGGAGTAAAGAGAAATGATTCAGGAACTAAAAAGATCTCTAAAATCCTACTTAGTATTCTTTAAAAGATTTGAGAAGATACTGTACCCATAAAATATGAATAGTGTTGCATGAAAATATAATAATTAGAGAACAAAATAACCTCCTGAAAATAAAATAATATGATTACCAAGCAGAAACTTCAATGGGAAGGATGAAAGATAAAGTTAAAATGGAAAAGATTAGGAAAAAAGATGATGGGCACAAGGCATTCACCTATTAGGTCCATTATCTGACTGGTGGGTATTTCAGATAGAAATTAAAAACAGAAAACAAAAGCAAAAAACGATCAGAAAAAAGGAGCACCTCCTGTCACAAACTCTTGCAACCCTCCTCTGTGCTCTTGCCTGCAGCTCTGCATTTGCTGCGTTCTCTGGACCAGTAGCTTCTGAAGTTGGCTGGGGGCATCTGGTCTGCTGTACTTTTGAGGATTTCCACAATTTTCAAGGGACAAGGTTTTAATAAATTTTAAAATCCTATAAAATATTCTTGAATATGTTCATTTTATCTCTTTCCCTAAAGTTTTTTAATCATTAAAAGCACCAATAACCCTACCATAGCCTCCTTCACCACCACAGCCCCCAACACCGCCATAGCCCCCACTGCCACTATGGTCCCCTTCACTGCCATAGACACCATCCTCACCATAGCTACCTTCACCACCACAGCCAACATGACCATCATCGTCACCATTCCACCCTAGTCACCATCTTCATCCCAGCCACCTTTAACACTTCAGCCACCATCCTCACCATGGCGATCATCACAACTACAGCCACCAGCGCCAACATGGCCACTCTCACCACCACGGTCACCATCCTTCCTTACCATAGCTGCCTTCATCACCACAACCAACATTAGCATCACAGTCACCACCACAGTCACCTTCACCACCACAGCCACCAACACAACTACCGCCACCATCCTCACCATAGCTTCCTTCATTACCACATCTACCACAGCCATTTTCACAACAATAGCCACCATTCTCACCACAGCCAGCAACACAACTGAGGTTATCATCCCCCTCACAGGGGCCTTCATCACCACAGCTGATATTAACATCAGTCACCATCCTCTCTATAGTCACCTTCACTACCACGGCCACCACAGCTAACCTTTACCACCACAGTAACAACACAACCACAGCCAGCACCCACACCATGGCCATCTTCATCACCATAGTTACCTTCTCCACCACAGCTACCTTCATCAACACATCCCTCAACACAACCACAGCCACCACAGTCACCAAAACAACCACAGCCACCATCCTCACCACAGTCGCCTTCACCTCCAGAGCCAGTATCACTACTACAGTCACCTTTACCAACATGACAACCATCACCTCCACAGTACCCTCATCTCCAGAGCCACCATCAACACCATCCCTAACATTATTATGATCTTGATTTTGACAAGTAACATCAGACTTAATTACATGTGAGTTTTGGGGAGGAATGGAGTGCAAGCTTTTCTCTTTCTTTAAAAAAAAGTACTTTCTAAGCAACTAAATAGTTTAAACAAGATTGCAGAAGACATGCTGTACTTACTCAAGGGGTCAGATGTAATCACTATGCTTAATTTCAAAAATACTTTCATTTATTCCTTAATAGATATTCCAAAGTCTGACTCTTACTCAACCTCTGGCAAAACTAACTGGGGTTAGTTTGTATTTTAGGGAAGTAGTAATGTTACATTTCTTCATCTTCCATAAAATTAGTCTAAATGGGTGAGATTTCTACAATATACACACAGAAAATCACACGTACATTCTACTTTGAATATAAAGGAAAAAAATACTTGTCACTTAACTTCTAAAATGCTTTTGATCATAATAATCCTACTTTTCCCATTTTTCCCCCTGATATTCCCTTGTTGAAAGTTGTCAAGACAGCAGACCAGGCCTGCACCTTACTGATGGCAAGCTAAGAGTGTAAGAGAGTCACTGCTGCACATGGGCCAATGGCTTGCTGGCCTAAGACAGCTGGTCCTCAGACTAGATTTAACGCTATTCAAAAGCATCAACTTAAAGTACTTAGGAAGGAGCCTTCTGACATAATCATCATGAGTCATATGTACTTTTATGATCAGCAGTTTTTAATGATATCCTGTTATCCAAATGTTTATTAGTCTTGTCAATATGATTACACAAGTCTTCAAAAACAATTCTGATTTTTAAGTGGATTATTAAAAAATATTACATACTAACCTATCCTCACAAATGAAAATAAAATACTACTGCAAATGTAGGTGTGAATAAAATCATAATGAGATATCACTATAAATTTACAACAGTGGTTAAAAAAAAGATAAAACAAATTGACCCTGTCAGTGCTGCCTGATGCGGATGCAGAACTGGAGTTTGCATATGGTCCCGAGGGAATGTATGATGGTACAGACGCTGGGGAAAAAAGTTTGGCAGTTTCTCCAAAAGTTAAACACACTTGGCATATGACCCAGGAATTATAGTCCTAGGATTTGCTCAAGTAAGATGAAAAATTAGGTCTAAACAAAAAGCTTGTAAGTGAATGTTTGCATCAGATGTATTCCTATTTGTCCCAAATTGGGAAGTATCCATCCACTAACTATTGACTGGATAAACAAACCACAGCTCTTTCTTACGGTGGAATACTACTCAGCATCAGATGGAATGAACACCTGATATGTACAGCAACAAGAGCAGTCTCACGCTTATTATGCTAAAGGAAAGAAGCCCAACTCAACAGGTTGCATACTGTTCGATACTGTTCTAGAATGTCATATAATTGCATACTGTTCAATTATATGATATTTTAGAAAAAGAAAAACTATAAGGATAGAAAACAGCAGTGGTTGCTGGGAGTGGGGCTGACTCAAAAGGGGCATAAGGGAATGAGTGATGGAACTGATTTACATATTGATTGTAGTAGAGGTGGTGATGTGACTGTATGCATTTGTCAAACTTCATAGAACGTATGCCTAAAAAGAATATGTTTCATTGTATATAAATTTTACATCAATAAACCAGTGTGGTAACATGAAGAAAAATAAGAGTTTAAAATATGTATATTCTTTGCTTGTATACCTAAAGGTACAAATGAAAGTCAAAAGCCTCACTATCCCTGCAGCAGAGACAGGTATACTTCACCATCAGCTTATGATCAGGTAAAGGCTACTGTGTTACCATGGATATAAGCTCTTATTCTCTTTTGTATGAAGCATTTAATATTATTAAATTGTGATTCACATGGTCCAGGAGTAAACTCGGAAACATCCAAAGTCCCTCAAGGGTTTTTCCATTTTAGGAACCCTGCCCATAATGTTTTCTTCATGAACACATGAGAGACTGTGATGCAGTGAACATATCCTTAAGGGGTTAAAGAAAGAAAGATTAGAAACTTTCTGGCTAAGGGTTGAAGGCAATTCCAAAAGCTATCAGCTAGTCCTACGGTCATTAAGGCTCTTTCTTTTTTTGTTGTTTGTTACAGAAATAACAAACGTAGACTGTGGAAATGGTGATGTATGGGATGATGAACCCTCCTCTCTGTGTCATCTTTCATGTGAAACCATGATTTTCTGATTTATGAAGTAGATAGTGGGGAGACTGAAAGAAGGTTTTAAAGCCAGGCTAATTCTTTGCGGTGGCAAGCAAACTGTGGTAATTTCCTCACGCATGGTAGGTCATGATAGAAATAAGACTCTTTAAAAAGCACATGTATTTTAAAACTCTGCTAAAGATGTTCTGCCACAGAGATAGTCATGCATCCGCCTAACAACCAGTAAACATGAAAACCACAGCAGCCACCAGGGACCAAGCACTTTCTGCAGGCTAAGGAGGCACCGCACACACCTCTCGGGCCTTGGCTCTCCCACTCCCCACCTTGCTCTTCATGATCTAGGCTCCCGCATAGCCCAGAGCTCCCGCGGCACCATGCTAGCCTTGTCTCCAGGCCTTTGTCTATTCATTCCTTCATTTGACACAGATATTCTGACCGTCTACTATGTGTCTGTTACGGATTGAATTATGGCCCCACCGCCCCGGCCACAAATCCAAATGTTGAAGTCCTAGCCCCTACTACCACAGAATGTGACCTTATCTGGAAATAAGTCCTTGTAGATATAAGTAATTAAGATGAGGTCATACTGGAGCAGAGTGGGCCCCTGATCCTATATGAACTGTGTTCTTATAAAAAGAAATTTGGGGGCCAGGCGCAGTGGCTCACACCTGTAATCCCAGCACTTTGGGAGGCTGAGGCGGGTGGATCACGAGGTCAAGAGATCGAGACCATCCTGGTCAACATGGAGAAACCCTGTCTCTACTAAAAATACAAAAAATTAGCTGGGTATGGGAGCACGTGCCTGTAATCCCAGCTACTCAGGAGGCTGAGGCAGGAGAATTGCCTGAACCCAGGAGGCAGAGATTGCGGTGAGCCGAGATCACACATTGCACTCCAGCCTGGGTAACAAGAGCGAAACTCCGTCTCAAAAAAAAAAAAGAAATTTGGACACACACACACACCCACCCCAAGAATGACAAGGGATAAGGAAGACAGAGAGCAGGGTGATGTGCCTACAAGTCAAGGAAGGCCAAAGATTACCAGCCAGCCTCCAGAATCTGGAAGAGGGGCAGAAGTCAGAGTCTTCCTTACAACCTCAGAAGGAACCAACCCTGCTCTTGGACCCTAGATCTTCGCCTTGTAACCTTCAGAACTGGGAGACAATACATTTCTGCCTCAACTACATTTTTAGCTATATAAAGTATGTTTCCTACTGACAAGGAGATTCTGAAAATACATGAGAAGCTCCATTAACTGAATCCCTTGTTCAGGAGGATGGCTCAGGTGGTGATCTGAAACACTACTCCTTTGTGGATCAGGCACGTGGCTCCTCAGTGCTTTTGCAGCCGTGACTGAGCAGCTCACCCTTGCATTCTCTGACTTCTTTTAGATTTAGATTGACTCTGCAATAACCTAAAAGACTGTACTTTTAAAGCAATTGGGATAATCGTTTCTGGAGGGAAAAAGGGAGAGTTGTATAAAGTGTGACACAGTGGCTTTTGGGCTAGGTCTGGTGCCATGGTCTTTGGGGAAATCGACAGCCTCTCATCTTGGCAAGGGCACTGACAAACACCCAATGTTGAGGCATATGGACAACCCCAGAAGCCTCACACAGCAGCTGTTACATCGATTTCCAAGTACAGAGACCTGAGCAATGACTGTAATGACATTTTCCTGGCTGGCTCTGACCTCTGAATCTCACTGATTAGTCTAACACACACTGTGAACATCAACCAGTTAGGACTCCAAGCCAAGACTCAAAAATTGCTTCAAAATGGCAGGAGATGTTTAAGACATAATTTGTGTGAGTTGGTCATTAACTTGCTCACTTCCCGATCCATGATTCTCTTTTATACTCTCCCTCTCAATTATTTTTCCCTGTTAGGCTGATGTTTCTGTAGTAGTTAGCTCTAATCACTAAGATACTTCTGCAGGCAATTCATGCTCTGGATGTTACAAAGCAGTCAATATGAATGAGGGAATTAAAAAAAATTCGACTCACTATATATTCTAACTTTCCATCCATCATTCTACTTATATTTCTCTTCTTTAAATAAAAGCAATCTTTTTTTTTTTCAGAAAATAATATTGATTGGATTTGTATATTCAGAGGGGTAATTAAAAAATACCCAAGATGGTAATTTATGCTCTATTATTTTAAGGTGACTCAAAGGCCCAAACACCTTAAGAACATCAAATACCAATTGACGTTTTCAGATACAAATCTGCCTGTGAATCTTTGATTCTATTTCCTCATTGCCAACAGTCAGATTTTCCTCTCCTGTCAACATTTTATTTCCCACAGTACATTCTCCTTTTCCCTACTCCAAAGCCCTCAACTTTCATTTCCTTTCCACACTTGCCATAAATACACATCTTTAAATTCAGTATGCCAGGATGAAGTCTGGCACTCTTCAACAAAAACACAGCTATTGCCCTGTTTCTAAAGTTACCTAAAATTCGAATGCTTCATCTACTCCATCAACAAACATTTCTTAAACATGTAATGTGCTCGTAGCACCTGACTAGATCCTAAGTGTAGCATAGGAAAAGTGAAAACAATGTAGTTTACATTTATACTAACCTTGAAGACAGACAAACTGCTTTTGTAAAATCAGTTGGCATGCTTTGAACTTAAAAGTTCTAAGATTACAAAACGCTTGTATCATGATCGGCAGGGATCTGCTAGATGTTTGCCATGGGGCTATATTTCACATACAGCCTTTCAATCTCCTAAATCCAAATCATTTTCCTATATTTCCTACCTCCGGGGTGATTTCTTCAACGTATTTTATTGGCTTAGCTTTTCTCCAGATTCTACCCTTCCACAAATAGTCATTAGCACTTTTCTTTCCTAGGAGCGTACCTTTTGGGTTGTGATTTCTTCTTCCCCCTTTCCAGCACACAGCTGCCTTTCCCTTTTCATTTAATACACATATCCCTTTATCTCAAAAAACCACCTGGGTCGGGTACCTGCTGCATGCCTTGCATGGTTTGCTGCAGGAACTGCAGTTGCTGGTCCTTGGTGAGGTTTTCTTCTGTTCGGAAAAGCTGTTCTTTCTCTTGTTTCAGCAGTTCCACCTCATTCCTGTAGGCATCCAGCTGCCAGCGGAGACTGTCATTCTCCTCTTTCAGAGCGTAGGCCTGAGCGGCCAGGGCTGAAGGACAGACAGAGCGAGTGCAAGTGAGTTACCTTCTTGATTAGCTTGAGGAGGCCTTCTGTGGGAAAAGGAGTCTGTCACCCACATTCTTAATGTTTGTACCAGCTCAGAAATAAAGCCAAAATGCCTTACCCCGGTGCTCTCTATTTTGTATTCGGTATGCATCACCTGTCTTGGAATTTTTAACTATTCTGTTTGTCCTGTCTTATGTATGAATGTTTCTTATGGGTGAGGGATTAATTCCTCCCAGATTCTTGTCCCTTCACCTCTCCCTCAATGCTAGATGCCCTCACAGAAATTGGTATGTGGTGTTAGATGGTGACAAAACTCAGAATTCCAGGCAATCACATCTACTAAATACTGTCTTCCCCCTTTCTACAGGATTGCTTAGCTCCTTGGAGGGCTGCTTTCTTTCAAATAATCAGCAGCTCTACAGGTTGAGACATGCGGCAGCATCCCAGGGGAGGGAGGAATTTATATGCACACTATTCCTTCCTGCTTTACTGCTGGGACAAATTGTACAGATTGTTTTTCTCTAACTCCTATCAGAATGGGAACCTAGCTCCATCTGTTTCACCAACAAATTAAAACTCTTTTCCTCTGCAAGGCTGAGTGGTTACTCCAGTACCTCTCCTTGAAACCCCAAATTCTCCATGTTTAGATTCAGACTTCATTCACATATTCATCTTATTAAGAAACCAAGACAGTTAACCCAGGGTCTCATGCATCTCAAGGCTTCAGAAATAGCCGAAACTGAAAAAGAGAACCAATGGTACAAAACAAAGATTGAGGGTAGGGAATCCCTTTTCCTAGTTTCCACCTTATTGCTTAGGGGTCTCTCCGGGAATCATCACAGCCTGCTGAGCACTCACAAAGCACTGGACCAAGAGATTTGTATGAACTCACTCACTTCATTCCCCCATCAAGCCTGTGATGCCGGTGCTGGTCTTATCCCCATCCTTACAGATGAAAAGAATGTGGCACAGAGAAGTTACATAACTCGTTCAATCCCACAGAGTAAGTAGCTGAAAGCCTTCATGCCCAGGCTGCAGGCTCCAGAGTCTCTGCTCTCGATTATCATCGGTCCATGTGTGTTTAGTTCTTACCAGGCTGTTCAAAACCAGTCTCACATTCCCCCACCTACTGTCCCATCAGTTTCCTTTTAATCTTCCCCCTCACAGAAAAGCCATTCCCCAATTTGCTAAGCAAGAGGAAAGTGAAAGAAAATGTGAAACACTTATCAGAAACTTCACACATGTAACTTCCAGTATGTCAAGGCATCGTGCAGGCCCAGTGCACGCCCGTTTCCAGCCCCTGCTCCCCGTGTCGGAGGACCAAATGAAGGTCAGCCTCCTGAGTGCTCTACCTGCACATGACAGTTCCATGGTGATAAAGCTTTACCGAGGTGCTCTGAGACCACAATGAATTCTCTCCTCAAATATCAAACGTCAAATTATGTTAATAATAGCTTTACAGTTGAGTGTTTTACACTATTCCATCTTGCAAAATGATAATCTCTGTGTAGTACACACTGAACTACTAATCAAACAGAACATGCAATTACCCAGAAAATCCCCTACCTCAAGCCAGCAGGGATCAATTACTTAACATGCATTTACTTCATATTTACCTGTGCTCAGGTCTGTGTGGGCATCTCAGACCACAAAAAGAGGAGACAGTATATACCTCTTCTCTCAAAGTGCTTAAGAACTGACACATTTAAAAAGAAATTATTGCTTTCAAAGGAAGAAAGAATGGTGTGATGTCTGGAATACATTAGGCACTCAATAAATGCTGGTTGAATGAATAAATAAATGAGTCAAGAGACATGAAAAAAAAAATGTATCCTATAGGAGTTCAGAGAAGAGAAAGAAAAATTCAGACTGAAGGAATAAAAGAGGGCTTTGAAAGATGAAAAACCAAAGAACTTGGGAAGGCTGTCTCTCAGTCAGGAGCCAGAGCACAGGCAAAAGCCCGGAGATGAAAATCAAAGGTAGAATCCTTGGGGCCAGACGGAGAGAAAGCTGACCAAAAGGGCAAGTGTTTGCCTGGAAGCAGTGAGAGAAAGGTGATCCCTGTCAGGTGATGGGAGAAGATGGGGAAGGTTGGGTTCAACGGAGCGGCCAATTGCGAACCACTGCCAGTGCGTGGGGTAGTGGAAGGACATGATGCAAATGGGATTTAGGAACATTAGTTTGGCAGTGGTGCATGGAATGAACTGAAGGCTGAAGAGAATGAATAAAGGAGATTTTATTTGGTGTATGTGTGTACAAAACCAAGTAGCAGGCACTTTTACAGTTTTTAGGGACTTAGTCATAAAATCAGAAATTATCCAGCACGTACCCAGCAGCATGAGCCAGTGCTTTTTAACATTATGCAGCCTAACTACGGATCCTGTCCACACCCTGAGATACCACCGCCTGACAGCTTCGTTTACCGAGCCATAAGGAAATGGTTATGAGGAATCATTTGTGAGAGGGATGTTGTAATAGGGCAAAATAACAGAAAATGCAAATGATGAAAAAAGTGTTGGCACTACACAGGCACATTACTACATTTAGTAGCATTCAAAGACACTTAAGTCATTTCCTTAGGAAGCTCTATTTGGCCCTTTTTCAATTCAGAGTGGCATTTTTATTATCATAACTGATAGCAGGTGTTTGTGAAGAAATCGATTAGTATGCAGGGATGGAAATTACATTTTTCCAAATGAATTGCATAGTCTGCAAGATATGCTGAAATCTGTGTAGCAAAATGTAAGCAGCTATAAAGCATGTGCCAGCAGCATTATTTAAATAAATTATCTGAACATAAATACATATAGGAAGTGTACCATCCATTATTTTAGGGGATCTCTTATAAACCTATGGAATGGCACTTCTGAGAGTTCTTATTCTTGGCTAAGTCAAGTGACCAGAGTGCCTGCCAAGCAGGATATAATACTGTTTGCATTCCTGGAATAGAATGCAATATGATTATATATATACACGACACACAACAGCTGTAATTCTTCCACCAAAATAAAAAAAAAATCAATACCATAGCAAACTTCATCAACATTTTTATAATTGGGGCATATAACTGATTTACATTCCTGATTAAATGATTTCAAGCTTGATTTTTACAAAAAAAAATTTTGTTACTCATGTGGCAGCAAGTAGTTTATCTTCAAAGGGGTGAGACGTTTTATACTGACTCCACTTAGCTTCAGGCCACCTGTCTGTAAACATCACTCAGTGCCATACTGCAGCCCTGAACCTATTCCTCAGACAAGGCTGCCTGGAAGAGGCTACACTATGTTTCTTGGGCCAGAGCTCTCACAGAAAAAAATCCTAATTAATTTCTGACTTAATATAACTTCTCAGTGTGTTAAAAATTCAGAAATTGGAAAGGGCAACTCTTTTATTTCTCTCTTTTCTCGTTAGTTCTTTCTGGAATACTATACTAAAGAGTTTTGAAAAACGTGTCATCAAGCTTCTATGGTAAAATTTACCTTATGAGACTGCACAACAAGTCCACTATCCAAACAAGCATAAGGATTTTTTAAAAAGTACAGTGTGAATCTTTTGGTAGAAATTCCTAAGGAGTGCACCAAGTACCAACAGATACAATATCTAAGAGACACCCCATATGGATTACCAATTTCCAATAATAAAAGAAGAATAGAATTAGACACCTTACGTGTAAACTGGAGTGAACATAATTCTTTTTTTTTTTTTTTTTGGTGATTTTAAACATACTGCAGAATCTAGTGGTTCCTCTGGATTACCATCAATTATGTTAACAAACTACCCATTTATGTATTGATTGAGAAAACATGGCGAGGAGCTGGAGCAGTCACAAGAAGCTTGAGGCCAGTACAGTCATCCATTTCCGCTTAGTACTTTAGAAAAATTCTGAATACTGGAATTGTATCATTGGATCAAAAATGAAATAAGAATATTGGAAAACTTTTGCTAGGCAAGGTAGTTATACTTCAAAAATTAGCACTGGACTAATAAAACAATCAAAGTGACACTAGTGTATAAATATTAATCCAAAGACTGAACTGCACTGCTGAAGAAAAGCCTTTAAGGTATTGTAGGATCTTGTTATAGTCTTTACTAGATTCTATATAAACTATTATTCTTTATATTAATTATGGTCAAAGTGACCTCCCCTTCTGTCCCTTGTCTTACTGTGTTTCCATGGGAACAGATAATGGCATGCTTAACTTCTTTAAGTAAATAATCTGGTGAAAGCCTTGAAATCTCTTTCGCCAGCCTGAGCCAGCCTCAGAAAAACAATTAGCAATATATGAAAAATGTAAGTTATTTTGGGTTATGTCCCAGTAAGCTGACAGTCTGTTAATATCTTTTTCATGCTCAGGCAAGATGTAACTAAATAATAAAACATTTTAACATATTGTTTCTAACAATATCTGTGTTTCTCCAGAACTGTTAGTCTTTGTGTGTTTGGGGAACTCTGTGTTTAACATTCCCCCTCCACTTTGCCAGATGTCCTCCTGAAATGCTGGAAGGACACTGCTGAACTGTAGCTTTCTTTCCCACCTGCGAAGAAAGTCTTTTTCAAGGATTTCATTGGCTGCTACCCAGGTAGGCAGTTGTACCGACAGCCTCTGAACACAGGAAGACGGAGGCGGGCTGAAGGCCTGGCAGATATCACCACAGTATCTGTGTGCCTTCAACAGCTGCCTCCTCAGCCACAACCCTGCCTCCTGCTCCCCTGTGAAAGAGAGCTATAGTCATGGCCCAGTGACAGGGACTCTCTCCAGCTTCTACCAGCTTCTCTGCATGCTGAATCTTCTTGTGAGGTGCCTTGAGGCCTTTCGATGCTATTCTGTGGCAGAGACATCATCACACTGTGTCCTCAAACTCATGCTTCTCTTTGTATACAGCAGTGTTGCTCCTGAGAGGTGACTGCCCTAGAGGGCGCCATGTGAGCAGCTTTCATCAATGGAGTGTGACGGGGAGTGATGATGCCTTCTGCATGGTCCCTCGTTCTTTGCCTGCTATGGGAATGAGCTTGGGTCTCTGAGTCACCATATGGAGGAAAGGTGCCCACAGTCCCAGCCTATCTGCCTTGGACTGTTCTGTGTCCCAAAAGAAACACTTTTGTTTTTTTGTTAGGCCACTGACATTTTGGGACTTCTTTAGATAGCAGCTGGTGTTACTCTAACCCAGTGTTCTCCAAACATTGGCCTGCATTACAAGCTCCTGGCAGGCATATTAAAACACACGTTTCTAGGCCCTACCCTCAGAGTTTTGCAGTTCAGTTTGTCTGGGAGGAAGCCCAAGATCTGCATTCTCCCAACTCCCCAGGTGGTGCTGATGCTGCTGGTGCAGAGACTATACTCTGAGAGCAACCGCTCTGACTGCCACTCATTCTATCCCAATTCCCAAGTTGGAGCTGTGGCTGGCTTGTTTGGAGAAATGCTTCTGAAGGAACCACATGCTTGGCTTTTCCTTCTGGGTTTATTCCTTGATCTTCTTTTGTATGAGCCCCAGCTCCATGTTCTGCACCTGGTAAGGCAGCCCTGTCACATCCCTGCGCCCAGGTCCCATGAGCTCAGCTCTGCCCCAGTGCCCTGAGTACCTCCTATGGAGTTAGGAGAAGATTTGGGCAAAAGGCACAGTCATTATTCTGTTTTCCTCAAATAACACTAGCAGTAATAAGAATAGCAGTAGTGGTAGTGACAGCTAATGACTTTTATAAACCAGGCACTGTGCTAAGCATATTATTTACACAGTATCCTTTCACCCTCATGAAAACATGATACAGTAGATACGATTATTATTTCTGTTTTCAAGATGATGGAATGGAGTTTCTGAGAGACAGAGGTTTCTGGTTGGAGGCTCAAGGTATGGCTCCAGAACTGCATTCTTCCATGTAATACCACGAGGGTAGCTTAGCTCCACGTAAGCGCCACCCAGCCCAGAGAAAGGAGGGAACCACGGACCCTACTGTAGTGGCTCGCTTGCTCCTAACAGAAGTAAAACATTCCATTTCTGGCTCTACCTGGGGAATGCTCTGCTGGAGAGAGACTCTGCTATAAAAGCAGAGAGGATGATCCTATTTTAAAATAAACATACCTGTATTTTCCTCTGGACAAACTCGGGGATGATTTATGGGGAAGTTAAGTTCACCCTTCAGGAAATCTTGAGGCCTGGCTGGAACCCCTTAAGGATCCTACTTTCTGCCCTATGTCTCTCTCCTCTCAAACAGCCACACTGATACCCACTAATCCCAGAGCTCAAGAGCCTGAGTTGTTAATAATGCTTTATTGAGGGAGTTTTGTCCACAGACCCATGCTGATCTCAGGATTCCAGAAGATGCAGTATGAGACTGTTCACCCCATCTATCTGAACTCACCTATGTTTGTTTTTTAAAGTATCTGTGCCTTCAGTTAGAATAAAGGTGACAGAAACGCCTCTCCTGTTGTGCTAACCTCCCATGAACTCTGTTCCCTGAGTCTGCTCTGATTGGGCTGACGAAGGAAGACAAAGCCTAGTACCATGCTCAGAAGGCCAATGGAGGCTCAGGATCCTTCACTGTTGACGGCCTCAATCTCAATGGCTGCTGATGCCATCAAGGCCTCCCAGTGGCCAGGCACAGAGCTAGAAAGCATCCTGGGATGACGTCTGCTGACAGCCAGTCTCCTGCTGGAGAGCCTCTTATGGTAGCAACCAAGTACAATTGATCTGTTTTTCAGTGATAACCTGTATAACCACTGAAGCAGCAATCTTCCTCAAATTGCTCACAGAAATTTCTTCTGCTATATTTTTGCAGGATTATTATTATTACAACTTAGCATTGACATAACATTTCATACGTGCAGTGTATATTCGAATCTGCACATTAGCTATTATTAGAGAAAGCTAAACAGAAGAAGAATGCAGTGTCTATTTCCATCATTGTGTGAGGCCAGGGGAATAAGAGTGATTTGGAGAGAGCAGGTAAGCTAGATCCTGTTATTATGATGGCTTAATGTGAATCTGGGGGAACAATGGGCAGCAGGTGACTCAGGAAAAGAAAATCCTCTGCTCCTCCCTCCAGAGCTCTTCCTGAGAAGTAGTCTGTACCAGCAGCAGAACCAGGAGGTGCCGCTGGGCTGCTGCCACTATGGAGAATTCACATCATGCCTTATCACTTTTCCGTTTACATTATTATCCTCTGATCCATCCCACAATCATCCCCATTTTCCTCAGAGGAAAATAAGCAAAGGAAAGAGGCATGTTCACTTCTTCCAAAAGCAGGATAAGTCTGTCATTTAAAACGCTCTTGAAGGATGCTGTGTCAGGTGAGGGATGCCTTTAGAGTCCTCCGGGAAACACATCAGAAGTGTATGCTGCAAGTATGAGCTGAGCCCCCTACTCTAGGCCAAGCCGGGGAGAGGGCAGGGAAACATGGCTTTCAGCCCCTGCCCTGCCTGGCCTCGCCTCAGCAGCTCACAGCCCAGCTGCAGGGAGAGCTATAGATACAGAATCTGGTGGAAGATGGTTACAAGGGTGCCAGGAGGGGCCATCCTCACACTGTGTAATGGGAGTCAAATAAAGGAGAGAAGGCTTCTGGCTGGAACATAAGAGCTGGGGGAGGCTCTTTCTGGAAGGCAGGGGTTGAGCTCACATGCTGAAGAGCTGAAGGGAAGCAGAGCAGGACTGCTGCACAGTAGACACTGCTTTACCAAAAGACCCAGTGATCTCCAGGAGGAGGTGCCACGGCTATGGAAGGAGAGGAAGGCAGGCTGCTTCCTACCAAGCCCCAAAGCAGGCAGGAACATCTCAGGAGGCGGCATTTCCCCCCACTCTTCCTTTTCTTTTGATTAGATTTCAGTTTTCTTTTGATTAGATTTCAGTTTTCTTTTTCACTTTCGGTCCCTATTTTGATTTCCAAGATTATAGGGTCATTAAAAAAAATCTAAAGGCTTTAAAGATTCTTTTTCAGGCAAGTCAGACTTAGCTAAGCCAGGCTAGATCATAAAATGACACTAGCTTTCAGGAATAGTACCCCCTGCCCTGCAGACAGCGCACCTTCTTGGGTGTAGCACTCCACCACGGTCTTTGCCCTGTGTGACTTCATCCTAACTAGTAGTTTGGTGTTGTCCAAAGTCAGAAACTTTAAACAGCAATCCCTCCCTCCAAAACAACTCTCATTTTCTCATCAGCCTGCAGTATAAAAACAGTGACCTCTTTTTCCTCCCGTCTTACGGCTTTCCTTCCTTTTTAACAAATGGTCACTTCTAATTTTCATCAAGAAGCCTTCCCCTTAAGAAGTGATATTTCCCTTCTCCTGCTCTACTCCCTACATGCAAAAACACACACGTGCACACACATGCAGAGTTATATTAATATTTGAACTGGTGCTTCTACCACGTAAAACACATCCACACTACGAACTGTGAAATGATGGTGAGCCCAAACCTAAGGTGTCTTCTCAGTTCTATGCATTGCTTTTGCAAGTAGCAGCATCTTTTTTGCAAAGCTTTTACTTTATATGCCAAATACTTGCAATAACAACAGTGGGCTGAACAGAAAACTTTCTTTCGAAAGCTACTTCTGCCTTCGGTAAACCGTTAACTATTCAGACTACTAAGAGTACCAAGACTTCACTTGTATGCTTGGGTAGTGACTGTGCTTGGTCTGTCTGTGAGCTTCCTCCTCCCCACTGTCCTCATGACCAACATTGAAATTGCCTTATGAACACCTACTTTTGTTTGGCAATAGGATAAAAAGTATCAGCATTCTCTCTAAATGTATAACCAAGGTAGGAGGACCTGGTATGAACAGCTAGCTGGTATCTTAAGGTATCTGTATCACTTTGGTATCTCTTAAATGAGCAACCTTGGACTCATCCCAGATGTTATGAATCTGAGTTTCTGCAATGGGGCCCAGGGATGTGCCTTTCAGCAAGTTTCTAGGGTGATTCTGCTGGATGCCAACATTTTAGAACCACTTCCCTGGCCTTTAGGGACCGGGTCCCCACTTCCTAATGCTTTCTTCATAACTTTCTTCTAGTCTTGATTTATTTCATTAGTTTTTCATACTTGCTTTCTTTCTGCCTTTTCCAACAGCTGAAAAAACCTTCTTTCCTGTGTCTACAACCCAACACAGCCTTCTGGGCTTCTCCGTCTCTGCCACGCCTGCTCCTCGCTAAATGCTACCTCCTGACTCTCCTGGAATGACACTGTGACTGAATGCTTTCATAAATCCTACAGGCAGTGTCTCCAAAACACATCGTTCTGATCTGCTCGATGTTGTCGTGCATTCCTTTTCTTTGCAGCCATATGTCTGGAGAAAGTTTCAGCTATGGTAGGTTTGTGGCTGGCACCCAGGAGAGGCCAGGCTGAGCCTCTGGAACTGATTGCCCTTGACCCAGCGCTGGGATCAGCCTTTTTACTGTGGAAGAGGAGACCTCTCCTGCGTACACATGCTTACCATACCAGTCTCTAGATTTGCAGAAGCTTTTCTCCTTGCTGAGTGGCCAGGCATGCTTGCTACCCTCTCTCACTGCTGATGGATGAGCAAACAGTCCCTGTCTCTTCTAGAGGTAGAGAAAGGCAGGGACTCTGTCCCTGGTTTGCATCACCACTCATATCAGGCACCCTCCTCCCCGGTCCTCCCTTTCAAGCTGCCCTTTTTTCCAATGAACCTGAGGATACTCCAAATGCGCCCAGCACAGACGTGTAAGGGGACTTTTCCACCTGGGTCTCACAGGCCCGACTTAAACTACCTCCTTCTCCCTTTCGTTGCTCCTTTATCATTGCCTATGTCAGTCACTTCCTGTCCACTGCAGATTTTTATCCTTTACTCCATTTTTGTTTTCTTCTCATTCCTACATTGTATTACCTTACCTCGACCTGTTGTGTTCCCTCCTTCCTGCCTAACAGGTGGCAAAAGAGGTAACCCTTCTGACATCCTCACAAAAGAAGGTTTTGCTTTGTTCATTAAAGTGGTTTTGCATTTCTGATAAGTATAATTTTTCAGGTAGCCATGTTTTATTCTTACCCGCGCCTCCTTAGCCTTTGCAAGTGCTGAGATGCCAGTTAAGTGCTAGGTGACAGCCATCCATCCTCAGGTTACATGCCAGTGGTTTTCAATCCTTTGGGCCTCAGAATCGCCTGGGGAGGGTTTTAATAACACAGATGCCTGGGTATTAACCCGTGGGCGTTGGTAGGTGCATAAAGTTTCCCAGGCATTTCTCACGTGCAGATGGGGCCGTGAACCACGCACTTATACCTTTTGCTGTTGCCCCCAACTCTCCACATTGCCACAGTGCCTGGTATTTGCAGAATGCCACAGAATCCCTTAATTGCTTATTTCTCACAGCCTCATCGAGGAACTCCCAGGATAAGCCTCATGTCATTGCTGAGAAAGTTGAGGCTTGGGGAAGGGACATTATTTGCCAAGCCATGACAGAAATAAAACCAAGGTACTTCAAGGGCCCTCTGACCTCATCTGATCAAAGTTACTTCTTCTTCTTTTTTTTTTTTTTTTCTTGAGATAGAGTCTCGCTATTAGCCCAGGCTAGAGTGCAGTGGCGCAACCTTGGCTCACTGCAACCTCTGCCTTCTGGACTCAAGCGATTTCTTCTGCCTCAGCCTCCCATGTAGCTGGGATTGCAGGCATGTGCCCCTACACCTGGCTAATTTTTTTATTTTTAGTAGACAGGGTTTCACCATGTTGACCAGGCTGGTCTGGAACTCTTGACCTCAAGTGATACGCCTACCTCAGCCTCCCAATGTGCTCAGATTACAAGTGTGAGCCACAGTACCCGGCTTCCAAGTTACTTCTTTACTGTATTCAGTGACTCTAAACTCCCCTCACCAGTGATACTGGTTCTCACTTGTAGAGGGCCCTTTCTCAGAGCCATGCTAACCATTTGACCACCCAGATGGCCCTCTATTCCAAAGACAGTATCATAGTGAGCTTGGCAGTCCTCAGTCACGCCCCGACAATGGGGAGGAAATGCAGAAGGAAGCCAAGGACTTATTTTCGGGATTCTCAATATTTCAGTGATTCAGATGGCGCCTGTTCACATTCTTCAACTGGACACATCATCACTTCTTTTTATACCCTGAGTTTGAGTGCTACAAAATCTTGCTTTGACAAACTCAGCATTTGTCTTCATGGAGTCCTTGGGCAGGGGAAATGCATGTATTTTATAAACTGTCTGGATGGATAAATTACAGCAATTTCTCCCTGGGAGAGAGTTGTTCAGACATTAAAACCCTCTATATATTGAGCATGATAACCTTTCTCACATCCCCACAAAAAACAGTTTTTGCTTTGTTCATTAAAATGATTTGTTTTGTGTTTCTGATGAGTATAATTTTTCAGGTAGCTAAGCTTCATTCTTACCAGAGCTTCCTTAAAAAGCCTCTGCAAGTGGTGAGGTGCCAGCTAAGCACTATTAATCAAACGCTAAATGCTTTTAAACAGCTCTGCCTTTTTTTCTAATTGAGAAATAGAGCTGTTTGGGCAAGTTTATGAGGTGACCTTGATTGAATTAAAGAGGTCAGTGATGGAACAGACTTCAAACCCATCTTCAATATTTTTTTTTTAAAAAACGACTTCTTTCCAATTAAGCAGAAATTAGCATAAAATACTTTGTTTCTGAAAGGTTAAAAGAATTCCTCTGAGAAGGCAGCTCTCTAGTTACTAGCTTTTTATTGAACATAGGAAGTAAGGGACTATGGATAGTTTCATATAAAGTGCTTTGTTAACATGACCCTGATGAGCCGGCATCAACTGCAATATTCCTTAGGAGCCTAACCTGTTACACAGAAGCGGCAAAAGTCCATTTTAAATTTTACTTCCTATTTCAAAGTCCAAGAACCCAATGACTTTCAATTACTAAGAGAAAGAAAGAAAACTAAAGCAAGATATAGTTTATCATTTGCAAAAATTTCAACCTAGTTCTACAGAAAAAAGCTTCGAATAAATGTTACCTATTTCTTTACTCATCTTCCTGTTAGCCCCATCCATAGTCCCCCGGATTTTAATGACCTGAAGGAATGTCACATTCTTCCTGCCAAAAAGAGTAACATACAAAGTACCTGATACATAATGATGGAAGCAGGATTCCACAGAGGGGAGGAGGCACCACACACAGGCGGTACTTTGGGGACTGCTGGGTGTTTCTGAGCACAGTCACCCTGAGAGACACATGTGATATAACACAGTGCTCCGTATCCCACATATCTACCCCTGCCAACCTCAGAGAGTCAAGTGGACATGGATTATATATAGGAGAGAGGCACAGCAGTGCTAGAGAAAGAGAAGGGGCCCTGAAGCCAGATACCAGCTATGAGGCTTGGGGTAAGAAACCAAACCTCCAAGAGACCTCAGGGTCCTTATCCAAAAAATGTAGTCAGTACTATGAGGACTAAATAATAGGGTTTTTTTTTTTTCTTCAAAATGAAAAAAAAATATCCCCCAACAGATTAAAAATTAGTTCTTCCTGGTTTTACTTTCCTATGCATTCATTTAAAAAAAAAAAGTCACTCCCCTACTATGTACAATGCAGTGGGCTGGGCATTCTTTATGTGAAAGTTTAAGCTCTCACACCTCTTTATGTTAGAGTTTATCTACTAGTTTTTGGCTATGATTTCGGAGGGCACAGAGAGCAGACTGTAAGGACCCGTGATTGGACACTATTCCGGGAAGAGCAGAACTGATGTGATGCTACGGGGATTTTTCAGTGTAGATAAGCAACCTTCTCAGATCCAAGGTTGAGTCTCAGTCTTTTAAGACTTTGTCAGCTATTCTTTCCCCTTTTTCTGGCACTGTAAAGAAGACAAAGGATATGGTCCCACACATATTGTGAGAAGTCACTGAATATTTGTTGCTTTAATTTTATCGCTGCTTTGTATTATGACATTGTTTAAGACAATTTGTGGTGGCAGAGGACTAAGGATAGCGAAATGGATGGCTTTAAGACACTCAGTAGATTAACTACATTAGCAAAGTCCGGTATTGCAGGTGGAGGCATTTCATAAACAACTGACGGGTAAATCACTACAAGAAGAAAAATAAAATCTCTCATCCTACCTCCAAAAGATTTGCCAAATATATGTTGTAGATTAAGTTGTGCCTGAAAACTTGTAATCACAAAAAAATTACAAGTATCCAATACAAACTTGTGATATTTATTCAGCAGCTCAATTATTATTTGGGGCTACCCAGATTCATTTTTCTCATGAATTTAGGACATTGGGGGAAGGGAGAAGACATATTACTTCCAAGATCTCTTCCAGATCAGAATTTCCCTGAGTCTGTGAATCTCAATAGGATTGATATTACTGTAGATACTGTCCCTCAGACTCTTATTTTTAAAATATATTGAGAGGTACATCTCATAAAGAAAAGCCTCGGGGACAGAGAAACAGGGAGAGGCACTTCAATAAGTCTTGAAATTAGATAGTGAGTCAATAAACTGGTGATCTTCAGGTAGGCTCTCCCAGACCTTGGGGGAGCAGAGAAAACACGGGATGAGATGGGAAATCAAAGGTTTGATATTGTAGCTCAGATCATTTCACATCTACCATCAAGCACGTGCCTGTGGTTTGAGAAATATCTTCATTTTTCTCTTTACCTTTCTGGGGACTTATGAAATGGAAAACATGGGTTGTGACAGTGTGTATGGTTACCAAAGGAAACACGTAACACAGCACTGAATATGCCCTATGCGCTTTGCCTCTTCAAACTATTTCCTTTTCTTCTTCTTCTTGTCTAAAGCCATACCGTGGCCTCTGCTTTCAGGAAATAGATGTCACTCAATTAGCAAATGGTTGGTACCAATTTCCTGAATAATTTTTAGCGGTGGCATTTCTGTTGGGATGGGCTTATAAAGAGTTGGCTGGGTGCATTACCTATGTTAAAGCAAATCTCCTTCTAGTTAGTAGAAAAATACAGAAAATGATGGAAGGCCAAGCAGAAACACCAGTCGGCTTTGTCTGGATTAACATATTAAAGTAATAAGCATCTTCAAGCTACCTTGGCCTCCAAAAGGCATTATGGCACCATGTACACTGCAGGCACTCAAAATCTTTGGTTGATTTTATTCGGTTACTGACTCTTACGATGTCACTGAAGACATTTGAAAGAGATTCTAGAGTCTTTTTCCCATCAAATTCACTGGTGCCATAAAAGGGTCACTAACCCAGAAAGGAGAAAGCTAGTATTGAGCTCTAGACTTTCCACTTACAATCTTGGGTAAATAACATAACTTCTCATCATTGTCAATCTCTCTATGGGTAAGAACTCAACATTTCTGCCTGGTTTAGAACTTATTTCTTGGAGCCATTAATTAATATTTATACCAATATGATTAGCTCTTAGAATAGGAAATTGCAAGATTATGTGGTCTGGGAAGGTAAGCATATTATGGTGAGTTAACTGTGGAAATTCCCTAATTTAAATCAAAAGAAGGCAATTCAATAAACTATCATTATCTGATACTAGTTACTATTCCTTACTATTCTTGACTTTCCAGAATGACTGGAAATGTCTAGGTAGTATTCCTCAACCAACATGGATTTTTTTCATAGATTCTCCTAGGTAGTTTATAAATCAATATTTATTGTAGTTTTAATTATTTAAATAATACCTGCATATATTGTAGACATTTTTGATATGCACAGAAAAAAAAGAAAAATCACTTGTAAATACACCATCTGGTGATAATCACTCTGAATATTTTGACCTATATCCTCACAGATTTTCTCCTAACATAAATTGGGAATATAACACATACACACACAATTGAAATTATCCATGCAGGAGTTTGTAACTGCTTTTATCACTTCACAATATATTAACAACCTTCTCTCATCCCATTTATATAGTCTAAACCATGGTTTCTTTCAAGACTGCTCATGGATATACCATTAATTAACCAATACCCTAATGTTAAATGTTTACATGTTTCTAAACTAATTCTGATAACTAAAAATTTAGGTAACTGCTTTGAGCTGCAATGACCAGCATGCCCCAAGTAGAAAGCGTGCACCTTTGGGACACAGCACCTCTAGAACTTAAAGGGGGCACATTAAAGACCCTGCAACACCCTGCCTGAAACACTACGATTAACAGACTCTGTATTACAACTTGTGCTCCAGAAATGTTTCTTCCTACTTCTCTGCTAGGGACGGGAGTCTAAAATAAAACTTTCCTTCTCTAGCCACTTCCTAGAAGGCTTCACAAATTGTGTCCTCAAACTGGGGGAAAGAGTTGCTGAGCTCTTGCTCCCTCTTCGATATCAAGAACATTCAATCAAGTGAAAGAGAGGGTCTCTAAGCCATTTAGATATGGGAGAGCTTACTATAATAATAATTTCCCATAAACTTCAATTTTCAAGGCTAAGTTAGATTTCCAATTTCCTATTTGAAGAGCTAATCATATTGGTATAAATATTAAGTATCATACAATGGCAAGTGGAACTTCCAAGAAAGGGAAGAAAGTAATTTTTTTTGTATTAGTTATGTGACTCTTAACTACATATAGTTAACTAGAATTCCACAAGACAGCCTCCTGTCTTCACCTTCTGTGTTTGTGTAGTATACCTAGCATCGTCAAGTCTTTGATGAATGAAGCTTATGCGCAGCAGTGTTAGGAGTCAAGGTAGAATAATTCTATGTCATCTACTGTGTTTTGATGAACAATACAGTATAAAGGCAGAGGAGAAATAGGACAATGATGATCACAAACAGCACATCACAATGCTAAGAGGCTGGTAACAGTGTATGTTTTATATGGCCTAGTATTGATTCTTTTGGCCAGTGTCCTACTTTAGCAGTGTTATAGTCACACTTCAACATTTCGGATGGAGAGGTAGAGAAGAAAATCAACAAATGCTATTTTTCCACTATCAACTGGCCTACATATCTATAGCTTCTCTGCCATACTTGCATTCAAGGGACCTAAAAGATGCTTTTAGAAGGTCTGGTCCAGTTGCTACGCTTTTAATAGCCTCAGGAATCTACTCTGACCACCTCAAAGATTTTAGTTTCAACTCTCAAAGGTCCAAAGGAAAGAGCCTATGATCCAGGAAGAATACAAACTTATTTGTTCTCTATTTTCCATTTCATCAATATATAAAAATAAAGCTCTTTAAAAAAAGGTCTACTTATTACATGAGGACTCTTGTCGGAAACCAAAATCACGTAGAATTTTATTACTGAGGCTCAAAAATACACAAAAAATACAGTTAACTGTGCAAAAGAAAAAAAATTAGACGCCAAAACATTCTTCTGTAATGTTACAACACAATTTTGTTTTCTTCTCTATTCATTATTCTTAGTCATTAGGTTTTCAAAAACGACCAGGTATTACTTTTATAAAAATACAACTTTTCTTTTTAAAAAATGTTACATGCTGTTAAAGTGCAATAGAGTGACCTACTGAAAGTGTTTTCTATAAGCATCTACTAGAATCACAGGTAAGCACTTGACAAAATTCATTGATGTTTTAAAGGATAATCCCTTTTTCATAATCAGAGATTCCCACATATTGCTTATAAATGAAAAGGGAAAATCAGGAACAAAGTCTACTGAAGAATTCTCTCCTGTTTTTAGCAAAGAACAACAACAACAACAACAACAACAAGCTTACAAACTTGCCCAGATTCTGTCATCTAAACTCCTTCAAAAAATATCCTGATTTTTTCTGGAAGTTGTGCAAACCGCACTTAAATTCCAACAACACTGTGTTAATTTTGCTCAAATGCAAGCTGAAAATATATTTTAACATCCTGTCAGAATGAGATACTAAGAGTGTCGATAAAATGACACTAAAATAAATGTAAATTTAGATTTCTGTTACAAGTGGCTGCTTGGCTCTGGGAAGACGTTAGGTTGCTATAGTATTTTCCATAGCAACTTTGCATTTTATTACATAAATATTCCCTCAGTGTCCTTAAAGCCTGCTACAGAAACAGGATTAAATCTACTCTCCTATGTAATGATCCTGCATCAAACCTTACCAGAATAAAATGCCCAGAAAACATAATAAACTGTAATCTAGATAATGGCGTTCCTGGCAGTCAGTAAGCATCAGAGCACTCGGGGCTGCACGCAGGCAGCAGTGCGGTGACCCTGTGCTGCTCCTTGGCCATGTGTCTTAACCTTTCCCAGGTCAAGGCCTTGGTGGCTCTCCCTTTCTGAAGGGTGGTTGCTAATGTCCTCATTCTTTTCCTCTGCCTGCCAACTGCCCGTCAGCCCAAGCCCTCCACCAGGCTCAAGGGACTCATGGTGCTAAGCAAGAAGCCAAGGCCTGACAACAGCTGGGAACATGCTGGGCTGTCACACAGGAAACCTTGGGGAGATCCCACCCAGCGCCAAGCTAGGATCAAACAGGTATGGATTGTTTAAGAACTTCGGTTAGGCCTCAGTTGAGTTTCATGGAGGTGCAGCACCATTGAGTAGTGAAGAGTATTAGGGAAAGTCCTTGGTCCCCTAGACACTAATGTTAGCAACACAGATCAATCTTACCTAAAATTCCAGATTATGGAAAGTTTGTGCATATATGAGAGAGATGTCAAGAATCATACCATTGTTAGGTGCTACATAAAAATAGGATTATAAGGGGGCTAAGCTTAAAGACAGTTTAGTCTCCAAGTGTGAATTTATAAAACAAACACAGTCTGGTTGGGCAGAAGGAGTGTTTCCATTGAAATGGAATCTTCTGCTACAGGATCAATTTAAATAGCATCTGTTTTATTGCATTTAAAAGGTGAAGCAATTTGCAAAAAAAATTTTTTTCTACGCTTTTCAGAAGCATATCCATTATGGAAAGGGAATTGTAACTGCACACAAGATTAGGGAACTTAAAAATCCACCCAAAATAAACACTTATTTGAATTCCTTGGGCAAGAGTACCAAGATTTTAAAAAACAAAGAAGGGAAAGAAACAGGAAACCCTTGGCTCCTTTGCAAATGAAACTCTGTTTAGAGTTTAGGAAGAAAGCAGGCTACTCAGCCCTCCTTGCAAGATTTCTTTTATCATCTTTAAGCCACATTAGTTCTGATTCATCACATTTCCTTGTTTGGCCCCCTTGGGTTCCCAGAAGAAAAAATGCTTGTCTTTGATTCCGTGGTCATTGATGGACACAGCCCACTGCTCTATTTCTGTTTCAGGAGATAGTGCCCTGGGCTATCATTACATGTGAAAATAGCTTATCCTTCTATGCTTCCACTGGACACAGACACCCCTGCCCTTGGGGTCTGCTGGTGCCTGGAGCTCAGATCCTGACATGTGGCCCCAGACTGAGCCATCTCACTTTCAGTGAATTCTCTTGTCCCTCTGCCAAGTTCTGAGCCAATCTAGAGTGAGCCTGCTTTAGGTTACATTCAGTGCTTCCTAAAAGTAAGTTTCTACCAGCTGTGAATGACAAAGCCCTTTTCAGTTGACCCCTTCAGTCAGCTGCCGAACCCTGTTTGGTATTCAGTAACCCTCTCCTTCTGTGCCCAGGCCGGTGATGCGGTAGCAGTGAGCCTCTTCTCAAGACTGTGCCTGATTATATTCTACTGATGGGCATCTTTAAGGATCTTTCAGAAGCACTACCACGCAGAAAATACTTAATCTGAAAAAAATAGGTTGTCCTGCTATTCAAAGAAATCAATGGGATGGTCAGAGACAGCCCTATTAGTATTTATTAGTATTATTGTAATGTAAAGCTTCCAAGTACATATATAACTATTTAGATAGGCTGATACTTCTAGTTCCAACCGAATCTAATTATGAGTTCCTAATTTGATTTAGTGGCTGAAAGATTTGGAAAGTCCTTGTTTGACTTCTTAGTGAAGTTTAAAAAAAAATTCCTTTGTACCTATGTTATGGTGAATTTTCATGAAAAATTGACAACTCAGAAGACAATCTTCGTAATTAAGAGCATCTGCTCCTATGAAGAGCTCAGAGTTTAAATGAAATGTTGTTAAAATTCAAAAACTTTTTTTTATGTTTTATGGAATGGTATAATGATTGTCTATTGAGCAAGGGACTTTTTAGTTTCACTCTTCTAAAATTTGTGTTCAAAGTACACTCATCAAATAGTGGGTGAAGTATACACACTATGAAGTGATGTTCATTGTGGTTATATACTAAATTTTATTTACTGGCTTTAGGACATACCTAACATTAGAATTACACTGTTTTCACTTAAAACACCCTGGAGGACAGGGTGCCCTGTATCTAACCCTCTGTGCCCAGGGTCTACAGCACCTTGAACATACAAAATGTAGATAATCAAAACAATGCCAGACTATAGCTCTCTGGGGCATGGCCTGTTCACCATGTGGCACTGAATTTTGTGTGTATAAAGTTCTGAACATTTTGTTTGAATATGCCTCTTCAGACTTGCGATTTCAATTTATTTAGAACAAATGCTCTCAGGGTTATCATCTTCCTATCAACTTCCGGGCAAAGGTATCAAAAACATTCAGATCAGAAGAAGGGGAATATGAATTGAAGTCCACAGACTTTTATTGAGTACTTACTGGGGAAAAGCTCAGGGCTGGGTGTTGGAGGATGACGAAGATAACAAGCAGAGTTAACACTTACTGAGTATTTACTAGATGCTCAACACTCTAAGTGAAGTCAGAAGTGCCTTACATGCATTGACTCATTAACCCACAATACTACAACGTATCGGGTTTTGCCATCTGAGGCCTTAAAATCTAGGACAGACTTCCTCTTTCCTTTCTCCTTTTAAATTTCTTGTGGACACTACCCTGCCCAGCAGAGTGAACCTGGAGGGAGGACGGGAGTGGAGAAGGAGAGAGGTAGAGAGAGGGAATGAGGAGGAGAGACAGAAAGAGAAAAAGAAGAACAGATCTGGATTTTAAAGTTTGGCTTCATTTCAGTAGGAGGCAGACTAAACAAAAATAAATTTGAATTTTTATCAAAAATTATCTTCACAGGCTTTAGAGCAGGATGCTGATCTTCTTGAATGAATGCTTCAATAAATCTGTCATCATTTTCAAATTTATTAACAAAATTCATTTTCATTTTTATCAGCATCTTAGTTTTGCTCCAGTGAACTCCCTTTTCCCCTTTAAGATTCAACTGATGAAGAAGAGTGAACACCCCACCCGGAATTCTATTGTAGGTATTGGAGAATCATAGCTAAAGGCATATTGCAAATTATTATATGTGGTAAAAAGTAAAAGTACAATGAAATTATTCTTCATATCCAAAACAGCGAAGATATATTGAAATTGGATTATTTTTTAAAAAGTAAACCCAAACTATCATACAAGTCCTTACACAATAAATTATGCCTTTTCTAAACACTAAACAAGTCATTTCTAAATACCAAACAAGTCAATTCTTTCCATCTCCTCCCTGCCCCCCAAAATAAAACCCATTACAGGGTAGTTTTTGTCTGAGTATGGAGATGACAAGCAAAGCTGGCCCTGGGGGACCAGAGATGGCACAGGGAGGTGACAAATGAAAGATATTCTCTTCCGGAATTTCCAAGAATTCCTGGGTCAGCTACTACCCAGGAGGTCTGGGGCAAAATCCCACTGTTGCAGCGGAGAGGAAATTGGCAAGGGATTCCTTAAAGGATGGAGACTTGAATTTCATTTCAGCACTGGCAATTCCCCTGTTAGTGAATCAGAGTGCTACATTTCGAGAGGACTGCTTCTATGTAGGTGACTGGCAGATGGAAATGTGTACCTAAAAACAAGTGATGTGTCACCTACGGAGATACCGCTGGAAGGTGTTTCCCTCGGGCTATGGCCTCCATCCTTCCCCTTCAAGCAACAGTTAGCAGGGATTTGTCTGAGGTTTGAACAAAAGACCAGATGGGAATTCTTGCTGTCAGGCTGTGTCCCCAAATAAGCAGGGCTGAAAGGAAAACAAGTGCCTGTCTCTGGGCCAGATCTTCAGGGCCCCGTGGAATAAAAAAGGTTAGTTGCCTTCCTTTCTCTTTAATCAGTCCTGTCCTTTCTTCAGAAACCACATGCCATGATCTCTGGTCCATCTCATTTTGAAAAGTACGAAAAGACTCTGAACTCCTCAGGGCCTGGCATTTGAACTCCAGTCCTTTCATCTCTTCCCTCAGAACCTGGTACACAACATGCCCTGCTCTTTGCTCATTAATTCGGCTGACCAAGTAACAAGACTGGTGAAAGTGTTTTGAAAGTTCAGGCTCTACTTCATGCTCTCATCAGATGCCTGGGGAATAAACCAAGAGAGGTGTCGGGGGATAAGCCAGCCCCCGATTCTATAGGCATGTACGTGTTGCAAGACCTCGTCAGTGAGCGTACTGTTCAGAGTCATCATTATTCTGGTCCTATCCTAAGCAGACTATGAAATTATATACAATTCTTACTGGGGAATCTGACAAGCTATTTAAAAAGAAACATCACCCAAACAAACAAAAAGCCACAGGTTCAAATCAGAACTTCTGACTGATGCAGCTCTTTTCTCCTACACCTACCTTGTCAGCATATTAAGAATCCAAGTTTCATGTCAATTTGCCCCTCATCCAGAAGCTTCACAAAGGATTAAAGCGCTTTTGACAAAAAAAAAATATTTCTTTATTTGAAGATCTCGTTGAATTTAAGAAATTCACACAAATCCTTGATTCCCTTCTTTTGCTATGTTAAGGTTTGGAGAATAGAGATCTTGTGAGGAAGGTGGTCTCCTCAAATAAACAAACCTGAGAGTAAAGCAGTCCTGAGGAATCTGATGTGGGCTTAGTAGGAGACATACATCATTGACACATAAGTGCTAGGTTCATTTTTCAGACAAAGGACATACGGCTTCAGAAAATAGTGGCACAGTGCTGGCTGTATGCTAAGCTTCTGGAAGATTAAAATGAATTGAATTTGAGGGTGAAAGGGAAAGTTTCTAAGGCAGTGGTACTCAAATTTTGGCATGCATCAGAATTTCCCATAGGGCTTAAATCACAGACTGCTGGATTTCACTTGCCCACACCCCTGAACTCACTAGAAGTTTTTGATTCAGTAGCTCTTGGGTAGGGCCCGCTAACTTATATTTCTAGTAAGTTCCTAGATGATGCTGATGCTACTGGACTGATAACCACTACTTTAAGGAAATTAAAGCCTTTCTATATATGCCTGTATACAGGAGCTTTTTCTTATGATCACCCCTCGCACCCCTGACATTCTCTTCTACAGCCCCAGAGAAACAGAACATCCTGACCACTTTGCCGTCTTGGTGACCTGATCCTTTTGGAATCTTGATTCTGGCTTCTTAATAAATTAACAAAGATTCTTGACTCCTGGTCACCTGCAATCTTTCTGCTAAAGAGTCTGTAACAGATGTGTGTTTTATTCACTCGTACACATGAGGAGACAGATCAAATCTATACCATCCCTGTCATTTCCTTTTTTGGCAATCATGGCAATTACAGTTCTTCCTAGGTCCTTTAGACGATACCTTTCCACTCAGACAAGCAGTCTTCCTTGGTGTCTCATGTTCTGAATGAGCTTTTCCCTTGCCCGCTTTTATAATACCAATGGATTTACATATAATTCAATGAGAGCATTCTAAATTAGCATCTCCCATTAGACAAAGCACACCAAGCAAGATTCTCTCTAAGCTTCTCTTCTTTTTACAACCCAAGGAGTGACACCCCTAGCTTGATAGCAAATGGGGCCAGCTTTTTAAATACAGGTTAGGTGAAAGAAGATTTATGTGAAAAGAAGTCTAATTCTCCAGCATCTTGGCTCAGGAGCTAGAAAGCTTCTTCAGGGGGATTAAACAATTCCCATGTAAGAAGTATACTGACTAAAACCAAATTTTATCCGTCTTTTAGCATCAGCTGTGGCTGCCATGCTCTGGAAAAGGATTTTTAAGGAAACAGGCAAATATCCCTGAAAAAAAGCATAATGGCCCCAGATCTACATACAGAGAAACAACCGGAGCAATTTAAATCACTCTGTTCCTAAGAAGGAGTTTAAAGTTCTATTAATAAAAAGCAGAGTCACTCAAAGATGAAAGTTTAGTATAATTCAAATAAAAGTGAGTTATAGGGCCATTTCCCAATACTTATTCCCCATCTGAGATTTGGAAGATCATTATGATACCTCATGGGTCTGTGGCAGTTACTGGCATTACCTGATTCATCGACTCTCATTTTTTTTGTAGGGCTGTCACAATTCTCATCATCAGACATTTCCATTTCTTCTTCGCGGCGGATGCCCATGAGCTGCTCACTTTGAGCATTCCGGAGCTCCTGCAAGTAGAGGATACCCAAATGTCAGAGTCATAGACACATATGACTTTCCCCAATGGTCTTTGGGTGTATATAACTGATAATATTAACATTCAGAATCCAAAGGTTTTATCTCCCAAATATAGCCTCACCTAACCTAAAGGAGGTTCTGGAGGGTAGGGGGTAGAGGATAGACCAAGGTCAGGCTGAGATTAATCCCTGCTCACCTATGCCTAATTAAGGGCTCTTTAGCAAATTATTTAATCTCTCTTGAGTCTCAATTTCCTCATTTGTACAAAGGGGATAATAACATTCACCTGGCAGAGCTGCAAAGACTACATAAAAATATCTGTTACATGGCTGGCATATGTACACTAAGGACCTAGAACTTACGGTTAAGAACATTAACAGTGGAATTTTAAAAAGCACTATTCTACCACTGACCCACTGTGTGTGATATTAGAAAGAATTCTTCATCTCTATTAACATAAATTGCTCACTGGAATATTATGATAAAAATAGTTTTGAGGATGAAATGAGTTAATGCATGTACAATACTTAGTATCATGCCAGACACTTGGTTTGCTAAGTTGATAATGCCGGAAATTATTATTTCTCATGCAAACATGGTGCCCCTGCATGTGTGTATGCACACGTGTGATCACATACACACACATATAAGCACACATACACCATCAACTACATTTAAAATTAGTAACATGTTATGGAACAAAACACAGACAGATGCCTTTTCTTTTGTACTGCACATGGTCACGCAGGGGCTATTGTTTTTGTTGTAACGGTTCCTTAGCATCACGTTTAGAGCCACAGATTTTAAGATCACATCTTACTTTCTCCACTTATTAGGGGAGTGACTACAATCAAGTTATTTAATTTATTTGAGACTTTGTCTATTCACTCACAAAGGAGGAATAACAATACAAGGCTGTTTGAATGCAATAGCATTTGTAAAAACTCATTGTAAAGAGTAAAGAATTATACAGTAAATTTCTTACTACTGTGCCTAAAATCAGGACACTGTAATCACTTTTGCTAAATATTTATATTATTTTGTATCAAGCTGTGTATTACATATTTGTGAATCCTTCCTTATTCATTCTGTTCTCTTACATGTACTGTCTTCAGAAATACTTAAAACGGGAAAGGCTCCCTTATGCTTTTTCCCTCTGTAAAGTCTCTAAATAAAAGTCAAAGTTAAAATAATTTCATTTTATGATCAATAAACATATGAGTAACAATAAAAGTAAATTACTACATCTAATTTATTAGTGGTATGACTTTAAACATGGTTCCAGTGCCCATTTGATAGACATGCATATATCACTTCATGTTATGGGTTCTCTCAATTCTTTACTCTCCTTAGCGCACAGATTTTAACTACAGCACGATGGAGAAGAAATTATTTATTGCTAACAGCATTTGAATGATCAACAATGTACCCTGGGAATCACCCTTGCAGAGGACAGGGAAGGAGGAAAGCAGAGAGACAAGGTCTGGGGTGGGGTCAGGGGCACCAATCACAGGGCAGACCTAAGAGGCCAGAGGGACGGCAGACAAGGCCTCCTTATTTGATTATGCCACCCAGAAGAAACAGGTGCCAATTCCATCTTAAATAACACCATCAGGCATTGGAGGTGGGTGTCACATGTGATTAGTGGGGAAATTTTTAGGCTGTGGACAGCTAATTTTTCTACTGACAAAGAGCCCAATTCCCAAAGAGGTGGCCTGAAAACACTTGAAACAAGGAAAAGTCAGGTGGAAAGAATAAATGAGGCTGAAAGGGCCTGTTGTTTAGTCCCTGAGATTAATGACACACTGTCATATGGAAGTTGTTCTTGTGGGAAAGGGTGGTGGAAATGAAAAAAAATTGAGGAAAAAAAAAAAAGCTGAGGGTGTTTCCACAGGGTGCCTCCGGTTCAGCATTAAATCACTAGTACACTCTAATAACTCTGTAGAGGTGTTGCAGATAATTAACAGATGCTGTACATTGGAATGTGGGAAAAAAATCAAGCCAATTATCAAGCTTATACGCAACTGAGAAATCATCCGCAATGTTAAATTACCAACTGGTATTTAATCAATTAAGTGACATGCGGGAAAGAAAATCACAGCTAATTTAGAATTCTGTGTCCTAACGTATGTCAAAAGAGGTGGGGAGAGTAGCAGGAAGGCACAAAGATCCTTCGCAGGAGCACCTTTGACAGTTGCACTCCATCTGTCCCTCTGGAGCCTCACTTCTGCCTCCTAGCACCAAGCAAAGCAAGCAGGCTTCCTTAGGCCCGCATGGAAGCCTTCACACGTTCTACTCCCCACTGTACCCACGGGAGGAGGCAGGGCTAAGCAAAGGTGAAAAGTTGAGACAGATGTGGTGGGAAGCGTGATTCAGATCAGTAAGTGACATTTGCTGACACATTCTAATGATGGCCTTTTTATGCTCAGGTTTATTATCAGGCCACCAGCCTGTCTCTCAACACTCCTTTTAATCATGTTTGGTTTTTATGTGAAGAAATAAATAATTCACGGACTGATCATTCCCGAATCTGAAGCATCATTTATGAACTCCAATTTGTATTTTCATAACCCTCAGTTTGTATACTGCATCACACACAGAGGACTCTTTTTCAATCCTGAAAATCAACCTGGACCTGGGTCTTAGGTCAGAGTCAGGGAGAACACCAGGAAAGCATCCTTCATTTTTCTGGCCCCTGAAAAATTAGAGAGAAATCCCACCTCTTCCTTACTCATAGTCCTGAACAGAAAAACAGAACTGTATCAGTCACCCACCACCTTAGGCATTAGTGAACAAAATTAAAAATGTCCTTCTTAACAATAAATTGCACTAGCATTTTAAGTGTCACATTATTGTGAAGTCATTCGGTATTCACCATAATAACAGTGATAATAAAGAATTCATTTGGTATTCATGTGGATGTTACATCTAGTGCTATTGGTATTCAACTGTAATTTAGCATTAGTTAATGGGCACTTAAAATGCTACCCAAATGATTGATATCATAGTACTCTGTGGTTCCTTAAATTCTATATAAAATACTTATTTTACAAGTGTGAGCCAAAATCATTAAATAAATAAACCTTACCTTCCATAAGTTTGGAATTTTGAAAGAGGGGAATATCATTTAGAGAACTTTAAGATTAACATGCTAGAGATGGAGAGGCATCCAAATGAAAAACGTTCTTTCATTTAAAAAAAAGAAGCAAAGACAGTATACTTACTTTTAAAGTACAGGTTCAAAGGGTACACTACTCTGTGGAGTTAAAAATAACAGCTGGACGACCAATGACTAATGACACATTTTGGTCCTTCTAGGTGACTAGGAGGTCAAGTTCTAGACTGTTCTCTTGGGGGTAGATACTCACACTTCACACATGCATGAATGCCGATGGGTGGACCCAGCTGGCCTAGATACTTACTCCCCTTACAACATTGGCTCTGGGGAGAAGTGTAATAGGATTTACTGGCTAGCATAGGAGATTATGATGAGAAAATATGGACAGAAAGTTGTACTTGTCCAAAGAGCAAACTGTCAGCATCATGTAGAACACTTAAAAAAAAAAAAACAACCCTCTGTCTTTAAAAGCCAGTTTTCTATTGTAAGTTACATTTTTCTTCAAAATAATTTGCTAGGCAAAGTGTCTTGGTTTACTTCTGAGATCTTTACTATGAATGGGAAAAATTATTTTCTCCCATAGCAGGGGAGAAAAACACTCTGTTCTCATAAGTGTTAAGTCAGCTGCTTTTCTGGACAAGGAACAAATCTCAGCTGCATTTGGAGCTGACAGTGAGACCAGACAATGGCAGGCAGACTGCCCACTGTAACAGAAACCATCATGGCTGCAGCCACGCTATTCTCTGCCAATCCAGCTGTGTGATGGTGGTTAAAAAGTAATAATAAAATCACCAACCTCAGAATGCTTTCGCCAAATGTCTATGTTCTTGCGCTGGGCTTTCGAGAAATGGTCCCAAGCTTTTTGTCTGGTAGAAGCGTTGAAAACGGCCACAATCTGCTCAACTTTGGTGAACAAGGAAGTCAAACAAGACAAGTAATTTATGTTGTGATCACTATAGGGAAGCAAAGCAAAGACACTAGGAGTCTATGGATGATGTCACAATAGAAACAACATCATCAATATCCATCCAATTTGTGCCTTTTGTACTTACATTTTAGCAAGGTTGGGGATGTCTCCCTTCAAGTCTGCCTCCATAACTTTAGGTTAAAACAGATTCTAAGTATGACTGGGAAAGGGCATGGGCATCTACTTCCAAGCATTCTTTAGCTGTTGTTTCCATATGTGATTTGGTCTATCTATATACCTAGATCTATAGATATACAGACACTGGTGTTGGCATCCAGATATACAAAGTAATGCCAGGTTGGGTATGGAGAAATGAAGCCAGGGAGAAGTGGCTGAACGAGGAAGAGCCAATCATATATCACTTTTCCTTTTGGTCTCTATCTCAAGGACTCAACTGCAGTCCTCTCAAGACATTATCATGTCCAAGTTCCAAGCTGGGACAATAAACAGCCATGCCATATCTCCCCTCAATCTCAGGGAGTCATTCTTCCTCCTTGGCTCCTGTTTCTCCCCCTGTTGCACTGACTGCTGCCAGCCCTCCAGCCCTCTGGCAGGGAACAGGAACCACAGCCTCCACTTCAAGACAGACCAAAGCTCACCCAACCAGTGGCACTGGCATGCAGGTCTTATTTCAACCACCATAGGGCGCCCTCCATAGCTCCTCATGATCACCTTCCATTGTCACTTTCATAAGGCTCTGGCTCCCAAACCACTTGAAGTTCTAGCTTTACCATCTTGACTTAATTTAGCACTTCTGCTGCTTCCAGACCTGGTGCTACTGGACTGGTAAATGCTGAGAGGTTGTGAACAAAACTACCTAGACAAAGGCATGGGCACTTAGTAGTGGGTGTTAGGGGTGGGGCCAACTAACTGTAGACTTAATCTTCCTTAAACAGTTATTGATCCAGTAAGCATGAGATGAAGGAAATTAAAGCACTGAATTAATCATATGATTAAAACTAAAATTCTAAATTTTTAGTTAGGAAGGCATGGTTAAAATTAGGTTCTCAAGGATTCTAACACCTTATCAACATAAATCTTTCATAAGTGATTCCCAAGGCTCTATTATAAAAAAGGACATCAAAGCTCTTCCAAATCTTCTGGTGTCCAAAGAATGTCAAAGAACAATAGATTAATCCTCACAGAAGAACACTTGGTGCCATAATTTTTTAAATGAGCACACAAAATAAGTGTATAATGGAGCAGAAAGAAAAAAGCAAATTCCATTCACTTACAATATTGTGAATATTTTGTATGCTGATGAGCAACTACTTCTCAATCTATAGCTAATTTTCACAGCGGGCTTTTATCTTTTTACTATTAACATTTTTACTATTTTCCACTTCAGGAGAACACCAACCCCAAATCTCCTTATTTAGCAAAACCTGTCATCATGTCACATGATGAATTTATTTCACTCAATTTTAAGAGGAGGATTTGCCTTCACTTTGGCTCATACTCTCGTTGGGCACATGTGGCTTCCCTCCCCGACCTCGCCTGGAAAAACTAAATACCAGAATAAACACCTGGGGCTGCTCTCAGTGCTGGCCTTGGCTCACCACTGACCCTTAGTGCTCTGGTTGGCTGCCCTGCAGCATGGCCAGCAGAAGAGAGAATCTGTTCTGGCAGATCACTGGGGCTTTTCTGTTTTGTCTGTACACAGGCTGGGATCATTGGGAATTTCAGCTGCCTTCTGTAGGGGCAACACAGAACAGTCAGCCCCAAATCTAGGCTGGCAGGAGTAGTTAATAAAAGAGGTTATTAAAAGAGTAATGGGCTTCATTGCTTATAACAACAGAGCTCTTTGGCATCCTTTAGAAGGGGAAGAACTATGGTGTCCTCTCACCAGTCCTAAGGGGAAAGGACAATAAGGGTTGAGACTGTTTGGGTGGGAATAGTGAAAATTCTGACATCAATCAGAGAAGGCTGTTAATAAAAAAAAAAAAAACTAAAGAAAAGTATATCTGTTCATAAAAATGTGTAAGGGGTCGGGGAGAAGGAAGGTAAGAGAGACTAGCAATGCACCTGGAGGAGTATAGAATAGAAAGCACTAAGGCCCACCTCAAACAAATCTCCCAAGCTGAATTTTTGTTTCTTAATGCTATCTAGGCTCATGATAGAGCCTTCACTCTGTAGGGTACAGAGGAATTTGTTTTTCCTTTAAGGAGTAACGTTTCCAATAGTGCACAGCTTTAGGAGTAAAAGGAGATCCCCTAATATCTACTCAAGCCATGTGCTATTAGAATATTTCCTGTTTGTGGCTAAGTGCCTCAGTCACTTAGAACACATTATTACCATATCCCAGGGCATAAGTTCAGTTGATTCATCATTCAACAAACATCTGGATTCCTACTAGGTACTAGGAACATGATTAATTGCTAGAAACGTATGATCAAGGCCCAGTCCTGTCCTTGATGCAATCATAGTTTCAAAAGAGAAAGAAAGACAAGCAGGTAATTATCCTGTGCAAGAGAGGCACAGATGACAGCTTTGAGGACACAGAGAAGAGAGTAACTAAGTAGATGAGTGGGATTAGAAAACATTCCACAAATAAAGCAACATTTCTGCCAAGTCTTAAATAGTGAAGCAATGCTTGCTAGGCAGAGAAGGCAGGGATGGCCTGTTCAAAGGCTGGTATAGAGTTGTGGGAGAATGAGTGAAAGGAGCTGTGGAGCTGGGGCTAGTGCTAAGTATGAATTAAGAAGGACCATGCAAAGTTTCTCTGATTAGAAACTTTATATTGTAGAATTGGCTTGGGAGGAATTACAGTGGAATGAATTAAGGCAGAGGCTCTGGTGCGGAGTGTGGCACAGGCAGCCATTCGACAGGGAGACTTCATAGGAGGAGGCAGCTGACTTGCTACATGGGAAGAGGAAGAGGGATGGGAGGTCACAATGACTGGAGCTGGGAAGTACGTTCCAAACTACATGAACAAGCACGGGTGAGGGCTGAGAAAGAAGAGGAATCTGCTTTCGGACATGCTGAGTTTGAGATGCCTGAAGGCCATCCAAGTGGGGCTGAAATACGGATTAGGGGTTCAGAAAGGAGTCAGAATTCAAAGAGATGGATCGGAAAATTTCTGGACCATTCTCAATTTCTTGTATTCTTTTTAAAAAGGGTAATTAATTAGATGTAAGACTAAGTGGGATTTAATTGTATACTTTTCTTATGAACTTTTACACTTTTTTCCCTATACCAATCAAAAAGCAAAACAAAACAAGACAAAATCCAACAAAAACCCAATAACTGTGTAATTCAGCTGAGGTCTGGCAACTACGCTCACATGTCCCAGTTTACTTCTCCCATTGCTGCACACACTGTCCCTGAACCAGCTATTTGTCTTGCAAATGGAAGTTCTTGGGCACACACACAAAAAGGACTCTGGAGGATTGCTTGGCTCAGCATTAATTCATGAGCATTAGAGAAAAAGCACCTCTAAGAGTATGCCCTAATGAATGTCATTCAAAGACAGCATTATTTTCAAACTCATAAATCAAGACGACTACGGGGATTGACGTAAATACACTATTCATTGCTTACAGTAGGAACCACCAGAGAGGAATCCCATGAATCAGATGACCACTTACTACTTCTCTGGTATAATTTGTACTACTTATTCTATGTTAAGTAGTTACTATCCTAACAGGCTCTTCAAAACTTTGCTTCTCAGAGAAAGTTATAACCAGCAAACAAGACAGCATTGGCATTTGTTTAAAACAAGCGGCTTACTTTGTGCTGCAGGCAGAACAAATTGAGATCAACTCCCTATCCAACGCCTTCACCACCTCAGCAGTCTACAGAGCGGTGGCCAGAGACCCCACACAATCCTGTCTCAGATAAAAAGCAGAGATCCTGTTCCGATTGCCACCTGATTTATTCAAGAAAGTATACTCGAAAGTTTTGCAGGTAAATTGTTTTTTCCTTGAGGGCTAACATTTTCCCAAATTTCTATTAGCAACTGAGAGAGCGCTCCATCAGAAAATTTAAATGTACCCCCTCACACTTTGCAAATCTTTCCCCCAATTCTGTTTGAATTTTTTGCCTAAATTAGGTTATTTGAGGATCATAAGAAAAGTAGAAATGATAAATTCTTCAGAAATACGCCTGAATGCCAGTCTTAGATATCACAGTAGAGTCCCTAGTATACCCAGCAGCTATAAATGACCCTAAGGGCAGGATAAACGGAGCCCTGATGAAGTTGCTAATCACTCCATTCAGCTGCAAACCCTCACTAGTGGTTATTCATTCACTTACACACGTGTTTGTATGGAGATACATACCCTCACTGAACATACACGTGTTACACACATACATGTCTACATGCTTCCAATTTGAAACAAATCCATAAGACTAATTTAACAACATTTTTTGCATTTTTCCCAACCCCAAAATGTTTGGACATTTGGTGAGTTTACAGCACACTTCTTACTGATAGAGAACTTTACAGACCATCATGAGACGCAACAGACTTTAGTCTTTCAGGGAGGGAAAGCTCAGAACAGGCCATCCTTCTATCCAGAAACAGTCCACACTGAAGCAAACTCCCTGGGAAAAAGCAGCCACTGAGCACAAAAGTTCAGATTTCCGGGCTGCACAAGACACCTGAGTTTTGAGCTCTGGGCAGGAATGCATGGGAAGTGATAAAAGAGAAAGGTTAGGGTCCTCCAGAGAACACAAACGCAGCCCTTTTCTCTTCATGTCCTGCCGAATGTGTTCTTTCTTACAGGCCCTGCACCTCCTGTATTCCTTGTCCCAGCTAAACAGCACTGAAAGAGTCTTAATCCAGTTAGTGTCCCAAATATCTGGAGAAACTGATTAAGTCCTTACAGGCAATAGGCTTGCCTAAATAAAGCACCTCAAACAAATCTCCCAAGCTTAATTTTTGTTTCTTAATGCTATCTAGGCTCATGATAGAGCCTTAACTCTGTAGGGTTCAGAGGAATTTGTTTTTTCCTTTAAGGGATAACATTTTCCCAAATCCTCTATGAATAGCTCATGAGAGATTTTCAAAGGCATATAACACAAATGAAATAGTTGACCTCTCCCACCCCAGCTTGTTTTTGTTGTTTTTAAATACTAACAGCTAGGGGAGAAGGGACAAAAGAAAAGTATAAGGCTTTAGATGTAGTGCTGGAATAGGCGAGCCTTGGCTCTAGACTGAAGAATTATAATGGAGGGAATGCGGTAAGTGATTCCAGCTCTCAGGACACCCAGAGGAGCAAGACAACGTCCAAGGGAGGAGCGGTAAGTGTCGGACAGCACATAAGAGGAAGCTGCTATAAAAGAGATTCCCAGACAGACTCCAGCACATTCACTCGGGTTCTGGGTCCTGAGCACGAAGGAGCTGCCAGTCAGCCTGGCAGAAAGCCCAGGAAACAGAGAATGAATACGGCCAAACCCATACTTTAAGGAGGAATGGACCAGAATTTCAAATTAAGGAGGGAAAAGGGCATTCTGGGGTTTTGTCTTGAGATGCATATAAAAAAAAAAGGCCTCATGTGACATCGTGAGTCCATTACAGCCCTCTTAAAACTGAGGCCAAACCACCACCAGCAGACATCATATTTCTGAACTTCCTGGCTAGATGAGGCCAGATATTTGTTTCTTTCAGGGCAGCACCCCAATGTTTTTGGCACTAGGAACTGGTTTCGTGGAAGACAACTTTCCATAGATGGGGGTGGGGGTTGGTTTTGGGATAGAACTGTTCCACCTCAGATCATCACTAGTTAGATTCCCATAGCAGTGTGCAGCCTCGGTCCCTTGCATGCACAGTTCACAATAGGGTTCACGTTCCTATGAGAATCTAATGCCGCTGCTCATCTAACAGGAGGCGGAGCTCAGGCGGCAATGCTCACTCACTTGCTGCTCACTGGCTGCTGTGTGACCCAGTTCCTAACGGGCCACGGACCAGTACTGGCCCAGGGGTTGGAGACCTCTGTTTTAGGGAGTGGAATTTAAAAAAAGAAAAACATACTGATAAAAGTGTATTAAAAAACAGGATGTTTTTAGCAAATTTCAAGCCAGCAAGAAATGATCAAATTATTCAAATAAAACAGAAGGATATTAGGCATATAGTGACTTTTAAAGGTTTGTATCAATGCAAGTATACTACAGGGAATTGTAGAGCCCTTTATTAATGCATATATTTAACAATTTTGGAAAGTGACAAAAAAATCCATGAGATTATAGATCTAGTATTTCCTCAAAACACATAGCACTTATCAGTTTTTTAACTCCAATAAGTCTCCTGCCTAGATTACCCCTACTGACTAAATGAAAGTAATGCACGTACAGAAGAAAAAGGGGACAATGTGAAAAATAAAAGTCTACCTTCCTATCTTGACAACTCTACCAATTTCTCTTTTGAAAGGTAACCAGTAACCACTATTAACAGACCCATCCAGAAAAAAAAGCTTATGCATATAATACAAATGGCGTATATTTTTCTATGCGAAACTGGTTTTACTTACACAAAGGAGCTAATATTACATATGCTATTCTGTACCTTGCTTTTTTCACTTATCTTGGAAATTCATATGTATGTTATCAATAAGGCTGCTTATAAGCGTCTTCCAACATATCTTCTGAAATCCTTACGTAAGTATCTTTATAAAAAATTCTTAGCAGTAGAAAGGATACATAAAAGAGCACCCAAAGTTTTAATTTTGAAAGGTACTGGCACATTGCACTCTAATTTATGTTCCCGAAGCGTTTTCCAGCTTATTTGTCGTATCCTTTACCAACAGTGCATGATCAAACTTAACTTGCCATTCCTGATAGATGAGAGAAAGACATGGATTACATGGAGACCCACTGTCTGTACCAGTGATATGTACGTTTGCAGTTTCCATTACAAATAACAGAAACAAGTCCAGACTCATTAAGCCTGCCCTGTATTCAGTTGGTTCCATGCTAAGTAAGAGCTGTCACACAGCAGCAGGAGGAGAGACCTAGTTTCTGGGGATCTTTTCTGCTTTGTGACCCTCAAAATGGCAACACTGATTTCCTCTGGGTCTCCACTAACTACATTAATGGTGATAAAAATCATAAAATGGTGATAGACAATTTCTAATTACTTGGCCCTTACTGGGCCAGGCACCACACTTGATGATTTAAAACAGTAGTTATCACAGTATGGTTCATCAGCATCACTTGGGAACTCACTAGAAAGGCAAACACCCAGAGGCCAGACCTACTGAAGCAGAAACTCTAGGGATGGGGCCCAATAGACTGCTCTAACAAGCTCGCTGCGTGATTCCAAGGCATGCTAAAATTTGAGGACCTCTGATGTAACACGTTATCTTACTTAAGTTTTCCAATGACCCTCTGAAGTAGGTGCTAGTATGAATGCCCATTTCACTGATGAAGAAACTGAGGTTTACTGAGAGGTATATTTACTTGTCCAAGGTCATATATTTAGAAGTGATGAAGTAAAAATGGGAATTACATCTGCCCAACTTCAAATCATGTACCTATACCCATAATATGATGTGCCAAAGTCTTATGAGCTCTGGGGTGTGTAATGTGCTAGACTGTACTAGACACTGGGGATAAAAAAGGGCCAAATATGCAGCTGGTCCTTGAGCTGCTCAGAGCCCCTGGGGGAGACAACAAATACATGATTGAATTGCAGGATGAGAACTGCTTAAGGGAGCTGCAGAGGATGCCAAGGGAGGCCAAGAAAGGCTTAAAGGACCCCTGTGCTGAAACTTGCAGGTAAGTTGAATTTTCAAAGCAAACAAGCAAAACACTGGAAGTTGTGATGGAGCAGCAAGCTGCATTTGCCTCTCTACAAAAGTGTATTGAGGAGCATGAGCCACGGTGCAGAAGGATAAAAGTGTCTGGAAAAAAGGTCCCTACTTCTTTTGTGTCTACCAGGCTGGAACCAATTTCTCTCAGTGTGTGCCCTCAGCCTTCTCATTTCATCTAAAATCCAGTCTGTCCTACTTTTTTTGAAGTAAAAGTCATTGAATAAGCCTCAGCAGGGGAAACTTACAGAGGTGGGGCCAAGGGAGTGCTTTCACGAATACAACACTGTTTTGGGGTTGCATGCAGAGGGAAGACAGTTGAGAAACCTGTTGGTCAAGTCCTAGCTCCATCACTAACTAGCTTTGTGACCTGAAAAAGTGTCTATTTGTTTGAATCTCAAGACAAAGGAAGCTGTGCTGGACCATATCTAATCTTCTTTCTGGCTCTGAGAGCCTCTAGAAGAAGGCTTAGCAAACTTTATCAGCAAAGAAACAGATAGCAATTATTTTGGGCTTTGCAGGTTATACATCTACCTTGGTGTAGAAGGTGTCTACACACCTAAGTGGGTTGTCTCCTTAAATAGAAATCCTCTCACTTTGTCTGTGGCTACTGTTTCATGATTATCCCTGAGCACAGTTTTCTTTGGTTGGAAAACAAACACTAAGTTGTACTTCTTTTTCAGTTATGCAAAGAGTTAGTAACACATCATCTCTGCTGTAAAGTAGCTTTATTGACACCTTACTTCTCCTCAATTTGAAAGTGTCCTGGCTTTAAAAAACTTTTGTAAAAAAAGTTTTCATGTGTGGATTCTGTCCAGTGTAACTCAGCGACTATTTCCCAGAGTCCTCCAATGCTAGCCACACACACTCCCCTCTCCTGATGTGGGGCAGTGGCTAGAGCCCAGTCATAGACCCGGGCTCATATCAAAGTGACAGAGTTTTCATCTTTAGCTCCCAGAAGCCATACCTTGCCTGAATTACTATATTTCACTTAACATGCACTCTAGTTCTTTATTCTTCCACAGTATAAGACTTGATTTCTATCTTACATTTGGTATTATTAAAAATATTTTCTTTTAAAAAAACATAATTATTTGACTCAGTATATATATATATTTTCCATGAGACTGAAAGGAAGTTTACCCTTCCCCCTCAAAAAAAAAAAAAAAAAGGTTCATTTCAGTTCTGGCAGGCATACTGTCCCCCACCATCACCTTTGGCATCTTGTGAAATAGAATGCTCTCTGCTCATCCTTGATTTTGAAATTTTTACACAAATTATTTTCTCTGGATATTTATTCCCTGAGACCAAAGAGATATTTTTTTAATGGAAATAATGTTTCCAGCATTTAATGCATTGGCAAATACAGCCATCAGTACAATTTTGAAGAGAAATAGAAAACTTGTCACATTGCTAAAGCAGTTATGGGGATTTTTTTTTTCTTCCCATGGATGAACTATAGCAATGACTGCCACCGACATGGGAAAACATTTTAACACTTCATAAAATTCCTTTTCGACAGCAGGGGACATAGAAGCCAAATTTCCCTTGGTGGAAATAAAAAATGTTGGCTGAGATGTTCCTAAAAAGTAAATGATTTCAGAAAGAGCTTTTCAGGCAGAAGAAATGTGGACGAGGACACCAATCTGCCTAAAAGGGGGATCGTCGTACACAGAGATCAGAAACCCCTCACATTTCACTCTAGCACTTAGCACACAATGGCACTGGATAAATAAATATTTGTGGAATGAATTTAATCATTCATTCAGACACCTGAGGCTTTTACGATTTTACCTGAGAAGACAGATGAGGGCGTGACAGTGGAAAACTGTCAGTGCCCTGTGCAGCTGTCTTTGCCAATAATTCTGACCAGTCTTCAGCACCTGCAGAGTGCTATGCACACAATCGCAACATCGAAACGTTGCTTAAAATTCACTGTAGTCCAAGAGGAGTAACCTTCACAGCAAGGTATAGGCAGAACATTTTCACAGAGTAATATCTGATCATCTGTTCTATGATCACTTTCGGAGCTTTGAACCTCATGATTGGGTCCTGGCAGATACTTGTGTTTAGATATCCAGAGACAATAAAGGATCCACATGGTTGATATGATAAGCACTGTGGAATCTTATGGGTGGAAAGGAGCCTTTGGGGATTATCCAGTTAAACGCTTTTATTACTGAGATGAAGAAAAGGAGACTTCAGTTGCTTAAAAGACTTTCCCAAAGTCACAAGGCTAATTAATGGTCAAACTGGGATTAGAACCAGATCTCTTCGCCTAGTGAAGTCTTTCCACCACTTGCAGTTTTAAGACCTAACATGAGGTTGATGTCATTTTCTACCACAAATGTATAAAGCAAAGTTGCATGATAGTTCTAACCTTTCCAATCTCCAGGTTGAAATAATACTCATAACAGTACCTTAATACTCCCACGGTAAAATTCTCAACTAAAGTATATGCTGTGTGCTCTACTTTAAAGAGAATGGCATATTAGAGCTAAGATCATCGAGATCATGGTTTACTAAAAAGCAACAACGTGTAGACTGTGTTTTGCAATTACTAGGTTCTAGCCCAATTTTCAGCATCATCTTCTTTTCCACCTGTGATTGGTCAACAACCAGTATTTTTTTCTGAGGTCTTCTTTGTGCTTATGATAATTATGTCAGGTCCAGGAGTGGCACAGTGAGGTAGAAAAGAGAACAGTAAGCAGCCAGTATCTCTATTCAACCTACAATCTTGCTAGAGGGAAAAACAAGCAAACAAAACAATAAACTTGATGCACATAAAATAATTAGAAGCTAAGTAAGTGCTCAAGGAGAGAGTATTAACAAGTGCCGCAGAAGGCAGGTGACAGGGAGATGGTTATGGCTTATCATGGATGAACAAGGTTTCAGGGAGGAAATGTGACAGAAGTGGGCTTCAATTTTGGCACTTGGAGAAGGCGAAATATTTCAGGAAAGGGAAACAGCATTAGCAAATGTGTGGAGGTAGGAAAGAGGGTGGCGCCGGGCAAATACTTCATTCTCTTGCCAGATACCAGCATTTACACTCAGTGTGATATCAGCACACCTCTCCAACTCTACCTGTAAACTGTACATTGACATTATAATATTCTTCTGATATTTTCATTTTATAACCACGTACCCACACACCCGCTCATATACTTAGAAAGCAAACTGTACAAGGAGCCAAGAGCCTTGGTTCTAATCTGCCCATAAACTGCTAAACGGCCAAGAATTTGTGCTTTTTCTCATGTCTGCTTTCTTCCTCTGTGAAATGAAAGGGTTTGGCCCAACCCTCTAAGACCACTCTTTGCTCTAACATTCTCTAATTTCTGCTTTTTAATCCGTGCTCATTATATGTGTGGCACATATTCTTAGATTAATATTAACCAACCCTTCTGCACTGCTGCTGGCTTTCCCATTTGCCTCTTCTCCAGTTTGTTGCCTTCTCTCTTACTAGGAAGAGGATTGGGAAAGTAGCAAAATGGGAATACCATGGCGTGTTTGAATTTTTATTCGATAGGTGTGTGTTGTAATTGTAAAAAGGCATGCATAACTCATCATCTTGGCATGCATATTAATAACTGGATGTGTCAGTCCATGCTTCCTGAACTTCATAAACGGATCCTGTATGAGCTTCGAAATGACAAGCCTTGTTCATAACTGAGAAACTAAAAGTGGGCAGGCCTATGGGGAGTTCCTATGAAGCATAAAGTTTTAAAAAGTAAAGATCGAAACTCCAATGTCTCTGAGTTGGAAAACCTTGGGAAGCTCCTGGCAAATGGACGGGTTAAGAAATGACATAAAGCTGAGACGAGGGTACTATTGGGATAAGGTGACATGAGAAAGACGATTTACCTGTGCCGACAATTATTTTCTCTTTCTTCTGTATCTAGCAAATGAGATCTATCCAGCTGGCCCAGAAGGGAAGAGAAAGCCCCAGGTGCCACAGCAGGATAGACAATGTCCTCATCTCACATCTTTGATAACTAGACATCCATGGTCAGAAGTGAAAAATCACCCCACAGAGAAGTGCATGGAAGCTGTGCTCCCCAAACTTCTGGTTTGGTTTAGTTACAGTCCCTTGACACCTTAAGCCAAGGCTTTGACAAAAAAAAAAGAATGACCGCTTGATATTTAATAGCTGGTCCTGGTGTGAAGACCAGAGATATGAAAGATGTTAGAACTTCCGCAAATATGGACAGAACTAAACGCCATCAAAGATAGAAGGTAACGGCTGTAGTTTGAAGGAGATGTATAAATAAATCACGACTTTTTCCTTATGTTATTATTATTAATGGCTTGGGATGTTTTTCAAAAGACATTTGTTAAGCACTGAACGTCAGGAATGATATCTCAGCTTTCTTTCTCCTCAATGGCTGGAGAGTAATCCAGGCCAAACATTTGAGCCTATGGATCCTTTCCAAATGAAAGCAAGAAGAAGTACACAAGCATGGAAAGGAGATGGGGCATCTTATCCAGCTCCTGGGTCACACCTGAAGTTTCCCTTGTCCTATTCAACCACTTAGCTATTTCCAGCAAAATCCATAAGGGGACCCACATGCTTTTAACATGCTTTGAACCCTGCAATGTACCTGAGCTTCCCTGGAAGTTGCTGAGTGAGCCCTCTGTTGGGGATACCAGGCCTGCCCCACTAGTTAGCTAGTTGGCCAATACACCTGCTTCCAAACCACCTCACAAGAATTTCTCAACATGCTTGGCTGTTTAGTGAACGGGCTACCAGGGAATGCCTTCAAGAACGTCGCTGACGCTGAGATCTTTTGGCACTGACACTGGGGAGATCCGTTATGTGGGAGGGAGCAGTTAGGGGTGCTCTGGAATAACCAGGAAATTTCCAGCCACCTGGGAGAAGGAAAACAGAAGTGCAACTCCTGAAGACTCGTGCTTAACAATTCTAATCTCGTTCTAAGGGAAGAAGCCAAAATGTGATTCCTGTGGTGCTTGCCAGGAATATTAAGGCAGACAAATGGGGTGTGACTGGTTCTGCTTTTGGAAAATGCAGCAAGTGTGTCAGTCACGGTGGACTTTGGCAGTTACTGTTTTATAAGCATCCCCACAGTCCTGACGCCAAACTCAACTTGCCACACTGAACAGAGCTGTAGAAAGCAGGAATTGTGGTTGAGACACAAATATAGCTCCACTAGAGGGAGGGAAACTCCAGACAGGAAAGGAAATGCATTCAGATTAAAGGAGGAGGAGATGTGCACACACCTACCAGGTTAGTCAGGTTACTGCTAATATTTTCACAGACCGGGTTCCTCTTTGCAGACTTTTTTGTAAAAGCACATAGAAGAGAATGGAAAGTTCTGAGGCTGCTCAATGAGATATGCAATCTTCCGGTGCTGCCTCACAGGCTTAATTCTAGCCGACGCTCACATTTAGGGTATCTCTCAACTTCCAACTTCAAGTCATCTTGAAAGATCTTGGCTGTCAAGGACTCAAATGAAGGCCCCTCACAGCCTCCATGGCTGGGATGTATACACCCTGGCTAGCACTGTAGGATTTTCATAATCTCGGTTGATATCTGCCAACTGCTGAAATACTTCTCAGAATCAAATTACAGGGCTAAGGGGGATTCTCAAATAGTAACAGACAGATGGTAAATACAGAGATTGCTGGATGGTTAAAATTGGAGATACTCCAACGTAAATTTTTGATGATTCGTTCACCCCAACTCTCCTAATATTTCCTAGCCTCCTACCAAGAATTTGGTAAAGTGTGGCAATTTCCAATAAAAGTACAGCAGTTGAGCTTTTTCTCTGATTTGCTTCATTATACATGCAAGTTGAAACCTTGTTTCCTGTAGATGATTCTCATGTCAATGCCAAACTACTCAATGAGGTCACCAGAAATTTCTGAACTCACTGTTTCAGGGTTCCCTCCTGCCTGTCTTCCGATTCACTCATTCATTCACACACTCATCCACCAAATATTTCTCTCATATTTCTATGTTCTAGCACTTGATATATATTGATGACTAAAAAACGACACATCTCCTCCTTTGTGATGCCTGCTATAATAAATAAAAGCAGACATATCATGAAGTCACTACACATTTGGATAAGTGTTACAAAGGACCTTAATAAGATGCAGCGATAGTGAATCTACTACAAGAGGTGGACCAGAAAGACCTCTCTGAAGAGGTGGCCCTTCAGCCAAGACCTACAGGATAAGAAAAAGCGAAGCATACAGAGTAGGGGAAAGGGCACTCCAGGCAGAGGGAACACAATGTGTAAAGGCCAAATGGTGGAAAAGTCGTTTTGATGGGCTCAGGGGGAGGGGGGCCAATGGAGTTGATACATGGTGAGTCTGAGGATAACTGATGCTAAAGAGGTAGGCACAGAGAGCTCTGTTGGCTAGGGACAGTGAGTATTCTCTAAATGCAAGGGGGAGCTACTCAAGGAATGTTAAGTGGGGAAGACATGATCTGATTTGCATCAGATGAAATGTGAAAAACAAACGAACTAGAGTAGAAGTAGAAAGGGAGGCACTCTGTATTGCAAGAACTGCAACATTCTTCCTAGTAGCCATTTTCCACTCCTGCCTTATTATGATAACTCCAGTTTCACTCTGGAGAGCAGGAGGCCTAGTCAAAAATTGTATTTCTCACATTCTCTGTAGTTAGGCATGGCCAGGTGTCATAATTCTGCCTAATGAGACATATGTGGAAGTCAGCTGGGGATGGATTTTTGGGCAAGTTTTGCTTTCTTGCTATGATGATGAGACTCCTTCCTATGTCTTTGTTCCTCTTTTCTTACATGATTTCAGCCTGGAAAAAGAAGATGTGATGGCAAGCGCAGCAGCAACCATCATAGACAACTATCCAGGAAAAGCAAATAGCACCAGAGAGACCTCAGCCCTGGCAGCCTTGAACCACTGGACCAGTGCCAACACACTCCACATCTGGATTTTACTATGTCTGAAGAGAAAAATCTTCCACTTGTTTCAGATACTGTTTGGCAGAATTTTCTGATACTCACGTGTGGATGCCGTGTCTTACTGACACATCGGGCAACCACAGCCTGACTTGGGTGGTGGCAGTTAAAATGAAGAAGGGTGTGCTGAATTGGGGTATATTTTTGAAGGAAGAAACAATGGGACTTCTTGATGACCTAGATGGAGGTTGTGGTGGTGGGAGATGGCAGATACAAAAAGTACAAGACTTTGGCTTGAGAATTTATGAGAATGGGAAGGAAAAACCAGAAAAGGAACAAGTTTGAAGATTAAAAGCAAAGATTTCATTTTTGGTATTTCAAAGGTGAGGTGCCCAAGAGACAGTCTCCAATCCTGTGGTTTCTAGGAGATAGGATCTTGCTGGCCCTGCTCCACCCCTTCATTTACTCCTTCTCAGGGAGTGATGAGCCCGCCTCCCTGGGAAGAGCATGGGTTCTGCTTGCCTACTCCCTTGCTTAGGCATCCGAAGTGTAGCCTCCAGCGAATGTGGCTGGGGTCTTCACTGCTGCCTGAGGCTGGATGCTCAACACAGCATCCAGCATTTGGAAGCCAATTATTGCTGTAAATCTCCACATCATTTTCCAATTTGGTTTTCATACCAAAAAGTATTTGTAGTCCCCCATGCAACACTTTTCTGTCCACTTCTCAGTTGCTTCAAATATGGGCCAACTTACAGCTGTATAATGACAGGTAGACATGTCGTGTTCTTTCAGCCACATCATAGGGGCCTCATTTTAATAGGTGGCTCTTTCAATAGTTACTGCCAAAGAAAACTCTCACCTATTCTAGCCCATTGCTGCCCTCTTATCTTTATTGTTAGAGCCAACATTGGGTCTCCTGTGCCCGTTGGGACTATACACTGCATGGGAATTAGAACTTATTTAAAATTGATGCCAATCAGTGAAAGGTAAACATACAGTAATCATCTCACTGTTCAGGCATATGACTTCTTACCATAACTTACTTTACAGAAACTGTATTATTAGAATTGTTTTACTCTACTCTCTCTCATTTTTCTCCATTACTAGTTCATTCTTACCTTCCCTCTATCCACTGATCCATTCTCTTCTTCCCTCCTTTAAAAACTGCTGTTAATATTACTTCTCTGTATTCTATCCTAATAACCTTAGAGTTTCTAGACATACACTCTTAAGTAAAGGGCTGCTCCTCAAGGCTGGTGAATCTAGGTAAGGTGGTCTGGTATCAGTCTGTGTAAAGACAGAGCAGTCATTTTTCCTATTCCTTTTCTTTAAAGACAGATTGGTCTTATGCTGGATACTTGATCACTTATTAAAATTCACATTTGAGAATTTGTTACATGACATGCTATGCTGCTGCAGAACCTGTCTTTTGATCAAGTCATATAAGATATTTGTACATTTAAGATCTTGGTTTTGTCCACCCTTCCACCCCATCCTGACAGATACAGTATTTCTTGTGTTTGCACTGATGAAAGAGATGATAGGCATTTTGGCACATGATAGCACAGAAAATAGGACTTATCTTCAGAATGGATATATACACCCCATATGTCACTGTCGCATAGGGCCCTGCACCTGGTTCGGAATGGAGCGTGGCATTGTTACAGTGTCATTCAGTGGCTTTTACCAAGCAAGAGAACATCAGCAGCTGTGATGCATTATGCTGCCGTGACATTAACTACAGACACAGATAGAGTGCCCATAAGAAAAATATACGCCCTTTTTTTGGAATAGAGCCTGGGTAATTACCCTGACTATTGTTCTAAGAGAAAGCCCCATTTACACCCCTTCATCATTTAGACTCTGGACATTAAAAAAAAAAAAAATCACAGGCATTAAGTAGTTAAGGCAATTTGCTTTCCAAATGAAGAAAGGATAAAAACATCTCTACTCTTGAGTTGGCCGTTTTGACAGCCACAGCTCACCCAAATAAAAGATCCTGAGGAGTTTTTCTGGTGGTACCCTTTTCCTACACAGAGCCCAAGGAAAATGTGTTCAAGTTTGCTTCCTACTGTCAGCACTAGGAGGACACAGGGGTCTGTGTGGACAGCCTGCAGATGAAGAGTGGCGGCCCTGCAGCTCTGATATGAACTGTGGTGGCTCCAGCAGGCACAGATGCTTCTAGCTGCCCTGCCCTGGGGGCCAGGCTTGCTGTTCTGAGGAAAAGCTACAGAAACGTTGCTCACCTTGAGAAGTAAACTCTCAGGGCAGGGTCCGTGTTCTTCCAAGTTGCCACAGAACATGAAATAGGTTATGAAGTTTGCCATTGAATATGAAGTAAAAATGGGAGATTATTGAACTACTTACCCCCAAATGAAAAAATAAAATTAATGAAAAAGAAAAGGCAAAAATCACAACAAAAAAAAATGGCCCCCAAAATTTTACTTACATTGAGTGAGAATCCCAGTTAAGGCATTTTTAAAATTCTCCTTGGCTTCCTCCATCTCTTGCTCATGGGTGGCTTTTTCATTCATGAGCCGGCGGACGTGGCTGTTGGCTGACTGTACCATGGAATAGAACTGGTTTGCAGAGCGCCGATTCACTTCCCCTCGTTCAATCCAGGAAAGTAACACTGTGATAGCCTCTGAAAACTTGCTATCATCTGGAAATGGAAAACCACCGAGTACAAATAATGCCAAGATGAGAAAATACACTTTATTCTTGTTCCTCTCAAAAGACAGAGCATAGTCTAACCTACTGGATATAGTTTCAGAACTGAACAAATTGGCTTTCCTGAGACTGACTGCCGTATAATCACTTAACTTCTCTTTTCTCATCTAACTCTAAGGTGCCACAGAATCACTCAAGAGGTTCACACTCTCCTCTACCAACTCCATGAGCTCAGCTCTAGGAGATTTGTTCTAGACATTCTTAGGCATAAGTTCCAGCCTCATTCTTCCACCAAATCTTGATTTCTCTTTCTTAAGACAGACTTGAAAAACTGTTATTAACCTACTGGGTCTCTACTTCATTTCTTTTTTTCCTTTATCGAAAATATTAAACAGTGTTACCAGTTTTCTGATTTATGGAATCAGCTGAGTTAGTGTTAAAATGTGGAAGAAAGAACGGATTACTTTAAAACTGGTTGTAATGTATGGTATTGTTCCTAAGACAAGTAGTAGAAATAAGTCAGTTCTCATTCTACTGTAGTTCAAAACTGATTTCATTTTAGGGCTAATACCACATATTTAATTAAGCTGAAAAATAGAATATTTCCTAGTTTTCTACAAAAGAGGACATGTTTCCTGATGTGTTCAGTGTTTGCTTCAGATGGCTATGGAAAGCCCATTTGAAGCTGGTTTGGGATATATGTGTGTGGTGCTGGAGGCATAGGAAAAGGGAAACGAAAATAAGTGGTCAAGTCTATTTCAAAGGAAACAGACTTGCCTATTTGGGAATGGTTACTGGAACAAACCTGTATTGTATGGCTTGGAGGTGGAGAAAAAGGAAGTCTGCGGGTGATTAGGTTAATTAGAACTGGAAGTTGTATGTCAGTTGTTACAACATTAATCAATCTGACTACTGCTGAAGGCTCACTGCCTATTTTCCAGGCAAACCTGAGGGAAGAAGCCTTTCATTTATATTCTGCAATCCCTAGAAAATGTACTTTAGGGAAAAATATCCTACTTTTCTTTCTTTTTTTTTTTTTTTGAGATGAAGTCTTACTCTTGTTGCCCAGGCTGGAGTGCAATGGTGCGATCTCAGCTCACCGCAACCTCCGCCTCCCAGGTTCAAGCTATTCTCCTGCCTTGGCCTCCTGAGTAGCTGGGATTATAGGCATGCATCACCATGCCCTGCTAATTTTTTGTATTTTTAGTAGAGACAGGGTTTCTCCATGTTGGTCAGGCTGGTCTTGAACTCCTGACCTCAGGTGATCCGCCCACCTCGACCTCCCAAAGTGCTGGATTACAGGCCTGAGCCACCGTGCCTGGCCTAATATCCTACAATTTTACAAGTAACATAGGTAGACTTTGAATTCTAAGAATCAGGAACAAAATTAGATTGAAAGATTCAGATTCTTACCCATTCATTTAAAAAATTCTGAGTGCCTACTGTGTGCCAGGCACTGTCCCTCCACTGGAGGGGCATCAGAGACATCTTTATGTATTGTTTACATATAAACATATATACATTCCACATGAATAGGCAGCTGGAGATTCATGCTTGAGAAAATGATTTTATTTTACTCATCAGATATTTAAAATCAACCATTGAGTTGTTATTAGTATTTTACACACCATATGAAAATTTCCCACCATTGAGTGCTTTGTAAATTTATAGTGTGCTTTACAAACATTCATCAGTATCTTTTCTCATGAGGACCTCCTCCCAGACAAGGGTACAGCTTCCTTAGTATGGCTGATGTTTGCCCACGAGGTGCGCATCCTGAATGAAGGTGGGGCTGAGCCGGATTCAAGGTCCTGCAGCTAAGCTCTGCCTTCCTCAGGGAAAAAAGCAGCTTTTAGGGATGTGCCCTAAGAATGCTGCTCAGCCACCATTCTAAGCCCTCTCCTGCTGCACACAGGCCTTCTAGACTTGGGGATCAAAGCTTTTTTATGAGCAAACCTGCCCCCCTGCCCTCATACTTTAACCAGAGGAGATAACTGGCCTGGGAACACCCACAAAACATCCTGTCAGTGACAGACTCAAGTTTCCTTGAAAATCTCAACCCACAGGCACAGAACACACTTACTGAGTATTGTAGCCAGCTTACATCATTTTGTTAACTTTGGAATTTCAGTCTAAGTTCAACCTTCAGTGAACTCCAGCTGCAATGGTTTCTTATCTCATTTCATGGACCGGAGCGGCTTGTATAAGATAAAATCCATCACACAACTTAACATTATGTTCAGCCCATGGAGAGGCCCATAATTTAGCATTATGTTTGTGAGAGGCCCACTGCGACCGTTCCAGGCAGAATAAATTTTGCCTCCATCCACTCTCTCTACCTCTCTCCCCACCAATATATGTTAGGAGAATGGACCTCAGAACAGACAGTAGAAATAAACCTAATGCTGAGAAGAAATCTTTTTTTTTCCTCTTAAAAGATAACAACAGAAAAAGAGACACTGACTTCATATAGCATTTTTCCCCCTTTGCTGTGACTTTCGTGTCTATGTAACACAGAGAAAGAAAAATCCTTAATGCGTTTGTCATGAGCTTTATAGGGAGGGAGCATAATGCTGTTCGTCTCTTTCTCCCACAGCGGTATTTCCTTCTCTTGCTTGGGGTGCTCAGTTCATAAATAGACTAACTTTACTATCAGGAAAAACACACTTAAATTGTAAAAGTGTATGTTTGCTCAAATGGTCTGAAAGCATTTGATTGCTCTTCACACCTAGATCCAGATCACAGTAAGTTCACTAGCAGACTGTCATTTCAGAAAGAGGAAACAATATTCTTAGGATTAAGCCACTGAAAATACATGATTTCAAAAGTAAGTATCCAAGAGATTTTCTAACATGTTAACAAGTACTAGGAGGCAGAATTCCATTAGCCTAAAAGAGGAATATAGTTTTGAAAACTCCCAATTTCATCTTCATTTCTGAACTTTCTGAAACTGACAGGGCGACATATGATTGATGTACTGACATTCAAATTAAATTAAAAAAACATTAGTTAAGGCATGCTTGATAACGCCAGTCAATATTTGTTGCCATGTAAGAAGTAACTTTAATTTATATTAATTAAGACTAAGCCAGTAACTCTCTCTGGATGGCTACAGGAGGATATTGGGAGTGGTCATTTTCAATACTCAACTGTAAATTCAATTTTGTATTCAGTGGAAAGATCACTGAGAAAGCAGAAAACAATATAAACTAATTTAAACAGGATTTAGATTGCAGCATTATTAAAGCTATTCATGTGGAAAGAAATTAACACTGCTCATAAAAATCACATCAAAGACGCACTTATAAAAATTCCAAAGACTTTCTGCGAACATGCTCAGGCATGACTCTGAACGTGGATGCACTTTAGAAGCTAGAATGTGCAGATGTGCTTTTTCCACAGTAAGAATTGGGAAAAACTGGTTTATTACAGAGTGAATATAAATCATTTGCTCATTAAAAATTGCCACCATTTCTATCAGGGTATACAGTGTTAACGCACCTGAGTTAATGCACAGGTTCATTCACCGGGCTTGCCTTTTTCCCCCGCTTCCATCCGTCCGCCGCTTCCTTTGCCATAGCCCTCTTTGTTAAACACCATGGCATGCCTCCCTGCATTTGCTCATGCTGTGTGCTTATCCTTGGGTCTCTCACACTCCTGGTCCCCCTGGTCAGCTGTTACTCTTCCCTCAAGATTCAGCTTAAGTGCCCTTTTGTAAAGAAACCTCTTCTGCAACTCTGGGATGAATCAGGTGTCTCTTTGCTATGTTTCCACAATTCCCACATATCCTGCTTTAAAGCATTAGTCACCCTGTATAGTAATTGTCGGTTTACAGATCTGTCTCCAGTTTTGAGGGGCTAATAGGAGAATAAAATTTCCAAAGCATATTTCGATCTTCTGGTTACTCCGAGTTTTTCCCGTTGTATTTTATATTTTATTACACTCTGCAATAGTTCCTCCTTATCCACAGTTTCACCTTCTGGGGTTTCAGTTACCCCAGGTGTCAGTTAACTGTGATCAACTGCAGACAAAAAATAATGGAAAATTGCAGAAATAAGCAATTCATACATTTTAAATTGCACACTGTTCTGAACAGCATGATGAAATGTCACGCTGTCTCACTCTGACCTGACCAGGATATGAATCATCCTTTGTCCAGGGTACCCACATTGTCTGTACTACCTCCCTATGAATCACTTAGTAGCCACCTGGGTTATCAAATCCACTGTAGTGGTATAGATGTGTTTGAGTTCAAGTAACCCTTATTTGGCTTAATAATGGCCCCAAAATGCAAGAGTAGTGACGCTGGCAGTTTGGAAATGCCAAAGAAAAGCCACAGAGTGCTTCCTTTAAGTGAAAAGGTGACAGTTCTTCACAATAAAGAAAGAAAAAGAATTGTATGCTTAGGTTGCTAAAATCTAGGGTAAGAACAATATTTTAATCTGTGAAATTATAAAGAAGGAAAAAGAAGCTTATGCATAGTATATATATATAGTGTTCAGTACTATCCATGATTTCAGGCATCCACTGGGGATCTTGGAATGTATCCCTCAAGGATAAGGGGAGACCAGTGTATTCCTAATAGATTTGTAGCAATTAATACTGGAAAGATACAAATATAATGATTAAAAGTCAGGGAACATCATAGTTGATAATAAACATTTAAATTTCCTGTCAAAGAGTATTTTTACATATGCCATTGTCTACCAGAGAGAGATGTTCTCATGACAATTAAGCTGGATGATCCTGTTATACTTCAGGCTTCTGAAGTCATTATCACTGGCAATGAAAGTTAAAAGTGATGTCAGATAATCCCACAGAAGCAAGGCCCTCTGTAGTGAGACACTAAACAGTTTATCAAGTAACTCAAAAATGTTTTTGAAAGCATTTTTAACCATTGGAAGGTAATTGCTCTTTAGCTTTGTGAGGAGTAAATAATATTATAATGATACTATCAGATGTCACCACTGGAATCCACACCCATCTCATTTCATATCTGGTTATTCCAGACTTTGTTAACCTCATTCCCGATCCTTCTCTTCCACGTTTGAAAACTTGGCCCGTAGTAGGATTATAAAACTGCATAAGGGAGAACTCTTTGCTCTTCAAAGACCAGATGCAGGAGCAGCCTTTGGGAGCTTGTTAAAAATGCAGACTCAGCCTTTCTCACACCTCCAGTATTGGAATCTGCATTCTATTCCAGGTGATTTGTATGCACATGGAGGTCCGAGAAGCACTGAAGACAGGACTCAGTGAAGGCCAGGTAAACTGGTTAGGAGCTGACCCGAGTTAAGAGATAATGAAAACCTGAAGTGGAAGGTAGCGGCTGAGATAGTAGAGACTTTCAAAAGGAATAGACGTGATTCTTCAGAGCTTTATGAGTCTCTGTCCCTGTCCCCATGCCCAATTACAGAATAGCTGTGACTTCTACCCAGGAAAAAAAAAAAGTGTTCAAGACTTGGAAATAGGCATAGAGATGACTACAGACCCTTGCTATGGAATGCTGGGCACGAATTACCTAATTCTACAGGGTTGGGAACCTTTAATTCTTTGGCAAATCTCTGACTAGGCTATTTTGCAACTCTGTAGGAGTGGAAGATAAATTGTGGCAAACTGATAACAATACAAATAATTCCTCTCTGTAACAACGCACATGAATTTTTATTCAGTAGAAAATGTAAATCTTTATAAAGCAAATTCTCCTTTGAAACAGTTTTAACATTTTATTTGGTCTCCTCATTAATTAGGGAGTTAAATAAAATCATTGGCACATGTTCACTTTATATTTGTAAGACAGTCATGATTTCACTGCCACAGTATCGTCTGAAAGTCCAGGACATGGCACAAAGTGGTGGGTACCTGGTGAATTTTAATTAAACTGATATATAGATAATGATGGGGAAAAGGAACTCAAATTGGTAAGTGTTTTTTTCCTCCTGCTTTGTGTGCATAGGGAGATGCAGCCCTGAATTTCAGAACAATAGATGGGATAGGAGCCAAGCCAGAAGCACTGAATATGAAACTTAGGTGGGCTGCAGTATCCTTATTTACAGCTGGATCTATAAAGGAACAACAAGGTGGCAGGGATTTTTTTTTTTTTTTTTTTTTTTGAGACGGAGTTTTGCTCTTGTTACCCAGGCTGGAGTGCAATGGCGCGATCTCGGCTCACCGCAACCTCCGCCTCCTGGGTTCAGGCAATTCTCCTGCCTCAGCCTCCTGAGTAGCTGGGATTACAGGCACGTGCCACCACCATGCCCAGCTAATTTTTTGTATTTTTAGTAGAGACGGGGTTTCACCATGTTGACCAGGATGGTCTCGATCCCTTCCTTGACCTCGTGATCCACCCGCCTCGGCCTCCCAAAGTGCTGGGATTACAGGCTTGAGCCACCGCGCCCGGCGGTGGCAGGGATTTTATATCTGAACAGAATGAGGGAAAACAAGACATTCTAAAACACTTTTCTTTCCAAAGAAATGGAGGGACACACACATGTGTACACACATACAAACACAAGGAAAGGTGTGTCTATAGTTATCACTGATTTCTGGCTCCAAAGATGGCTGGAAATTGCTCATAGTGTACAGTTACATAGTCGTCTAAGCAAATTTGGAATTTCAGTATGGTCACAACATTGCTGCTATCACAATCCCCAAATTTCTGTACATGTCCCTAAACAAGTCTCCTTTTCCTGGCTGCTCAATTAACCCTGCATCAAATGACGAGATCGCAGACAGCATAAAAGGTTAAACAAACAGTTAGTGTTCCCCTCTAGCTACTAAACACACATGCAATCTCTTAACTATTTGGAAGCTATAAAAATGGGAAAATTAAGAGGGCAATATGAAAATGCTGATTATTCCTGCTTCAGGGTCAAGCAAAATGTTTCTTTTCTTTCTTTTTTTTTTTTTAATCTATCCAGTAAGCAAAATGTTTCTAATAAAACAGCACATCTTGCCTCTATGAAGGTCAATAACATGTAAGGAAGTTATTTGCAAACAGGCTTCTATGTTTCATATTTCCCTTACCCTATGAAGGAAGCCTGGCTTCTAGCTAATGGGACATCCACTTGGCTCATAACTTTATTGATTTTTACTTTTGTGGAACCATAAATATTGACAACCATCTCAGCAAAATGCTGGTACCACATCTGTCCATTCCTCCCTCTGGCAGACTGACATGGGCCATTCTATATGCAAATCAGAGTCCAGTTCTTTGGAAATTACGAATGCTGATCCCAGGAGGATGATATTCTTGTTGACACATCAGGGAATCTCAAAGGCACTGCTTGCAAGGTTTTGTCAGGACTTCACCTGATTCAGAGAGGAACTCTTCACTTCATCACAAAATGAAAGATTATGTGAAGCTTTCTAAGGGGGTAAAAAGTACACAACAACTTTTAAATGCTCTTGCCAAGAGACATCCCAGTGAATTAGAATATAATCCTTCTTCACTGTCTAATCAATCTCTTCCTTCCACAGTCCAAACACGGGGCTCCCCCGGGGTGGATGGTCCATGTTAGACACACCGAAATTCATTATCTCATCTGCCTGGTGCCACTGTTTCCAATAAAGTGTAATTATGGTGTTATTGAGCTCTTTCTCACTTTCTCAAAGCCATGCTATAAACTTTGGGTTTGTGAGCAGTTACTGCTGACGGTCTTCATTAAGTTGAATTGTCTCAGAACAATGTCTACTTAACCAGCAAGGTGCCTACTAATTTTCTTTTTTAGAATTTGTATTAATTTAACAGGCACTGAGTGACTCCATGTCTCAGACACTACACAAACACAACATAGCGTTTCCTCTGGTTTCAGATGGTCAAGTAGCCAGTGAATGGGATAGCCTGGTCCAGAAGATCCTCCCTCTCCCACTCCGACACTGCCCATCTGGGCTGGCTATCTCCCTTGTGGCAGCACTCTGCACTTCCCACATATAACAAGGGGATTATTGTATTTATTTTAATAGTGCACTGTTATAAGTAGCAAATGTAAGGTGACTTATTATCGCCTCTGTCACTGAAGACACCTAAATTCTTTGAGGCAGGGGCTTGTTCACTGTTGTCCTTTCCACCAGCGGCTTGGACAGTGCCAGGCATGTGGTAAAATGCTAATTAACGAATACTTCTTGAGGGATTCGAAGGATGGCTGAGCACACATCACATCATTTCCATGTACTTCTCATCATGCCCAGTAGAACTGCTGGCCAGAAATTCAACATGCTCATAGATCCAAATAGCAGAAGAGAGAAAAGAATTATTTTACTGAGCACCTACTATGTGCACAGTTTCAGCACTGCACAGGACATGGAGAGGGCCTTTTGAATCATAAGAAAGACTTCATTTTTACAGATTTTGCTGAATAAAGCTGATTTTCAAAGAGAAAAATTATAAGAATAAACAAGTATGATATAAAATAGAGGAAAAGTATCTGTAATAAATCCAAGATAGTAGGATTTCTCAGGGGGGGAAAAAAATCAAATCCAATTAGGTTATTTTCAGATTGCATTTCCATTTCCTTTCTGACACAGATTTCTTTACCTTAGGTCTTGACTATATTTTATGTCCCACATCAGTCAAATCATCTTCAGGGAAACAGTGTCCTCAGCTCCTCCTGTCTGGCTTTGCAACATTATAAGGAGCATGGAGTGGATTTCCTCTCTGAGGCAGCCAATTTCCTAAGCAATTAAATGCTGTTTATATTCCAAACTCTAAGCTTGGGTTGAAATTGTCAAGCTTCATATTACCTGACTCTTGCCTAAGATGTATCCCCATCTAGTTCATTCTACTGTAACAGCCATCTATTAAAATTTCCAATCTGTTCTTTCCTCAAGGGATCACACAGTACTTGGCAAAGATACAGCTTCTGAATTCCGCAAATTATACTCATCTATATAAATATATGTTTTTGAAATGGCAAGGCTTGCAAATTACTTTACCAAATTGACATCCCAATCTGTTATCCTCTAAAAGGAGAGGCAAATGCCACGTACTTCATGCGTGTGGAGACACTTCTGTACTGGATTCTTAAAAACAACATAACCAGATGATACACTTTAATGAAACTGCTCCATGAGGTCACAGATCCAGGTGCCAGTTTTTGTCACTTCTAGGCGTGGACAAACTGAATCCAGTTTAGTCTGTGTAGATCATAATCTGATACCACACAATATATTGGATATTAAAAAAAATTATTGTTCCAGTGAATATTCCTTGTTGAGAACCTTGATGTGTCTCATTTTGGCCACTCCTTATGGTTTCCAGGCTGGATGGAAAAGTGAGATGATGTCTGTATCAGCACTGCATATGCTTTTTTTTTTTAAAGGGACAGCCACAGCCTATGTATTTACATCAGGAAGACATGACTTCTCAAAGCAGCAGAACACATCACAGGAGCATCAGCAGGAAGCATTCCTTGGTTATGGTGTGGGCATTTCAGTGGCAACTGCAGTTGATTAAGGATTCTCAAAGCCCTGGATGGAGGATGAAGATTGGAAGCATAGTGCCCTCACCCCCACTTTTTTTTTTTTTTAAGCATAGAATGTCAACTTCCTATCTTCCTAAAATAGGTGTTAGGCAGCTTTTCATGCATTTTTATTTTTAAGTGGAAATATCCAATCCACTTTATACACTGGCAGCAATACACCAGCCATGTTCTAAAACACTTGAATGATCAGTCACATCCCTCCTCTTATCAGAAATCTGTTATGGCTTCTCCACTGCTTATGAAATAAAACCCAAATCCAACAATAACCTTCAGGGGTCTGCCATCTGGCCCAGATTGCCATTACAGCTTTACCTCACTCTAGAAGGGCAGCTTCTATGCTGAATTCCCTCTGCTTCTGTGGGTTTTTATTCCCAAATCTCCAGCCTCTAACTAGAATGCTCTTATGACTTTCTTTTTCTCCTGGGGGAAAAATTTTATTTATTCTGCAAATTTCAAATTATGCCTCCTCTATGAAGACTTTCTTGATGCTTCCATCAACATTATTTGCACTGGCCCCTGAGTTCCCAAAGCATGTTGCATATAACTTGGTTGACAATCACGCCATTGGCATGGTATTACAGTTAATTGTTTATCTGTAGACACCTACATGTGGCCAGCAACTCTGACTTACGTTCTCTCATCAAATCCTGACAGTGCTCAATGACCTGAGCAGGGTCTGACCATCATTTGCCTACAAAATGCCCATATGTTGCTCAGCTCACACAACTTTGGCCAATAATAGAACTGAATTCACATGTCATCCCAACTTCAAAATCTGGCATCACTGTAGTTCGCAGGGGCAGGTACTAAAGCCTTCCTATGTCTTTATCTCCCTCAGCACAAAACACCATGGAGGCCCTCAGAAAACATTAGAGGAAATAAAACATACTCTCTTGCTAATCATCCTGTAAAAGCTCCACGTGTCCCTTCAACGGCATCTCTGAAGACCGGAATCCCATTCTATGTTTCTTTTCTGTCCTCCGTGGACCCTAGCACCATGTCTGCTGTTTTGCCTTAAGAAGGCTTTAAGAGTCTGGTAAACATGCGCATTCTTTATAGAGCTGGAAGAACACTTAGACCGCCCCACCAATGGCACAACACTGGGTCAGAAGATAATAGCCTGCTTTGGGGGCCTTTCTGTCCCATCATTCAGTGAGATCTGTTGAGTGACTGTACATATACTTTCATGGAGAACACGGGTGAACATGCTGGAAAGGGGCAGGGCTCTGTCCCAGGCAGGAAGATGGAGCCCAGGTGTCTGCGGCTTCCAGGGGACTCCCAGCTAATCCCACCCAACTCTGCAGAGTCTGCACTTACATGAGCCTCTTAAAACCTTTTTAAGACAGAACAGACATTGTACTGAAGGGTCAATGGTGAAGAGGCAGGAAAAACGCACAGTGCATGTCTGGGGATCCCTGTGGAGGAAAAAGAGCCAGCGTAGGTGGCACATACCTTTCAGCTTTTCGGCCAGCAGAGCGGCTTCGTGCTCCGAGTAGTGCATTATGGCGGGCGGGGACGGGGGCCGGAGCCGGTCCTCCTCCAGCTTGCGCCGGTGCCGCTCCTCCCGGGCACGCATCCTCTGCTTGCATTCCCACTCATAGAAGTCATCTCTGGCCTGGGCAAAGTCCACATGAAGGCGGCCTGAATCCTTTTTGTCGGTGCTAGACCCTAATCGCATCCTGTAACCTGAAACCAATGGAAAATCTGGTCACACCATAATGTCACAGTGGCCACACGTTTTTGGTCCAGACCTCCAAGGCACGCTTAGGCAAATGCTCACTTATGTCTTTGACGTCACTACGGATACATTTCCCATAGGAGATGGGAAACGACTATGCTTTTCCCCAGCAATCCTGAAGCTCTCCAAAGTTAGGGCTATTACAGGTTTGGGGATAAACACACCTTGGAGAGTTGTCTCAGAGGGATGCTTACCCATCTTCCAAACCAGTATCCCCAAGAGAGGATGATCCTAAGAACTAGAGGCTTATCATGGTCATTCCTTCTTCTCCCTGGCTTCTAGGAAGCTCAGAAACAAATTTGGCATGAAGCACTTTTTTTTCTCTACCTTTTTATGGCCTTTATTTTATTTTATTTTCAGTTTACTATAATTCTATTGTATAGGTGAAATATGAGTAAATACAGAGTATCTATGATATTTTAAAAGATCTACAAGGTGAACTCTGGAACACCTCACTCATGGGCTATTGCTACATTTCCCTAGAAAATGCTCCTGCTCAATTTTCTCAGCGGCTGCAAAAGCCACAATTACCAAGGCAATTTTGCAATGCTGTTTTATTTCCACTTATCCTCTGAGGCACGCAGGAGAATATTTTACCTTCAATCAAGAGCCCTCACCGCTGCCTTCCTCACAGCCCTGCAGCACCTCATCTGGTATGCAGTACCACACAAATTGTTCTTGTAATCTTTTAAGGCCACAGGAGCCTGTGCAAAAGCCTAGAGCTAGACAAAGAAAAAAATGGGCCTGGAACTCTTTGGGGGATTCACTGTGAGCTACCCAACTTATATAAAGATTATGAGCAGAAACTTGATCTGAGAAATCAACACTAACAGAACTGAAACCAGCCAGCCGGCCTAACTTCAAATGAAGAAGAGTTGACTTTGAGGTTGCTCTTCAATTTGGGGTACTCGAATTTTCAGAACATAAATCCAGGTCCCAGCAGGAACACAGCTGCTGGAGGCTGCCGGAGGAGAGGGCAACATAAGCACTTTTCCAGGGTAGGGGCTTTGCAAATGAGATACAACTGTAACATGCTAGACTGCACTGTGCTGATGTTCAGTATCACACAGTAGATTTCAATGGATTATTTTAGCATTTTTGGGATAAAACTCAGCTGAAAATCTCTGTAGAGGCTGGCTTCTCCCCAGGAGGCCACTTCATACCTCTGAAGTTACAAATAAGATATAGATCTCACATCTGATTTCTGTGATGCCATGGGACCCTTCTCACTGCTAGATTTTCAAGCGTTATCTAAAAATGGGAAGACATAACAATACCAATCAAAAACCAAAACATCCGATCACAGATGCACAGAATTAATGCGAAAGCAAAGTGTATCTTGGTTGTGGGCCAAGGAAACTTCATAAGTCAGCAAGCCACAGTGAGACTTGCATAACAGCTGAGCAAGCAGGACTGTTTAAACTGGCCAGCTATCCCAACTGGCCAAGTACCCTTCCCCTGCTAAGGTCCAGAAAATCAGTTTTCAAACATTTCTGGCTCCAGAAACACCCTAACTTTCACAGAAATGTCATCATTAAGGACTTAAAAGAGACCCTGATGAGGCTGCGTCTAAAATTAGCTAGGCCTTGAAATGTGAATGTGGTCCTAAAATTAGACAGGCCTTCCAGCTGGGCTTGGGCTTGCTGGAGCCCACACACGGGAGGGGCCGCCTGACTTCCTTCCTGCCTTTCCAGTTAATTGGCCTTGCAGATCTTCCTGGGACTGACGCTGCAGCCTCTCAAGGGCAGGGAGGCAGAGTTAGGAGGCTCCTCTGTACCCAGGCAGGGAGGCTGGAGGCCTAGCTGTCTTCTCCCACAGTAACGGGGCAGACCAAGCAGCAATCTGGGCTTTGCTGAAAGAAGTGGGACCAGCACCCAGGCTAGAAAATCCTAAGATCAAGGTATAATCAAGGAGTACTTTTCATACGCATAAATTTGGGACTGTACATCTTTGTCAGTGTCTTATGAGGTTTCTGATTGGGTCTGAACATTGTGTTGTATTAGTGTTGAAAAGAACCTTTGATTGACTCTAACCTCATTTAATCAAGTGGGGTAAAGAATACAGTTGACCTATGAACAACATGGGCTTAATCTGTGTAGGTCCGCTTGTAGGAGGATTATTTCCAACCAAACATGCATCTAAAATACAGTATTTGAGGGACGTGAAACCCACATACATGGAGGGCTGACTTTTCATATACATGAGGGTCCTGCAGGATATACATGGGGCGGGGGCGGGGGTCCTGGAATCAATCCCCTGAGTGTACTGAGGGAAGACTGCAGTTTTATTGGTACAGTGGTGATTAGAAACCAGGTCCCCAAGACAGGGTTCTTGAGATAGAAAAATCAATCCTTCTTTATCGGGATCAGGATATTTGTGTTAAAAACAACCATTTCCTAAATGATCTTTATGTTGCAGGTGCCCTGCTAAGCACTTAATATCCATTATTTGATTTATTTCTCCTCACAATCCTACAAGGTCATACTGTTACTATCTTTATTTTGCAGATGAGAAAACGGAATCTCTAGGCCATGACCCAGTACCACAAAATCACCAGAACCCCCGTCGTCTAACAGCGGATTGTGCGTTATAAAATGTCTTCATTCTATGCTTTGTCTTCCTTCTCCATTTTGAAATGCTTTTCGTTTGTATTTTCTACTTTGTAAGGTTTTACTGAAATAAGGAGTTTTAAAGTTCTGCATATCACTGTCTATCTCAGGTAAGTCTCTGCAGTACTCTACCCTCCAGGCTTCTGGGGTTTGCACAGAATTTCATTGCAATAGAGGCAGACTGCAGAAATTAAGTAAAACCTAGGGGGAATCTTCAGATAGGTTCCCTGCTATTGTTTTCCCGCCTTCCCCCATTAACTTTGCCTCAGGAACGGGGAGGTGAAATGCAGAGGGACAGACTGAAAGATGGAGCTAGGGAGTGTGAGGGAAGGGCAGTTAATTCAGTCTAAAAGTATGTCCTTCCAAAGCCATCCCCGAATTCTTAGATTTGGAAAGGCCTTGTGGACAGACTCCATTCATTTGGCCCAGCACCCACAGATGGGGAAGGCAGCACTAGGCTGAATTTCAGTATCTGCAAAAATCACCTATAAAAATTGGCACCAAAGGACAAGGCTTAATGAACCACCAAAGAGGGAATGATACCAGGGCCTTCTCCCAGGGCCCCCGAGCTACTTTCCCGCAAGGAACTGACCTTGCTTTGGTACCCTGGTGTCTAGAAAGTGAATTCATTTCCAAAAACCTGAAATTATTCTGAGAGAGTACTTTACTCCCCCAGAGGATTACATCCAACAATAATAATGATCCTTAGTACTCATAACGTTGCTTTTCATCTAATAAGCACTTGAGAACATTAATTAGAAACTCGATGGAATTCCTAAAGACTGGATGGTGGGAAATTGCTCTTGCACTGAGGTACCTTCACAGACTTAGCACAGAGCTTCTGGCAGCCAAGAAGCCAGGATTCTTCCTTTTCCAGCCCCAGACTATGAGGACTTTATTTTGCATTAAGGCCAAAGGGAATAAGCTCATATTAACATCACAAAACATAACAAAATGCCTAGAAAACTCCTTATGTAATGCAAAGTACCAGAAAGGTAAATGGCTTTATCAACCATGAATTCCTCTGCAAAGCGAATGTGACAAAAATTCTTCTTGCTTTTCCGAATCGCTGTAATATCACCGCACTGTTCAAAGACTTCTTGAATAATTTCTTCAGTAGCATTTTCTGGTAATCCTCCGACAAATACAGTCTTACACCCAGGAGGTCGTTCTCTTGTGGAAGGAGGTGGAAGATCTAATAATCACAACAAAACAGAGTTTTGTCTTTCATTTATTTACTCTCTCTTTCTGGTTTCCCCGGCAAAACGAAAGCTTGCAGAGTAACTGTCTCCAGACTGACTGACGGTAAATTTCTATACCAACTTACATTTAGCCCAGGCTGCCTTGTTTCTAAGTCACTCTCCCCTCCTGCTCCCAACCTCTACTTTCTGTGTTCAGTGCTACACAGAGTAGCTATATGCTTGTCCATGAACAAAGATAAAGCAAATGTCTGCATAATTTCCTTTCTCCTTTACACTACAGAAGCCCAGAAAAGGGAGGGAAAAAACTTCCCAAAGTACAAAACACGATGAAAGGACAACGTGATGAAAAACCTCAACGTGTTATCTGCTTTGTCTCATTTCCAGATAAAGGAGCAGCAAAGCAGAATACGGCAAGCATAACCTAAAAAAGCACACGCAATACCTACTCAGCTGTGAAACGCCCGGCCTCAAAAAACACTTTGTTATTATTCACATTTAAATGAGCAAACTATTAAATTTTGGGAAGGCTGTATAAAAAGATAAAATGTACACTCTTACAACATTTTACCTAGTTTATATGTAGATTACTAAAGCAATCTCCTGAAAAGTCCACTTAAAAAAGGCAACACTGATTAATGTGAAAAAAAAAAAAAAAGTACTAGCTTTCTAAGCCCATAAACTTAGTATCTGAGGCAAAATTAAAAAATAAAATTCTGGCCCATTTACTTCATCAAATGTATGTTTCCTTCAAGCAAATGCAATTTGGTCCAGAAACTCTGAGATGCAGGCTTCCCTCTCCCCGCCCCTACATTGCTAGCTGTCAAATTAATTCAATTTTCCATCTAGCAAAACATATTTCAGAGTTTTTCTCCCACATTTGTGAAGATGGATGGAAGTGTTCACATATTTCACACTGTGTTCTCTAGCAAACACTAGACTTCACTGCATGCAAAAAGTCTTAACACCGGATGCACATCCCCAAATCCCACGTACTGGCTTTACAGTGTGGATGCAGCTTCTGGACAGACACGTGGCCACATCCCTGTGTATGTATTCTAATCGAGAGACAAAGGCCTTCTGTAGAATGTTCCCCATTCTGTGCATTTACGTGTGAGTAGCATCTGAAAATGACTGCAATGCCATTCTTAAATTTAAAAAGAAAAAAATTTTAAATGATGAGCAAATATTTCTCATAGGTGTTACTTACTTGGATTCTGAGGAAAAAGAGTACAGCTTTTGCAGTGGATTATTTCTTTGACAACAGCCACTTCTGTTGGTGGTGGGGGAGGTACCAGTCCAAGGCCTGGTATCATTGGGTTAATGGGGGTGATTCCAGTCATCATGTTGAGGCTTGGATCAAAGCCTGGGACACAGATTGAGTCTGTAAAGCATACAAGATAACATTTTGACTAGAGATTAAATCCATTTCTGTTGTTGTTTTTGCCATTTTCCTGTGAAGATGATTTGATTTTATGCTTTCTATTTTTCAGGAATTTCTCCTGGTATAAGATGCAGTATTATAGAAAGCTATACCAGAAGGGTAAAGAGAAAAAAAGGAAAAGATGAACCTTAAGCTACACGAAAAGGAAATTATATTACTTAAAATATTAACATGGCAGAAAGAACACAGCATATTAAAGTGTAAAAACCATGCACCATGAAGCTTCGCTATTACTGCGAATGCAATTTTCTGTTTCTTAACGTTGGTGTATTGTTTATACTGCCTTATGACCCAGAATACGGGAAGAATATCATTTAACATTGAAGTGCCCTGGGAATCTAATTGTCAACGTGGTTTCATCAAACGAGCCTTCTTACCCAAGCGACCTAGATTTAGAAAAGTTCAATTTATATGTGTATACTTTATAATGATGTATTCAGGTCCCACCTAACCTATTTCCCCCAGAATTAAAAAAAAAAAAAAAAAAAAAAAAAAAAAAAGCAAAACAAAGTGATTACAGTTACTATGGCTGGGTTAGCTACATGCAGGTATAAAATTAGCTATATTCATTTCTGGATTCCATTGGATAATTGCACTTTCTTCCTACAATTTAGTCAACAAATAATTGACCTACCCTTTTGAAATCTTTATGCCCTGTATTAAAACACACACACACACACTTGAAAATAGAAAGTGTGCAAAATGAATGGATTTTCCAGCATAAACACTGACTTTTTTTTTTATCTGATAATGAAACAAGTGATTTCAAAGGTGACATAGAAACTAGTAAGCGAGACCCTTCTAACAGCAGGGACTATGAAAGTACTGTACTGAGTCGCTACAAGGGGATCCCGCTTATGAGGGTTTTCCCGTTGGCAAAAAACAGTCTCACGGGTGGTGTGCAAATGTTCCCAGGTAGACAGGAGAGATCATGGTGCTCTCCTCTCCCCCTGCAAGAATGAAACTTCCTTCTTGTCTCATACTCTCCTATCTTTTTCTCCCTCCTCACCTTACGTCACTTCCATTCTTCCTTCCTGCCCCCCGAGCCTCCCGCAGGCCCCTTTTGGTTCTTCTGTACAGCTTGTGCCTCAGGCCTCTGCATGGCCTCGCTCTTGCTTACCTGTGCTGGAAGGCTGAAGGAGATCAGAAGCAGAGGACAGGATAACCACACCCTTTGTTTACTAAGAAGCCATAGGATACAGAAGGTCTAGAAAAAGGTTTCTTTTCTGGAAAAAGGTTTACAGACCCTGCCAGCTACTTTGGACATTTCCACTCCTCCTCTGGGCTGAACAGAATAAACAGTGTGATTCTGATCTCTAACCCCAAGAGGACTGCTGTCCCATTTATTAAAAACTGCATTTAAGTTGACAGTGTACTAGCCTGACTTCAGTAAAAGGAGGGTGTTTTGGTTGTTTTTTTTTTTAAAAAAGAACCCTAAATATAAATGTCAAATAAGCATTTTCTTTCAAAGTAGTCACCCTGGCATTCTAGGTACTTCCTCTACAGCTATGGCTCTCGGTTTCTTCATCTGCATTATGGGACTGTTTGACTGGATTCTCTCTTGGAGTGCTAGCATTCCAAGACTCCAGGATTCCATGCTGATGGTGCTCGGAACAAACTGACATACAAAACACATAGAGGTTTACAAGTGGCAGGGATGACCCTGTTTATTCTCTCAACTGTCAGAAAGTTTCACAAGTATTATTTCCATTTTACAGAAAAGAAAGTAGGGTGGCAGAGTCATAATGAGGGCCCGGGTCTTTGTCTCGGTATTTAAACACGTATTAAATGTGACTATTTCAAAGTTTCCATCTAGAATGACCCAACCTGATTATTCACCTAATACAAGCCACTACTTCTTAAAATTTACTTTACCCTTAAAAAAATCAAGATGGGTCCTGATCCAGATGCTAATTCTAAAGGAAAAGTTCCAGAACAGAATGGTTTTCAACATCATCATTAAAATAACATATTGGCCTCCAAGGTGACCACATTAGAAAAAGAAATATTGGCAATGGGAATATTGGCATGCTTGTGCTTTTATTTAATCTCATCCCGTACATAGGCTTCATCTGTTTCTTTCCTGGCCTGGCCCTCGCTATTATTTGCCAACACGGGATGATTTAAGGCTGAAACCACTCAGGACTGCAAACCCTGAAATGAGAGCCCTGTGAATTATAATCAGCAGATGGTTCCCACAAATGAGAAGAGAAGCCCAGTGCTTGCCTTCTCTTTAGTTGTAACAGACTCCTGTGCTCTTTCTAAATAAATAAGTGTCCAGAAATGGGGACAGAAGATACCACTCTTGTAGAAAATATTTTAATATACAGCAAGAGTTACTTTGCTTTTTCTGAGACATCAGTGTGAGGAGACTACGAGGTTTAATGAAGTCTGCACGGCAAGTGCAGTTGCTTGAAAAGAGCTTAGAAAGGAATTAACACAAAAATTATGTTGGACCTCAAAGGATCGGAGATTCAGTATTTGAGAGGAGAAAGGAAGGAAGGATTAGAGTTTAAGAAAAAAAAAGAACCCATTACTTTTTGACAATATTTGTAAAGATGTAAATTGTTTTCTCAAACAGCACAGGAGAATAGGATGTACTCACTCATTAAAGCAAACGCACAGACTGACAATCCAGGAAGACACAAACACAGGAAGACAAAGGTGAGAAGGCAGCACAACCCTAAGAGTCAGCTCCAGGCCCTGTTAGGAAAAGCTGCCCTGCAAGCTTCAGAGATAATGAGGTATAATTCTACTCAGCGAATAAGAGGAGAACTGCTTAAATCACAGCAAGAAAGAATCCAATTAAGTGTACAGTAGAACTTTATTATCAAAACTGTACTGAAACGAGAGGAAGGAAGGGTTATTCATCTCGGACCGTGGCCCTGTCTGGCTCCTCTCTGTGTTGCCTGCTCCAAGCAGAGAGTGTCCATGGCCAGGGCTCAGCAAAGGTTTCTTTTTGGTTCTCTGTTCCCAAATGGATGAGACAAAAAAACAAAACAAAAATCCTGTTTACTGATTCACAGGCCAGTGTTTTATCAATTGGATGAGCATTTTTCAGAAGGCAGGTTGGGGCTTTGTGTTTAGGATTTTAGAGGCATGGCAGTTGAATTAATTAAAGCACTCATTCAGCTGAATTAAAGCGTTCATTCAGCATTTCCTGGGCACATACGACTGCCAGGATCCAGAGTTACAGAGGTGACAGTAGTAAGTTCCCCACTTGAGCCTGAGGAGAGGATAAAGGATGGGAACCAAACTCCGCAAAAGAGTTGGGACACACGAGCTGAGGCTCAGAGGACACAGACAGAGCCTGGTAGGCCTGGGGAATTCCAAACCATTTTTCATGGCTGTCTCATGGTGTGCATTTGGCAGTGTGGCCACGGTGTCTGAAGAGACTGCAGGAATCAGATCAGATCAGAGGGACCCTGCTATTCAAGCTGGTGAGTTTCAACTTTGCTCTTCCTGGAACTCAGCCCCTCCAAGTCAGATATGCACCCTGCCAGGCCAGGGCCTGGGTGCCTGGGCCGCCCTTCCTCACTCCTCCTCGTTGCTGCCCACGAGCCATGGCTTGCTCCTTTTCTACCCTTTCCAGTCAATGCTTCAGTTCAGAGTCTCGTATTTGAGATGAGAACTAGATTTCATTTGAAAGAAAGGTGGTGGAGGCCTTTTGCCCGGGAAGGCTAGGCATACTAACTAGGTTAGGTGTGGGCAGGGAAAACAGACAGAGAGAAGTTCTCAGTACCAGGAAAAAGTCCGGCCTGGAAGAAAACATGAGGCGGTAATCAGGCTAAATGACTGCATTACAGGTGTAGTCCTGGGCTGAGGGTATCCTGACAAAGTGGTTGAACACAGAGATTATTAGCAGCAGATAAAACACATGTCCAGCCAAGGCGGCTGCTCAGAGGACTCTGTCTATGGGTCACAGGGCATACACCCCCTGGTCCAGGGTTCAGATCCAGCCCAGGGGAACTAGAGTTTGCATCAACTCATGAAGTCACAGTTGAGAAATACTAGGCCAACTGGCAGGTTACTTAAGCCAGGATTCAGGTAGGAGAAGCAAGACAGGATCCAGACACCAGAATAGAAGCCTGGGGTTTGGGGAAGGAGATAGACCCCTCAGTTATCAAACATGGAACACAGGTCGCAGCCTGACCAGCATAAAGCCTGCTTGGATGCTGAGTCTTAGAATGCAGGGCTCCATAGCCCCCTTCCTTCCTCTTGCCTGATGCCAGATGGACCCTCAAGTCCAGGGAGAGGCTGAGTGTGTGGCGCCAGGTCCCAGGACTTACGCAGGGCAGAGAGACAGGCTAGAGGGCTCTAACAAACATGCAGTCACTCTGCTTCTTCTTCCAGAATTACTGGCTTAGAATTACTGACCTATCATCACTCTGCTGCAGAGAAGCCACGTGATACACGAGGACATTCTGTTTAGCCGGAGTTTCCAATGGAAAGACTTTTTCAGAATAGCCTGCTATTGCAATGGACAAGTCTTGCTGTTCTATAATATCATTACATTTGTGAACTATTAAGGTAATGCTTTTTTTTCATTCCATGTTTTCCTTTTTTCAAACATTCTTAAAAAACTGCTCTGTGCACAGCAGAGGAAAAGTGAACATTTTCGAAAAGGTGATCTGAAAGACAAGGGATCTGGCACAGCTGGATGACCTAAGGCTGACTGGCTTTTTAACCTCTCTGGGCTTCAGGGTCTTCATCAAGGGAAGGAGAACACGAATACCGGACAGACATACTGGTCTTCCCGGGCACCCAACAACATCTGGGTGATAGCAGTATATCAAAGTATGGAGACCCCCACTGCCTGCATGACTTTGGGAAATTTAATCTTTCTAAGCCTCATTTATAATATCTGTAAAATAAAGTGAATAATATTTACTTTTTAATGTTCTTGTGAGGATTAAATGGGATTAATAAAACAAAACCAAAGTGTTTAGCATAATGTGCAGCACATGGTACTCAATAAATGGTAGCAATGACACACAGCATTGATAAACATATTAACATATAGAATATTTACATAACCTTATATAAATGTTATTAACATAGAATACACACAATTATAATGATGATGAAAAAGTCTTGCATCTGACAAACATTTGAGTGCCTACTGGGTGTTGAATGTTTTGCTAGGTTTTCTGCATTCAAAGACATTGCAATGTCCTTCCTTCACAGATGTGGAAAGCTAGTGACTGTAACAACTTAGCGGAGAATACCAATACAGTCATGACATCTATTTTGGGACATTTAAATGAAGGGCGCTATGAAAACACTGAAAAGGGGACATCTAAACCAGTCTGGGATAGGGGGTATAAGGGTTGACTTGTGTCCCCCAAAAAGATATGTTAAAGTTCTAATCCCCCATACCTGTGAATGCAACCTTATTTAGAAATAGGGTGTTTACAGATGTAATCAAGATATGATGAGGCCATACTGGATTAGGATAGGCATGATTTAATATGACTGGCGTCCTTATAAGATGAGGCAAAATGACACAGACACAGCGAGAATGCCATGTGATGACTGAAGAGATGCACCTGCAAGTCAAGGATCACTCAAGATAGCCGGCAAACACCAGAAGCTATGAGAAAGAAAGGCATGAAACGGATCTTCCTGAATCCTGCAGCCAGAATGAGGCCCTGCCAACACCTTCTGGAGACTTTTGGCCTCCAGAACTGCAACATGATACATTTCTGTTGTTTTAAGTCACCCAGCTGTGATACTTTGATACAACAGCCCTACCTAGAAAACAAATGGGGTTGGAGGTGGAGGGGGAGGTGCTGGGGGAGTGTCAGGAAAGGAATCCTGGAGGGGTGACAGTGACCAGGTTATTCAAAAGGATCTGTATATGCAATGGGCATGTAAAAAGGTATCCCCCAAATATACCTATTGGGATCATAAATACAAAGATATGTCTAAATATTCTCCTGGGAGGAATGTTCAAAACCAGTCCCCTGGAAGCAGAATAGCTCTTAGGTTTTTCCTTTGTTAAATAAACAAACTCTGAAGATGGCTACATATTTGTTAAGAAAAAATTAACCACACAGACTATATTAACATAACAGAATACTTCATGAGTAATGCCTACAACCTGGATCTTTAAAACAGTGAAATTGAAAATGCTTTTATAATCTTGCCAAGGAGTTTCAAAGGCAGCGAGGTATGTTTTCCATTTAAACCCAAGATGTATATCCAGAGTGAGCTCCTGGTGCCCTGCTGTGCACACTTTATAAACAAAGACCTCATTCCATCAATAAAACCCTCTGTCTCCTTTGACCAGGATGCAATGCTGGCAGAACTGAAGAATGCAGCCGTCAACAGCTATTCTAAGTATTGTTGACTTGGGTTAGGAGATCTGTATCCACGTTTGAAAATATTACATGACATGAAGCAAAGAGAATTTCAAAACTCCTGACCAAAGCTGGCAGAGAGAAAAACTGACTGCTCAAAGAACTCCATCAGATCTTTCCAGCAACCTGTGCATGGAGCATGCACTTGAAAAGCAAGTGTGTTTTGAGTGAGCAGGAGGTAAGAGCTCATCAAAGGTTCTGCAAAATTCACTCACATTGCGGGCCAGGAATTCAATGGCAGCACAGTTTCTATACAGAAGCCTGGGCTGACACACTTAGAGCAAGCTGCTCTAGCTTTCTTAGACCTGCTGAAACACACTCTTAAGATACAGTGGGCCTCACAGCTGAGGCGTGAAAACCATGCTGGCATGTGACAACCAGGTGTGGAGGGGTTCATTTTGACAAGGAGGCAGCAGACACTGGACCTAACCAAAGATTAGGAAATTGCAAAGCTGAAAGCAACCTGAGCATTACCAATCCTACCGTCTTGATTTAGAGGTAAGAAAATAGATTCCCAGAGAGGTGAAGGGACTTGCCCAAAGTTTCACAGCTAGTTCAGAGGAGAGCTGGAATCAGAATGAAGAGGCCTGCTGCTCCTTCACTGTGCGCCTGAGCTCCTGTCTCTCCAGTCTGCCTGCCTTTGGATGTCTCTAGTGATATGGCACTCACTAGCTCCTGAAGTGGCCATTCTATTTTTTAACAATTTTCATAGTGAAAAATTTATCCCTCATATGTTGACTTAGGACTTGATAACCTGTAGTAAAATCCATTGTCCTTATTCAGTACCCCTGAGTTCCTGTGACAGGTCTGATTCTGTTTCCCGCCATTCCTAGCCAAATCCATAAAGAAAGCTCACACAAATACCCGACTCTTTCTCCCATTCATCCTCAGCACCCTCTTCCCTCAGTCCTTCCATGGACTAAAATATACCTTTTCTGAGGTCTAAAAAATTCTAAAAATCCACGTTTTCTGAGATCCAGGGTTATCCACAGAAAGAGGCCAAAAAGAAGCTGACCAACCAATTAATGGTAGTCCTAGTTCTGAACTTGTACGTATATATTTTACTAAGTTGGTCTGTTATGATTAAAAAGCCATGGTCATGTGTACTCCTCGCTTTGTGACAGGCCTGTGCTGAAAGCTTCGTCTCATCTCATCACGTCATCTTTTTGGCAGTCCATCACAAAGCTGACAAATGCTAAGTGACCTCATTCAGCTAAAACACACGCGTCTTGTCTCTCCTGCAGAAGGATGCTCTCATGCAACTTTGCCATTGACATTTTGAAACTAAATAAAGGTTTTTACATTTTCCATTTAATTTGCCAAAATCTGTCTTCTTAGTTCTCCTCCTGTCTTGAATTTCCCCTCCCTTGCCCTCAATAGCTATAAATGGCTAGACAACCCTCTCTTAAAGTTCCCGTCTCTTCTAATTCACCAGCAAATTTCTTCTTGCAGCCACAGAGGGCCAGAAGATCCTTCTGTTGCCACATTTTGGAGGTGAACCATTAGCTGCCTTCCTGGCTGATTCTTACTGGGGGCCTGGAACTTGGAGCTGGCACGTGGAGCACGTCCTCCTCCATTTCCTCCCTCCGTCCAGGCGGTTGGTGCTTTGTTCTCACCACGGCAGTTTCTGTTCTTTCCCCTCTCTACCTTCACCCCAGGTGTACACCAGGCTCCCTGCACCCTCAGGTTTGTGAACTCTAGCATGTGCTTCTAGAAATATCTTCTTAAGCAAATCTGCTTAGACTCCTTCCCCTAACACTGATTTCTTCTGAATCCTCTGTTGTTAACTTCCAGTTTTAAGGGCCATTGCCAGGTCTAAGGGATGCACATGGGGTCCCCATTAATTCCTTAGGTCAGAAGCTCATGTGTACCAAGTTATTTTCCCTGCTCCCTCTCACTCTTTATTCTATCTTGTCTCAATGTACTCCATAGAAAATTGTTTCTAGGATCCTGGGCATCTGTGCTACTCTACTCCTCTTAGACACTTTGGGTTAAATAACTTTAGGGCTTGGCTGTTTCTTTTAATGCCACCAACTCCTCTCATTCCTGGTTTAAAACCTCTATAGGTAATCATATCTAGTCACTTGCCAAACCCTTTCAGATGGAGCCACCTTAGAAAGGATTTCTATATCATTTTCTTTTCTTGTTCCCATTGCTAATTTAGGTTCTCATTAGCGCTCATCCGGAATACTGCGAAAGCCTCTTTTTGTTCCCACAAGCCGTAGCTTCTATATCCGCCCTGTCCTCACTCCCTCCTGTCCTTCCTCCCTCCACCTCCTCCATACATGCCCTTCTCACACCCCTGGACATGGGATCGGCAAGCGACGCACATGGGAGAACTATGAGATCAGGCCCTAATTGAGGCCTCTAAATTACTTCTTTTAGACTTCTTTTCACATCCCCATCTCATTAGCTGATGATTAATTTTCTCTCTGTACAATGTTATGTGACTTTGTACAGCAGGACTGTTATATAATGATAGGGAGGGAGAAAAGGACTGAACTGGCTCTGGGTGTTCTCTGCTTTGTCCTGACAAGCTCATGGCGCAGGAGGAGACAGTAGAGGCAAAAAAAAATCATTAAATGTTGAGAAAAATTTTTGAATATTCAATCATGCCCCTAAGAAGTCTTCAATTTTTATACATTGTATAAAAACTACTTGTATCTTCCTGAGGAGTGGGAACACTCCAAATATATGTTGAAAGACTAAATAATAAATAAAGACCAAATACATGTTGAAAGATTTTCAAATATATGTTGAAAGACTAAATAATAAATAGATTGAAGGACTAATTATTTGAAGTCAGGGTAATAGCCTTGTGACACCATACAGATATAAAGCCCACTATAGTCAGTAGTTTAACAGCAGAGATGGTATTTCACAGCATGTAAATGTCTTTATAGGAATCTTCCCTTTGAAACCTGCATATTTCTGAGGGAATATGCAGGTGTTAACCTTTTGATTTTACTTATCAAGTTTCGTTTCTGTTTACAAAGGCACGTGAGAGATAGGTAACATCTCATAAATTTTAAAAAGAACAAAGAAAAACATTCAATATTTAGCTTCAGAGAAAACATTCCCATCATATTATTTTAAACAATTTATGTAGGTTTCAATTTAAACTTACTGCTGGAAGGGACTGAAACAACACAGAATTGGTCTCTTTAAATAATATCGGTATCTAACTGTAGACTGGGAGAGAAAATAGAGCCTGTTTTAAAGATAAACACATCATGAATATTCCAAAAGGGAACTGCAAATTGTGTGTGGTTTGTAAATCACAGACTAATCTAATATTAATTTAATTTTTATACTAGACTGTGCAGGCAAGGAGAACTGGGTGATGTAACTTATCACTTATCTCAGGGTCCAACATTGCCCTTGGCATATAGTATCCTCTTCAACAAATATCAGTTACATGAATGAAACAAATTACAAAATTTACAGAATTTACAGAGTTCATCCTCAAGAGACAAGACAAAGTAGTATTTGGTTGCTGAATCCACAATGTCGCAGCATAAATTCATATATGATTCTAAGCAAATGACAGGTGGTATTCTATTTATCTTATTAACTAAACAGCAAGAACCATGAAGCTTTTTGTTTGTTATTCCTCCATAATTGGAAAATTATGATGACGATGACATACATTTCGCAGATAACGAGGCTAAGAGGCACAAGGAGTGAGGGTGTGCTCACCGAATAAATGGACAGAATTGGTCACTGAATGCTTCTTAATATGGCATTCTGGAGGGCAGACGTCACACTTCCCTTTCCTTCTGACTACAAGAACCCTGATCTGAGATCGAAGTAATAACACAGAGGGGCAGTAAATACAGTCTTACCTAAATCCGTACAAGGTCATCTCGTACCATTCAGCTTGGGAGTGCCTGAAAAATGCAGGACAGGAACAGGGACAGGAGAGATCGTAATCCCATGGCTCAGGGGAACACTACAACCTAGCAGGAGCCTAAGTGAAGGCAAGCTAACCAAAACAAGTTTACAAAAGAGGCAAAAATAACACTTCACTCATCTGCTATTAAAATTTTAAATAGGAAGCATAAACCATAGGCAATAAACTCAATCTTCACTTCTATACGACAGTAAATTAGTAAGGGAAAAATAGAGAAAATACAGGAACTGTAGATTCTGGGTAGAGATTAGAAGTAAAAGGAAGAAGTTGAAGATGGAAGGAAAAGAAGTCAGAGGGAGAGGCAGCAGCAGACAGATGGAGGGACGGTTCGAGTTCTAGTTCAAATGTAGACTAAAGGAAACTGTGCCTTGTTTCTTAATCTACAAAATAAGAGTACTAAAGAGAGTCTTTACCCTGACAGCATTAGGATACAAACTAAAATATGTACAAGGCTTCAAAGAATACCCGCGACAGAGTAAGCACTCAACACGTATTAGCTATCACTTTGATGAAGATTATATGTATTTGTGTGCGCAAGTATATGCACGTGTATATTACAGCGTGTAGGGTGGTACAATACTGCTTTCATGTCCTTCCTTTTTTTTTTTTTTTTTAAGCATACCTTACATCTTGGTGGCTTCTTAAGTTCGTATTTTATTATCTGTCCTAACTTCTTTGGGTGGAAACCAGGAGGCCTTCTAGGAAAACAGCTGAGGAGAAAATGCCATATAGTTTCTCTACAAAAGAAACTTCTCCAAGGGAAATTAGAAACTTCCCCACCCTTCTCCCCCAGGACCTAAGATATGCTTCATGCTTGGAAATGAGAGTTGCAGCATTGAGAGCTGTTTCCTCTCTGCTTTCCCTGCCAGGAAGATTAGGTGTTGTACCCGACACACCAACTGCGCTCATTCGTATGTTTGGCATACCTGCTTCCCCCTTAAGCTGAGTTTTCTCTTTGTAATTCTCTTTTATTCATCCCAATGAATATGTCTATTTTGAGCTTCTTTACACACACACACACACACACACACACACACACACACACACAGACATCTTTTTAATAAATTAAAACTGAGCAGCACCAGACTTTATTACATCTGAGGCCCTGGCCAGATTTACTTATTTACATGTTGTTGTGCATTTTAATTTAGAAAGCACCAATGCCAACCCATACTCCCCCATAGCCTGTCATTTCTGGAAACATCCTGAGTAATTCCAGGGGCGATTTTTTCAGAGAAGTAAGCTAAGGGGGAATAATTTAACTAACAAATTGCCATTTAAAGCTAATTTAGCCTTTTGGGCTGAGTGCAGTGTGCTTAGAGGAGCATTCCTTAATGACTTGTTTGGATAATGTTTTTCTCCATAGTGTTGATCCCTCAACATTAGAAACTCAGAGAGCTCATTTCTCACATGAAAAACATACCCTAAAAGCAGAGACTATCACCCAGATTTTTCATTTTCTTCCTTTTTCTTTTTTTAGATAGTCTCATTCAGTCACCCAGGCTGGAGTACAGCAGCTCCGCCACGGCTCATGGCAGCCCCAACCTCCTGTACTGGAGTGATTCTCCTACTTCAGCCTCCCAAGTAGCTGGGACCACAGGTGTGTGCCGCCACACCTGGCTAAGTTTTGTATTTTTTGTAGAGATGGAGTTTCACCATGTTTCCCAGGGTGGTCTGGAACTCCTGGGCTCAAGTGATCCTCCCACCTCAGCCTCTCAAATGTTGGCATTACAGGCATGAGCCACTGCACCCAGACAGATTTTTCATTTTCAATTAAGTATTTTCTGCCCAGTTGTAACTTCAAGGTACATTTTTATACTTCATTCAGGGGTCTACATTTCATTCTTACAGCAACTTGTAGTTTTGAATTGTTACTATGCTTTCATGCAGTGCTACATTTTCAAAACCCTTTCTTAGTCATTTATAAAGCTGGTCCTCATTATATCTCCACAAGATTTTCCCTCTCCATAGATGAAGAAGGAAGTTGAGGTTTGGAAGGCTGAAAACATCTGCTCACAGTGTCACTGGAGCCACAGGGAAACAGGCCGTGGTTCACGCTATCCTGCCCGTGATGAGAGTCGACTTGTCTGCAGCCTCCAGGGTGGCACAGAGCAGAGGGGAAGAAGCAGGATGCACCGTATTCAGGATTTCGTTGCATGTGAAGGTCAGCTTCCTCATCTCAGATGTGAGGCTGCAACCTACCTACTTACTTCACATTGTTAGTATGAATGCCAAATTCTGTGATTGATGTTTATGGGCCAGCAATTTACAAACAAGGAATCAATACACAAGCATAAATTATAGTCAGCATTTTTTCCTATTTTGGTGACTTCTGAGATTCCACAATGCTGCTAAGTGCCCTCCCCGTCCAGACAGAGAATTCAATATATTATTCAGCATATTACTGTGTTTTAACAAGAATACAGAAGCATGGCCGGTGAGAAGGAAAGAGGGAGGAAAAGGAGGAAGGTGGGTGGAGAGCCGGGGGGAGGGGTCTATGTATGTGCATATGTCCTCGATCCTTGTAATCCATGGTTCTCAGCAGAACTGTGCCATTCTCCACGTTAGGGTCAGAGAGTTTTTATAGTTGGACAATTGAAAAGCAGAGTGGCATATTGCCCTAGGTCCTTCTAAGATATTTGTTCATGCAACATTTATTAATTACATACAAGTTTGCTAGGCAAGACACTGGGGGCACAGAGGTAAGTCAGGGTCCCTGGCCCTAAAGTGCCCCCCAGTCCATGGTGCTGCAGACACGCGGACACACAGCTATGTTAGAGAGTGGCAGTTATTAGCGAGGCACACAAAGTACCTACATCATCATCCTGAAGACAGCCTGACCATTCTCTGAATTGTGAGTGGCCTTCCACAGTGAAAGTATGCATCTAGCTAAGCCGCTGTATCCCCAAAGCCAAGCACAGAGCATTCTGTAAATACACACCCAAGTCAGAGAGTGGCTACCCCGTGGGTCCCAGCCACACTTTCAATAGCAGTCATTTTTCCTGCATTTATCAAAAGACATTTTGGGGGCAGAGGATTGTTGGGCATTTTATTATTTATCTTTATATTTTTACCTTTCTCCTCTTCTTGCCACAGGAACATTCCGGATCAGTAGGCCTCTTGAAAGTTGAGTCTACACCAAAGGTGCACATACTGCGGAAGGCTGAGGTTATAAAGGATAAATCTGTCACAGAGACAGAGTAGGAGGGCTGGCTAATCTGTATTTGCTTATTGTAACTGAATAGGGAATTTATATTTGCCAGAATAGCAGAAAAGAAATATTAGCTTGGGCATTCATGCCCTTATTCAATTATTATATATATTTTTGGCATAACAAAAACAGATCTTCACATTTTTTTCAAATACATTTGGCCAGTCAGTCAAAGGAATTTGAAAAACATATCACAAGTATTTAACTTCCTTCTATCAGCAAGTGATGGAACAGAGAGATGAGGGAAGTGAATCATTTCATCATAAAGCTTTTGTTAAACAGAGCTAAGCTAAACTGAACTAAAATAGAGCAAGCTGGATGTATGAGGCGTGTATGATGAAAATTTATCCTGGGACCTTTTCTGTTCAGTGTCTTTTCTTGATGTCTTGAACAAAGAATGCTATAACACACTCACTAAGTACTCACCATCAGCAAGTACTTGTGTTGAAGGCATGTTAGGTGCTAAGAACACAGAAAGGCTGAAGATGAGTGTTTAGGCTTCATGTTTCAAGAGGGACAGGAACTTTCAGAGTACATTAAAGTGACAAAAAGAGTACTTTAATTTATTGAAAAGCATGCTAAAGTGAAATTAAAGAATTGAAACTATAGCCAGAGTTACATGACTGACACAGTCACAGTAGATTATAACAGAAAGTCAAACATGTAAGAGGTGAATCCTAATTCCAGAGAATAACGTAAGAGACATCGGGTCTCACAAAGCATGCCTCACACTGTTCCCCTTGGCCACCATCTGTCAAGAAGTGGTACCAGGTCAGCTCTTGTTATTACCATGAGAAGCAGAAAGGTAAGAATTGGGAGGATCCAGGTCAGATGGACTTCTCCTAACCTCTTCCAGTTGAAATCTGGGCACTTCTCCCCTGGCCTCACCCCTTCACACCTGGCTTGGCTGGTCTGCCTTGAACTGGCCTCACCTGTGACCATGCACATCAGCTACCTCTTAGACAGACTTTATACTAGTCTGACCAGAAGATCTTCTTAGCTATGATGCTTACTGCCCAATTTTTCCTTCTGTCCCTGCTATAGTTTGAATGTGTCCCCCAACATTTTATGTGTTAGAAATCTAGTGTTGCCAAGCATTAAGAGGTGAGCCTTTTCAAAGGTGACTAGGGACGTTGTGCTCTCATGAAGGAATTAATGCTGTTACGGTGGGAGTGGATTAGTTATTGTAGGAGTGGGCTAGTTATTGTGAGAGTGAGCTCCTGATAAAAAGATAAGTTCAGCCCCCATTCTCTCTCTGTCTCACATGCTTACTTGCTTTTCTGCTTTCCACCATGGAATGATGCAATAAGAAGGCCCTCACCAGATGGCTGAGCAGATGCTGGCACCATGCCCTTGGACTTCCCCATCTCCAGAAACATGAGCCAATTAAATCTCTTTTCTTTATAAATTACCCGGTCTGTGGTACTCTGTTATAGCAGCATCAATGAACTAAGATACTCCCCACCTCACATTTGTGATTGTATTGGGACTCTTTGCCACAAATAAAACTCCTGGATATGATCTCCTCCCCACCCTCCTCCGCCTTTTTTTTTAAGTGAATTACCCTCTGAGTAAAAATCTAGCTTTGGGGACTCCAAATGGATTGTGGAGGAAGGTATGGGAAGAGGTAGGGTACTCATTTTAACCAAGTATTCCAGGTGCCAGGCAAGGTGCTAGGCATTTTTGCATAACTTATTTAATTTTATCTTCCGGAAGACAATGCAGGGGAAGTTAAGATGTGGAGAAAACTCAAGTCAAGTGTCAGCTGGAAGCAGAAGAGTCAGAGCTGACACTCAGGTCAGTTCTATTGCAAAGCTTTTTTTGTCTCACCAGGGCTGTCAACGATAAAACCCTAAATTGGATGGATTATAGGGTCTGGCCAGGACACAGGACACGATGGACCTTTAGCTGGTAAACACCAGTATGGGCATATCACAGTTTTAAGCCAGCATCTGTTCTGTTTGGTCAGTGCCCAAGACCTATCAGTTGTTAAATATTTAGGCATCATTGTTGCCCATATCAAAATGAAATGTTTGGCAAATAATAAATGTTTGACTTTTACTCTGGCAAGGAGACAGTAACAGTGACTGGATATGTTCTCCCACCTGAAACAACTAAAAAGCCAGATAAAGTATACGAAACACGGTTTTCAGATACTGAGCATCAGGTAATGCAAGACAATGATTCGTGAAAGAAGTAAAACAAACGAAGTGAGCTGTATGATTGCCACAGCTTACTGCTAGGAGAGTTTCTAGGCTATAGCACAGGGAAGAGGAACTCTGGAAAAGCCTGACAGTCTTCCTGAGTAAAGAAATAGTTGGTAGTTTAGGATGGCAGCCTAGAGTTCACAGGGTGAAGTACCACAGAGAAGAAAATTGCACACATATGTGGGCACACAAATACATCTTTCCTTGGAGGTATAAAGAGGGTCTACCTCAAGTCTTGAGCTGAGAACTGATCAGTGTATTCGTGTGATAAAACTACTAGGCTGAGAAAAGAACCACTCAAAAGGTTTAGAAGGAATAATCTACAGAGATTACAAAAGACTGTTCTCATCAGAGTAGAAAAGTCTCATAATTCATGAGGTTATTGGGTATTATACTCACACATTTGTAGTAGGACAAAATTAGCCCAAGAAAAAAAAGGCTGCTCTGATGTCTCATAACAAAGCTTAAAAGCAAGCCTCAAAGGACTCAACTGCTTCCCAGTAACTTAAATAGGTCCTAAAATAAACCTCAAGGATGTAAGAATACAGAAGTACCCAGTACCTGACAAGGTAAAATTCACAATGTCTGGCAACCAATGAAAAATTACCAGGTATGACAGGATAATTCCCAAACCTGTGAATATGTTATTTTACATGTCAAAGGAACTAAGGATACAGAAGGCATAAAGACTGTTAATTGGCTAACTTGATATCAGATTATTCTGGATTATTGATGGGGGCACAATATAATCACAAGAGTCCTAAAAAGGGGAAGAGGGAGGCAGAAGAGAAGGTTGGAGTAATTTGATGTATGAAGAATTCAACCCTCCATTACTAGTTTTGAAGACAGAAGAGAGCAATGAGCCAAAAAAATGCAGGTAACCTCTAGAAGGCGGAAAAGGCAAAGAAACAGATTCTCCTCTGGAGCCTCCAGAAAGAAATGCAGCCTGATGACATTCTGATTTTAGCTCAGTGAGATTTGCATTAGATTTCTAACTTACAGAACCACAAGATAATAAATTCGTGCTGTTTTTGAGCCTCTAAGTTTGTGGCTACTTATTATAACAACAGAAATAAATAAATACAAAGTACATGGCAGGCATACAAAGAGGCAGGAAAATGTGACCAATAATAATGAAAAAAATAAAACAGCAGAACAAAAAATAAATAACACAGATGACAGAATTAGTGGACAAAAATATTAAATAGTCACAACTGTGTTCCATGTATTAAAGAAGGCAGACTTCTAAAAGAAGATTTAACATATTAAATAGAGACATGAAAGATTAAAAAAGACTCAGAATGTACTTGTAGAGATGAAAAGTACAATGTCTGAGATAAAAAGATGTACCGTATGAAATTAACAGCAGATTAGATGATTTATAAAACAGTAAACTCAAAGAACAGCAACAGAAACTATTCAAAATGAAACATGGAGAAAGAAGATAACAAAATGAACAGAGCATAAAAGGGCTGTGGGACAACTGCAAGGAGCCTAATATATTTGTAATTAAAATTACTTGAAGAGGGTGGGGCAAAAACAAATATTTGAAGAAATAATGGCTGAAGATTACCCAAATTTGATAGAAACTATAAGCTCACAGATCTAAGAAACTCAAGAATAGAAGGCACAAGAAACATGAGTAAAAGTATATGAGGGCACATCATAATGAAGTTACTTAAAATCAATGATAAAGACAAACTCTTAAGAGCATCCAGGAAAAAAGACATATTACATACAGAGGAACTAAGATAAAAATAAGAGCATATTTCTTATTGGAAACAATGTAAACTGGAAGACACTAGAATAACACCTTTAAAGAATTGAAATAAAAAAATATTTTCTTTCACTAAGTCCTATATCTAGTGAAAATACCTTTCAAAATGAAAGCAACAGAAAGACTTTCAGATATAAGCTGAAACAATCCGTCACCAGCAGATCTACACTATAAGAAATGTTAAAAAGGAATTCCTCTAGGCAGAGAAAAATCATGAGCTGTAAATCTTGATCTACACAATAAAATAAAGAACATCAGAAATGGCAAATACATGACTGAATAGAAAAAAATAATTTTTTACTTATTTTTGAACTCTTTAAAACATAATTGCCTGAAAAGAACAAAAATACTAAGAATGTATTTTGGGTTTATAATATATAGAAGTAAAATATATGACAGCAAACATAATACAAGAATATAGTTTTTATACTATATATGAAGAGGTCAGCCAACAAAGGAGATAAAATTGAAATCAAACAGATACTCAATCCAAAAGGTAGCAGAAAAATAGAAAACTGAAATAAAAAACAGTAAAACAAAATCAATTATTAAGATTAATTTTAACCCAATCATACTGATAATTGTATTAAATATAAACAGTCTAAATAAATATCCCAATTAAAAGGCAGAGATCAATCTAATACATCAGATTGATTTAAAAACTCTGCTACTTATAAGAAACCCACTTTTAATAAGAAATCATAAAGAAGTTAAAAATAAAAAGACTGGAAAAATATACCATGCTAATATTAATCAAAAGAAAGCTGGAAAGAGGGCATGTTAACATTAGGAAAAGTGAATTTAAGATAAAACATATATATATATATATATATATATATATATATATATATATATATATATAAAATTATGGTTCAGGAGTGGTGGCTCACACCTGTAATCCTAACACTTTATGAAGTCAAAGTGGGTGGATCACCTGAGCTCAGGAGTTCAAGACAAGCCTGGCCAACATGGTGAAACCCCATCTCTACTAAAAACAGAAAAATTCACAGGGCATGGTGGCAGGCATCTGTAATCCCAGCTACTCGAGAGGCTGAGGCAGGTGAATTGCTTGAACCCAGGAAGCAGAGGTTGCAGTGAGCTGAGATTGTGCCATTGGGCTCTAGCCTGGGGGACAAGAATGAGACTTCACCTCTCTCTGTCTCTCTCTCTGTCTGTCTTTCTCTCTCTCTCTCTCTCTCTCTCTCTCTCTCTATATATATATATATATATATATATATACACATATATATATGTGTGTATATATATATACACACATATATATGTGTATATATATATATATATATATATATATATATATATATATAACTATGGATAAATGAGTCATTTCATAATGGTAAAGAGGTGAATTAAACAAGAAAATATAACAACCAAAACATTTATTAACTGCATAACAGGACTTCAACATATATGAAGTAAAAACTGATAAAATGGAAAGATGAAGTAGATGAATCCAGTCAGAAACAGTCAGAAATTTCAACAACCCTCTCCTAATAATTGCTAGAACAAGTAAACAGAAAGTCAGTAAGGATATAAAAAATTTAAATAATATCAACCAATTTGACCTAATTGATATTTATGGAGTGCTTCACTGAGCAAAAACAGAAAAGACGTTCTTCTCAAGATTACATGGGTATATTTATCAAGATAGGCCATATTCTAGGCATAAACCAAACCTTAACAAAATTACAAAAACACAAATCATATAAACTATATTCTAAGACCACAATAAAATTAAAATTATAGATTGGGCACCAAGATGGCTGAGAGGTGGCAACACTGGAATGAAGCTCCCAGAAAATGAGACGCAGAGGGATAGAGGACTTCATGATTCCAAGCGAGGTGCTGGGTTTGTCTCGGTGGGACTGGTAGGACACTGAAAATTGCCCAGGGAAGGAGCCAAAGCAGGGTGAGAGCCATCCAGGAAGGGTTAACCAAGACAGGGTGGAGTGTGTCCCCACCTGGAATGTGCAGCTGGCTCGGAGGGTTGGGGACTTCACCCCTCACTGCTGCGATTTGGATCCTATGCTTACCTTATCCCTCCTGCAACCCATGTTCCATGAGAGCCCCGCCAGACTGAGGGGCACCATGGGTTGTCAATGCCAATCTGAGTGACAGCTCCCACCTGGTGCCACAAGTTGTCGGCATGGACCTGGGCGGAAATTTGGAATAACACCAGCAGGACAGACCGTCCCACAGAAAGAGGCAGAGTTGAAAGAAGGGAAACAGGCCATAAGGACTGGCAGGCCCCACCCCCACAAAACTCAAACTGTAGTACGCGTGCTAGAGAGCTTGGCAGTTAATACACCAGTTTGAGCCCAACCGGGAAGATCGAGCTAGGGGAAGGAGAGACGCCATTGGGAAGGCGGGGCTAATCTCACCTGCAAACAAACTTCAGGGGAAGACCACCCACCCAGCAGCCTGACTGAATCCGAGGCATCCCAGCAGCATCTCCACAGGCCAAAAAAGATACAGCTCCAACCTCAACAGAAAAGACATGCACTCAGAGTTTCCTCCCAAAATCACCAACTTCAAAGATCAAAGGGAAACAAATCCACGAAGATGGGAAGAAACCAGCACAACAAGGATGAAACCATCAAAGACTGGAACACCTCTTCTCCCAGGGATCATAACTCCTCACCATCAAGGGAACAGAACAAGACAGAGAATGAGTTTGACGAATTGACAGAAGCAGGCTTCCAAAGGTGGGTAACAACAAACTTTTCTGAGTTAAAAGACCATGTTCTAACCCAACGCAAAGAAACTAAAAACCTTGAAAAAAGGTTAAATGAAATGCTAACTATAATAACCAGCTTAGAAAAGAAAATAAATGACTTGATGAAACTGAAAAACACAGCATGAGAACTTTGTGAGGCATACACAAGTTTCAACAGCCAAATCAACCAAGCAGAAGAAAGGATATCAGAGACAGAAGATCAAATCAATGAAATAAAACAAGAAGGCAAGATTAGAGAAAAAAGAGTGAAAAGAAATGAATAAAGCCTCCAAGAACTATGGGATTATGTGAAAAGACCTAATCTACGCTTGCTTGGTGTACCTGAATGTGAGAGGGAGAATGAATTCAAGTTGGAAAACACTCCTCTTAACACTTGTCAGGATATTATCCAAGAGAACTTCCCTAACCAAATAAGGCAGGCCAACACTCAAATCTAGGAAATACAGAGACCACCACAAAGATACTTCTCAAGAAGAGCAACCCTAAGACACGTAATCTTCAGATTCACAAGGGTTGAAATGAAGGAAAAAATCCTAAGGGCAGCCAGAGAGAAAGGTTGAGTCACCCACAAAGGGAAGCCCATCAGACTCATAGTGGATCTCTCAGCAGAAACCCTACAAGCCAGAAGGGAGTGGGGAAGCAATATTCAACATCCTTAAAGAAAAGCTTTCAACCCAGAATTTCATATCAGGCCAAACTAAGCTTCAAAAGTGAAGGAGAAATAAAATCCTTTATGGACAAGCAATTGCTGAGAGATTTCATTGCTACACAACCTGCCTTACAAGAGCTCTCGAAGGAAGTACTAAACATGGAAAGGAACAACCAGTATCAATTACTGCAAAAATGTACCAAATGGTAAAGAACAATGATGCAATGAAGAAACCACATCAACTAATGGGCAAAACAGCCAGCTGGTAACAAAATGGCAGGATCAAATTCAAACATAACAATATTAATGTTGAATGTAAAAGGCCTAAATGCCCCAATCGAAAGACACAGACTGGGAAACTGGATAAAAAGTCAAGACCCATCAGTGTGCTATATTCAGGAGACCCATCTCACATGCAAAGACACATATGGACTCAAAATAAAGGGATGGAAGAAGATTTACCAAGCAAATGGAGAGAAAAAAAAAAAAAAAGGAAAAAAAAAAAAAGCAGGAGTAGCAATCCTAGTCTCTGATAAAATGGATTTTAAACCAACAAAGATCAAAAGAGACAAAGAAGGGCATTACATTAAGTAAAAGGTAAAAGGATCAATGCAACAAGAAGAGCTAACTATCCTAAATATATATATGCACTCAATGCAGGAGGACCCAGATATATAAAGCAAATTTCTTAATGACCTACAAAGAGACTTAGACTCCCACACAATAATAGTGGGAGACTTTAACACTCCACTGACAACATTGGACAGATCCATGAGACAGAAAGTCAGTAAGAATATCGAGGACTTGAACTCAGATCTGGACCAAGCAGACCTAATAGACAGTTACAGAACACTCCACCACAAATCCACAGAATATACATTTTTCTTAGCACCACAATGCACTTACTCTAAAACTGACCACATAATTGGAAGTAAATCACTCTTCGGTGAATGAAAAAGAATGGACATAATAACAAACAGTCTCTCAAACCACAGTGCAATTAAATTAGAACTCAGGATTAAGAAAAGCACTCAAAACCACGCAATCACATGGAAACTGAACAACTTGCTCCTGAAAGACGAATGGATAAACAATGAAATGAAGGCAGAAATAAAAATGTTCTTTGAAACCAATGAGAATGAAGACACAATGTACCAGAATTTACGGGACACATTTAAAGCAGTGTCTAGAGGGAAATTTATAGCGATAAATGCACACATGAGAAACAAGGAAAGATCTAAAATTGACACCCTATCATCAAAACTGAAAGAGCTAGAGAAGCAAGAATCAAAAAAACTCAAAAGCAAGCAGAAGACAAGAAATAACTAAGATCAGAGCAGAATTGAAGGAGATAGAAACACAAAATCCCTTCAAAAAAAAAAAATCAATAAATCCAGGAGCTGGTTTTTGGAAAAGATCAACAAAATAGACAGTAATAAAAAAGAAAAGAGAGAAGAATCAAATAGATGCAATAAAAAATGATAAAGGGGATATCACCACTGATTCCTCGGAAATACAAACTACCATCAGAAATTACTAGAAACAACTCTATACACATAAACCAGTAAATCTGGAAGAAATGAATAAATTCCTGGAAACTTGCATACTCCCAAGACTAAGCCAGGAAAAAGTTGAAATCCTGAATACACCAATCACAAGGGCTGAAGTTGAGGCAGCAATTAATAGCCTACCAACCAAAAAAAGTCCAGGTCCAGACGGGTTCACAGTCAAATTCTACCAGCAGTACCAAGAATTGGTGGTATCATTCCTGTTGAAACTATTCCAAGAAATACAAAAAGAGGGAATCCCTCTTTTCTATTAGACCAACATCATCCTGATACCAAAACCTGGCAGAGACACAATTAAAGAAGACTATAGGCCAATATCCATGATGAACATTGATGCAAAAATCTTCAGTAAAATACTGGCAAACCGAATCCAACAGCACATCAAAAAGCTTATCCACTATGATCAAGTAGGCTTCATCCTGGGAACGCAAGGCTGGTTCAACATACCCAAATCTATAAATGTAATTCACCACATAAACAGAACCAAAGACAAAAACCACATGATCATCTCCATAGATGCAGAGAAGGCCTCTGACAAAATTAAACAGCCCTTTATGCTAAAAATTCTCAATAAACTAGGTATCGATGGACTGTCTCTCAAAATGATATAAGTTATTTACAACAAACCCACAGCCAATATCTTACTGAATGGGCAAAAACTGGAAGCATTCCCTTTGAAATCTGGCACTAGACAAGGATGCCCTCTCTCACCACACCTATTCAATACAGTACTAGAAGTTCTAGCCAGAGCAATCAGGCAAGAAAAAGAAACAAAGGGCATTCAATTAGAAAACGAAGAAGTCAAATTGTCCCTATTTGCAGACATGATCGGATATTTAGAAGACCCCATTGTCTCAGCCCAAAACCTCCTTAAGCTGATAAGCAACTTCAGCAAAGTCTCAGGATACAAAATCAATGTGCAGAAATCACAATCATTCCTACACACCAACAACAGACAGCCAGCCAAATCATGAGCGAACTCTCATTTACAATTGATACAAAGAGAAAAAGTACCTAGGAATACAATTAACAAAGAATGTAAAATATCTCTTCAAGGAGAACTACAAACCACTGCTCAAGGAAATAAGAAAGGACACAAACAGATGGAAAAATATTTCATGTTCATGGTTTGGAAGAATCAATATTGTGAAAATGGCCATACTGCCCAAAGTAATTTATAGATCAGTGCTATCCCCATCAAGCCACCATTGACCTTCTTCACCAAACCAGAAAAAAAACACTTTAAAATTCATATGGAACCAAAAGAGAGCCCACACAGCCAAGACAATACTAAGCAAAAAGGACAAAGCTGGGGGCATCATGCTACCTGACTCCAAAGTATACTACAAGGCTACAGTAATCAAAACAGCATGGTACTGGGAGCAAAACAGTGATATAGACCAATGGAACAGAAAAGAGGCCTCGGAAGCAATGCCACACAGCTACAACCATCTGATCTTTGACAAACCTGACAAAAACAAGCAATGGGGAAAGGATTCCCTATTTAATAAATGGTGTTGGGAAAACTGGCTAGCCATATGCCCAAAGCTGCAACTGGACCCCTGCCTTACACCTTATACAAAATTAACTCCAGATGGATTAAAGATTTAAACATAAGAAGTAACACCATAAAAACCCTAGAAGAAAACCATTCAGGACATAGGCACAAGCAAGGACTTCATGACTAAAATGCCAAAAATATTAGCAACAAAAGCCAAAACAGACAAATGAGATCTAATTAAACTCCAGAGCTTCTGCACAGCAAAAGAAACAATCATTAGAGTGAACCAGCAACCAACAGAATGGAAAAGAATTTTTGCAATCTACCCATCTGACAAAGGGCTAATATCCAGAATCTACAAACAACTAAAAGAGATTTACAAGAAGAAAAAAAAAAAAACAAAACAACCCATTCAAAAGTGGGCAAAGGATACGAAGAGGCACTTTACAAAAAGAAGACATATATGAGGCCAACAAACATGAAAAAATGCTCATTGTAATTAGAGAAATGCAAATTAAAACCACATTGAGATATCATCTCACGCTAGTTAGAATGGTGATCATTAAAAAATCTGGAGACAACAGATGCTGGAGAGGATGTGGAGAAATAGGAACACTTTTAAACTGTTGGCGGGAGTGTAAATTAGTTCAACCGTTATGGAAGACAGTATGACAATTCCTCTAGGATCTAGAAATAGAAATTCCATTTGACCCAGTAATCCTATTACTGGGTATATACCCAAAGGATTATAAATCACTCTATTATAAACACACATGCACATGTATATTTGTTGCAGTGCTGTCTATGATAGCAAAGACCTGGAACCAACCCAAATGCCCATTAGATAGACTGGACAAAGAAAATATGGGACATATATACCATGGAATACTATGCAGCCATAAAAAACAATGAGTTCATGTCCTTTGTAGAGACATGGATGAATCTAGAAACCATCATTCTCAGTAAACTGACACAAGAACAGAAAACCAAACACTGCACGTTTTTCACTCATAGGTGGGTGACGAGCAGTGAGAACACTTGAACACAGGGAGGGGTACAACACTCACAGGGTTAGGTACAGGGGTGGAGGGGAAGGGAGGGGAGGGACAGTGTGTGGGCAGGGAGGATGGGGAGGGATTACACTAGGAGAAATGCCTAATGTAGGTGGCAGGGGGCAGGGGATGGAGACAGCACAGCACCATGGCATGTACTGACCTACGCAATAATCCTGCAGGATGCAGGATGTGCACATGTACCCCAGAGCCCAGAAAGCATAATCAAAATAAAAATAAAAATCTTTTAAAAATTATAAATTAAAGAAAAAATATGTAGAGAATCATGAAATAATTAGAAAATAAATAACACATTTCTGAATAATCTATAGGTCAAATAAGAAACCAAAAGGAAAATTTAGAAATACTGTGAATTAAATTAAAAGCAAAATTCATTACATGCCGTTAAAACAGTACTTTAAAAATGTGTAAGGCACTAAAAGCTTATACTAGAAAAGAAGAAAGATCTTATATCACTGACCGTGGCTTCCACCTTACAAACACACAGACACACACACACACACACACACACACACACACACACACACACACGAAATTGAGCCTGTAATAAGCAGCAAAAAAATAATAATAATAATTAAGGAAAGGAATCAGTGCAACAGAAAAACTATAAAGAAAATTAATCAAACTAAATGCTTGTTCTTTGTGAAGATCAATGAAATTGATAAGCCTCCAGCCACCCTTAGGAAGGAAAGCAGAGAAGATACAAACTACTAATATTAAACATAAGGAATGTAACATAACTACAATTTCCATACATTAGTATGAAGGTATATTATAAAAATTGTATGTCAATAAATTTGACAACTTAGATGCAATAGATTCCTTGAAAGACACAAATTACCAATGCTGATTGAAAGAAAAATAAACTATCTATATAGCCCTGTATCTATTAAAGAAGTAGACTTTGTAATTACAATTATTCCCACAAGGAAATTTCATGCCTAGATGACTATGCTAGAGAATCCTACTGTAGTAGAAATTAAACATTAAAGAAAAGATAACACTAATTCTACACAAACTCTTCCAGAAAATTAAAGGGTATACCTCCCAATTTGCTTTATGATTCCAGCATTACTTTTGATACTTAAACCAGATAAAAACATTAGAAGAAAGAAAACCTATAGACCATATTCAGCATAATATTCAGCATAAACTTTGATGTAAAATTCTAAACACAATTTTAGCAAGTTGAATTTAGTATAATGAATAATACATCATGACCAAGTAGAGTTTATCCCAGGAATACATTGGTTTAACATTTAAAAAGTAATTCATGTAATTTACCAAATTATTAGCCTAATAAAGAAAAACACACACATACACACACATGATCATCTCAATAGATGTAGAAAAAGCATCTGATGAAAATCTGACATCCATTCTCTTAGTAAACTAAAAATCAAAGGAAACTTGCTCAGTAAAGGTAATACACTTTAAAACGACACATATGCTCATACTTAAAATGGTATTTCTTCATAAGGTCAGAAATAAGGCAAGGACGTCCATTCTATTTCTATTCACCCATCAAGATATATGACAACATGGGTGACTTTCAGAGTAACTATATTGGGTGAAAGAAACCAGAAACTGAGTATATTCTATATGGTCTCGTTTATATCAAATTCTTAAAAATGCAAAACAATTTGTAGAGATAGAAGATCAGTGGTTGAGAATGGGGATGGGTGGGAGAGAGGGTTTGAGTAGGCAGGAAAAAGGCAAAATAAAGGGAATCAAAAATGTTTTGCTATGGCTGAAATGTCCATCATTTTGATTGTGATGATTTCACAAGTATATACAGACGTCAAAACTTATAAAATTATAGAATTTAAATATGTACAATTTCTTGTATGTCACTTCATTAAAGCTATAAAATATAACAGACACTTTAGGTCATAGGTAAACATGAAAACCCTGCTACAGTGAACCAAGCTATATCCAGCCAAGGTCTTGGGTTCAACTAGGGAATGCATGATAGGAGGGCATGGTTGTCCTTCCTGGCATCAACTTAAAAGCATCAGATATGTATATATAAAGCTTTTTAGTTTCCCAACAAGAGATACTTAATAGATCTCAATTTAAAGAAACACAAGCAGTTATATGCCAATTCTCTGTGTTAGAAGTCAACAAGCAGCATACTGGGGATCATAGATGAACTAAACAAAATCTAGCATAAAACATGGTACCAGACCTCAAATCCCTTCAAAGGGATTTGAAGACTGTAGATGAATTAGTAGAGTGAGGTTAATTCTCACTCTCAACACAATCCAAGAGAGGAAATTTCTCCAAAATAACAAAAATTTGCAGAGTTTTAGGTGTCACTGTATATCTGAATTTACTCCACAGAAATTCTTTTCCCAACTTGTTAAATTTCAAGACTTCTCCTTGGAGCCATGAGCAGAATAAGAAAAACACAGATGGCTCAACTTCACGGTAATAATGATTCAGGGCAGGCAAACCTTAAGCTGTTTGTATTTCAGATTAAAATAGAATTGAGGAGAGAAACATCGTCCTGGGTGCTAAAATGAATATTAAGATAAAGCTAGTATAAGTATTATTAACACTGCACTATTACCATCTTGGGTTTGTAATCCATAGGAAATCCATGTATGCTTCTGTTTGCTTCCCTCAGAACTGGTATTTTAAATAAATTCTGCATGCTCAATAAATAGGGTCTATTTAGTCAAAGGCGACAGACCCTATGGTACTCTCCACAAAGACTTCCCTCATGGCTTCCTGCTGCTGTTGTTTATATAGGGCTGCAATTACAGAAAGAATTCTCAGCAAAACGAGCAATGACACCATTACCATCAACAGGAAATCTCCTGGCACTGTGGAGATTCTTTATTGAAAGAAATACAAAGGCAGTGTGTTGCTAGCAGAATGCATAAATTTGTTTGGCAATGGCTTTCTCCTTCTGGACACCACCCTGCAGGTTAATGACACTCAATTCTGAGCATCCTTCTTCTCTTCTTTCAGCAGGTGTTTTCACACCTTTCTAAGTTAAGTGTCCCAGAACGCAAGGGCTGCCACGACAGGGAGGCAGCAGGACACAATGCATGAGACTGATTGGCTGTGGAGCCAGACCGCCTGTGTTGACATCCTGGCTGCACCACTCACTGGCAGTGTGACTTCAAACACATTATTTAGCTTCTCTGTGCCCTGGTGTGCTTATTCCTAAAAATGAAGTAATAACAATACCCCTTTCACTGGATGAGGATTAGATAATGACTATGAGATGCTTAGAAAAATGCCTGGCACATACACAATAAATGCAAGCAATTATTATTATTAACACAGCTTTGTTGACACAATAGCATTTGTGGAGAATGAATGACAGCAGCTACTCTAAGCTGCCTCCTTATGGCAAGCACAGTAGGAACAAAAAATAGAAATACTTTCTCTAACAATGCAGCAAAATCTTCTGAGAGAGAAAGCCATACAAGACCAGCCTATCAAATAACAATAATTATATTAATACCACCAATTACATAGTACCTTCTACACATCGCAGTGTGTAAAATGCATCTATATATTATCTTATTCATTCCCACAACCCCACAAATTAGATGATTTAACTTCCATTTTCCAGATAAAGAAACTGAGACACAGAGAATTAAGTAATTTCCCTCAGTTCATGTGGCTAAGACAAATATTTCTGCATAGAACCACCTGGCTCTTAGCCAGGTTTTTCCACTATACCATGTACTTTTTCAACCCAAAATGTAGTACGTAGTGTGTTCTGAGCAAAGGCACGCAGGAGAAAACAAATCTGTCAGGAGGCAGAGTACCCAACAGCACACTGTCTTTGAAACTACTAAAAGGACAATCTTAAGTACTGCTAAGTGAAACACAGTTTCCTTGTCACACCTGAACACAGAGACAGCAATCCTAATTGCTGGGTCATCTCTCAGTGGCAGGATAATATACGTACTTGAAAGGATGATCAGTTGTTTCCTGGTTTTTCTTTGGCCCCCACTAGGTACCCTGATTCAAACCAGGCTGTTCATTGATTACCTCCTCAGAGAAAGATACCATGCAGAAAGCTCAGAGAAAAAAAAGTGTGTGGTATGCTGGCATCATGGCATTACTGTAACTGGAAGGACTGTGGCACTGGGATCTAGTGTAAGGTACTCCGATTCCTGCATGGGAGGGAAAGGTTCTATAATGCTTAAATGAGTCCCTTTTTTTGCACATTTGGGATATTTCATAATTAAAAATTATAAAGTAGGCCGGGCACGGTGGCTCAAGCCTGTAATCCCAGCACTTTGGGAGGCTGAGGCGGGTGGATCACGAGGTCGAGAGATCGAGACCATCCTAGTCAACATGGTGAAATCCCGTCTCTTCTAAAAATACAAAAAATTAGCTGGGCATGGTGGCGTGTGCCTGTAATCCCAGCTACTCAGGAAGCTGAGGCAGGAGAATTGCTTGAACCCAGAAGGCGGAGGTTGCGGTGAGCCGAGATCGCGCCATTGCACTTCAGCCTGGGTAACAAGAGCGAAACTCCGTCTCAAAATAAATAAATAAATAAATAAAATAAATAAAAAGTAATTATCTATAAGCAGGAGAAAATTTTATTTTATTATAAGTAACTCAGAATATTCTCAAGATTAATTTTGAGAGGAAACTAATGATTAACTTTTATATTAAGTAACAATTATACAAAAACACAACAGCCTAAATCAATTCAAATCTTAAAGTAAAAATATTTGCAACACCTATGACCTATTGTAAAGGGACAGAATCCACAATAAAGAACCCTAGTAAATCAACAAGAAAAAAAGAAAATATTTCAAGAGATAATAAGTAAAAAACAGCATATTAAAAAAAAAGTTACAGTAAATTAAGATTTGGAAAAGTTCAAATAAAAGCAAGATATTTTTCACTCATTAGCAAATATCTAAAGAAACAATAATAGCAGTTTTGGCAAGAATTTGAGGACTGGACCAACAATATGTCTGGCTAGTGTTCAAAAGGTATTTATTGACATGAGAAAATTTTACTTTTTTTCCTTCACTGGTAAGAAAAAATGATAATATATTTGGAATGACATCAAGTTTTTAGGATTAAACACATTTGTTTATACATTTGTAGAAACAGAAACTCGAAGGAAATACAAGATACATGCAGTAGTTATTTCTGCATCTTCAAATTATTTTTTTCTTATTTATACCTTCATATATTCAAATTTTTATAATAAAATTATATTATTAAAACTTCCCTTTGTGCCAGGCACGGTGGCCCACACCTGTAATCCCAGTACTTTCAGAGGCCAATGCGGGCGGATCACTTGAGGTCAGAAGCTTGAGACAAGCCTGGCCAACATGGTGAAATTCTGTCTCTACTAAAAATACAAAAATTAGCTGGGTGTGGTAACCTGTGCCTGTAATCCCAGCTACTCCAGAGCCTGAGGCAGGAGAATCAATTGAGCCTTGGAGGTAGAGGTTGTAGTGCGCTGAGATTGTGCCACTGCACTCCAGCCTGGGGAGCGGAGTGAGACGCGGTTAAAAAAAAAAAAAAAAAAGCAAACAACAACAACAAAAACTTTCCTCGGTACATTCTAGGTTCTAAAAACAAAAACCAAAAAACAAACTTTATCTTTGATGGAAAATGGAAGAGACAGGATTCATGTTACACATCCCTCCTAAGGCCTTCAGGGCCATGCGCAGATGATGTATGAAATTTCTTTGTAACAATGTTGTCGTTGTTTTCCCAAGAGCATTATTTAAGAAGAATGGATAGGTCTATGGGAAAATTTACCTTTATATGATTTTTAGGTCTGAAAAGTCTAGTTCAGCCTGGCCATACTCTTCTATGATAAAAGAATGAAAAAAACAAATCACAATATCATATTAAGGTTATTTTCCTAAGCAAATAATGTGTTTGACAGCTGCTCCCATTCAGTATATCTGTAAGTGAGGAAAGTCAATTGAAACTAATGTTTACCAAAGACTATTTTTAACCACCCGTTGCTGATTTGGATGTAAAATGGTAAGCATTTTGTTTGAAAATGAAACAAAATAAAATTACTTTTTGATAGTAGAATCCAAATAGCCCAAGAATATGATTTTCTTGGGGATTCCTTTTGGGAAATTAATTTTGACATTTCACTCACGTTATAAACAGAAATCTCTCCTTGGTTGTTTTCTTAAAATGTTTAGAACTGATGTTAACAAACTTTAGTTTATTCATTGCAGCAACTTTTGACCATAACCTTTCAAATTCTGGAGTTCAAATAGTAAAACTTGACCTGATAAAAATGCTTGCGGGACACCTTTACAAAATGGAATGTTTAAAAAACTCCAGGGGATTTAGAAATGGGGGAAGAAAATTATACGAAAAGATTTGGAGTCCTCTAAAGCAAATGCTTTATTGAAATATTTTTTCACCCAGTAAGTATTAATAAGTACCTTCTATATGCCAGGCATTGTTTCAGGAATTGGAGACACAACTTGGAACAGGACAGCCTTGCTTCCTGCTTTCTGGAGGCTCACCTCCTAGTTAGGATATACATAATCAAAAAGTAAAGAAAGAAGTTACTTTCAGATAGTGCTAAGTGCCACTTACAAGAATGTAGGAGAGTTACCAAGTTACCTGGGGTGAGAGAGGAGGGAGGAAGCTGTTTGGTTGGTTAAAGATGGTTTGTCTGGAAAATAACTTTTGAGTTCAGTTCCTGAAAATGAGGAGCTGGCCTGTGGTGGGAAGATAGGGAGGAGGTGATTATAGGCAGAGGGAAGAGATGGGGCAAAGGCCTGAAGGCAAGAGCAAGCCTAGCATATTTCAGAACTAAAAGGAGGCGAATGTGAACAGAGACCGGTGGGCAAGGGGTACAGTGACGGATGTGAGATCCAACAGAGGGCTCCCAAGGGCCTCCTCATCCCCACTACTCAACTGGATAACTACTGTCTTTTATGCCTATTGACTTTCTGCTTGAACAGTCATTTAAAAGTGTTGTAAGTTGAAAAAGAAAGGTTTAAAAATCTCTAAGTAGTTTGAATTTTATTCTGATTGCTAGAGGAGATACATAAACATACACGTGCACACACATATGCATACAAACATAAATATATAAATGTGCACATATATACATATATAAACATTTATAGATATATATATGAAAACATACACAGACATACACGCTGTGGTGCTCTTAAACATTTGACAAGGATCCCTACCAGAGAATCAGTGGCATCGAAATCACAGTATAGGAGGTAAAATTGGATATTAATGTTTGGAAGTACTTTAGGTTGCTGAGGCAAAGTTAACCATAGGTGGGTGGAAGCTTTTCCCCAGCTGGAGAAGCTCAGTATGTCAATGAAACCAGAGGTTACTAATAAAAGATACATGAATGACATGAACAGGTATATTCTGAAAATAGCAGGGTTGGAAAATGTTAACATTAGAGTCAATAACAACAATGAAGCCTGCCAGAATTAAGTGGATTGGTGTCACTTAAGAGATGTGATCTAAATAGAAAGAAACTCAACCCATTGGATGAGGATGCTTAAGATATTTTGTTTGAAGAGAAATTTATCTTGCTCAGTGGAATACACCAGAAGACTAAACAAGAAAAGACCACTGGGGAAAGATACCTAACTATAAAGATCATTGCAGCCCTGTGTACAACAGCAAAGACCTGAAACCAACCCAAATGCCCATCAATGATAGATTGGACAAAGAAAATGTGGTACATATACAACATGGAATTCTATGCAGCCATAAAAAATGATGAGTTTGTGTCCTTTGTAGGGACTTGGATGAATCTGGAAACCATCATTCTCAGCAAACTGACACAAGAACAGAAAGCCAAACACCGCATGTTCTCACTCATAGGCGGGTGTTGAACAGTGAGAACACGTGGATTCAGGGAGAGGAGAATCACACATGGGGAAAGTTGGAGCGGACAGGGGAGAAACAGTGGGGGGTAGAGAGGGTGGGGAGGGATAACATGGGGAGAAATGCCAGGTATAGCATGCACCTAAAGTAAAATAAAAATAAAAATGAAAATTTAAATTAAAAAAATACAAATTAGAACAATGTGAAAACAATAATATGTGAAGCCACCTATATTAATAAACTTGGTTTGTCTGTTCGGAGTTCTAAAAATGACTTGTGAGGGGAGAATACGGTGTTTCTTTGTACTCCATTACTCTTTGAGGTAAAATGTTTGACGAATAACTCAGTTCAATATGACTGACAGTATTAATTATGCACCTATATGTGGCTAGCCCTGTACTAGGAAGTGTCTCTGCTCATAAAGAGTGAAACCTGCTAAAGAGAAAAGGCATGACAGACCACCTGGGATGTGGAGTGTATCCATTTACAAAATCTTATCAGCAGAGCAAACAATGGGAACAAATTGACCACAGGCCAGGTCAAATCCTATGGTAAGAGCAGTAACTGCCTTGGGGCATGTAGGAAAGAACATCTCTGAAATTAGCCAGAGCTACCAAGGAAGGCTATTAGAGAATAGAGAGGGACTTGAGGCTGCCCTTGGAGGAGCTGGTAGGATTTTGATAGGTGGAGAGGCAGGGGAAGATATCTCTGAATCATTAACAGCTGAACAAGAGCAGTTCAATCTGATCCAACTGTGAGTCTAGAAATACTGCCTAATTATTAACTAGCAGGTGAAAAGAACAGAAAACAAACCACTGGTGCCACCGCCAAGCTTCCATCTGGCTGTGGTATCATTAGAAGCCCCTTAAAGCGATAGTTCTTGGGCAATAAGAAGGCAGCATCTTTTACTAAATTGACAAAATTAACTTACTAAATAACAAAAGTAATTTTAATTACACCTAGATTTAGCAAGGGTACCAAAAAGCAAACATCCAAGTGTCTCTGCTGATAAGAATACAACCAGAAAACCTCTTTTGGATGTAATCTTGTGATGTCTCAAGAGTAACTAAATGACCATGTCATCTGTTGACCTGGTGACCTTAAGGAAATAGTCCAAATGGGAAATAAAAAGTCAAAGATACTACTTGCAGAGTTATTGATACTATTGAAAAACTGGGAGCAGATCAAAGATTACCAACAGTCGTCAAAGTAATGGAAATAGATGTGTGATATCATTTGCCCATGGAATTAGTAAAAGTTAAAATTATTTTAAACATTCCCTATTGGTGTGAGTGTAAAATGGGTTTAAATTTTATACAGGGCAATTTTGGAAATATCAAAATTTAAAATATGCATTCCTCTGAATCAGCTCCAGAAACGCTGAGAAGGGATCAATAGTTAAAATACTTAATCCATGTAGAGGGTTTTACTGAGTCCAAAGCATCTCCTTATTTCCTTTCTTAAAAATTACGTCATTCACAACACATATGATCTTTGAAAGAAAGATAGATATTTATTATTGATAGTCCCATTTTCTAACGAGGGAAATGAAGGTCAAAGAGGTAAAGTAATTTAACTGTCTCTAGCCCTAAGTTCAAATGCCTGAAAAGTCACGATGCAACTGGTTGGAATTTCACAAGGCTAAATACAGTCATCTTGTTTATGTGAAAATATCTCTTTGTTTAGAAATACAATCCCATTTCATGGAGCCAAGGCAGTAGAGTCTAAACTAACAATGGCTCTCCTATTCTTCCCTGGGGATGATAACACTGCTTCTACTACACTTGGCAGAGGCGGGAGAAGGGGAGAAAAAAGTAATTCGTTGGTCTTCTGACCTAGCTTGTGTGAAAGAACAAATAAAAATAACTTAGGTGCGAATATAAAATACAGTGTGAATACTGAAAATGAAGTAAGGATTATGAGAGGTCTGTTATCTACATGTATTGTATATACTTGGAGAGCACATTTGAATGGGGGAGGTGAGGCATTATTTCACAGCAGGAGAAATCATCATTCTCATCATTTCTAAAAGCCATGCAGCCTTCAGTTGGTTTCACAATAATCAATTAATTAGCCAAAGTAAATATTTAGAATGAGTTACAGCACAAAGATATGAAATCATGGCCTATAAATGAGCTTTAGACATGTAAACTTATTCTTCAGGGGGAGAGATTACTCAAAAGGGAGAAGTGGTATTGCACCAGATGGCTGGGTCCAACAATAACTTTCAGTGGACACATAACGATACTTGTTTAATTATTTATCAAGGAGAATGTCTGCAAAAATTCAATTAGTTTATAAAATTTTTGGCAAGTACAAGACTGTGTCAGCCAATAACGTATTCTGAGTTTTAAAATGCTCCCTCTTGGTGGCTTATGATAATACCTAATCCTAGATCAAGGATTCACCATTTTTCTGTGTCTCAGTTTCACCATTTATATTAAGAACTGGAAAACCTTTACCCAAATCAAGGAGTTGGGACTCTTTCTTCTCTAGGACTTTATTTTTTATATTAAGCCCTGAATCAAATACTTCTTCCTACTCAAACCATGTCTAAAGGTGTACCGTCATATCCTAATTATCTTCATCCTGTCTCACTGCCGTTTCCCCCTGAAGTTACCTCCCAATCCATCTGCCTGACTTCCAGACAAATAACTTCAATGAGTTGTCTAAAGAAGGTTTCTAGTTTTCTTTTTCATTTCTTGTTACTCTTTCATTTATTTCTCCCTTTCTTTCCCCTCCCTCCCTTTCCTTTTTTGTTTTTTGTTTTTTTCATTTTGAAGAAAGCCCAATTTAAAAACAAAATGAAAACTAGCACATCCATTACTATCTGAAGGCACTGGCTACTATGAATCCCTTTTCTTTGTCCAGCTCTTCTGGCTTTTTGCAAGACCTCTCTAGGTACCATTTCACCCACTCCTTATGATACTGTTCAACCTTTAGCCTGCCGACCTGCCTTCTATTCTCACAACTCCACCAAGATGGCCCTTGCGAAGGTCACCAATGACCCCAGCACCCCCATGGCAGTCTTTTTACTTTGCCCCTCAGAAGATATCAGTCATGCCGGCTACTACTTGGCTGAATGTGTGACTTGGATCCCATGATGTTGCACACTACTGTTTTTCTTCTAATTTTCTGACTACTCATTTCTTCTCAACCCCCTTTACTGGCTTATCACCTTCTTCCTAAATTATAACTGCTGGAAGTTTTCAAAGCCTACTCCTATTCCCTCTATTCTCTTTATGCCATTTCCCTCATGCCGATGGTGCCAGGCATGCTGATGAACACAGATCCCTCTGGATGTGATTATCTCTGGTCCACCGATCTCTTACTCTAGAAGCATATGTCCCTGTCTCTACTCAATATCACCACTTACATTTCCCACAGGGGCTCCAACCTGGGAGGTACCAATCTGAGTGCATGATTTCTCCCTCTATTTGTTCCTCCTGTGTTTCTCACTTCATAAATTCCATTTACCCAGTTGCCTAAGCTAGAAACTTGGCATTCATCTTGATTCTTTCTCTCTCACTCCTGTGTCATCTAATCCATCACAAAATCCTAAGTCTTCTACCTCAGAATTTATCCCGATTTGTCCTTAACTCTCCAACTTCACTATCACACCCCGAGTCAAAGCCCTACTCATCTGGGACCTGCACATGTGTCGTCTCTTAACTGATTCTCTTGCTTCCATTCCTACCCCTCCTCCCAAATCCATTCTCTTTTAACATTAAATTCAATCACAGAATCCCTCTGTTTCAGGGAGTAAATAAATAAATCAATCATCTTCAATCAATTAATTTTAGAATTAAGTTCAAACTCTTTCCCGGGACCTGCAGGCCCTTTAACAACCACCTTGAATTCTTCACTTAACCATTTCCATCTAAACCACCAAGCTGGTTGTCCAGGATTTCTTCAAGTGAATCAAGCTCCTGCCTGTGGGGTCCTCTTCTATGCTCTTCCTTCCCTGCTTTCCAGAGCCAGCTCCTTCTCATACTTCAGAATGTCAGCTTAAATTTTGTCTCCAACATTTTGTCTCCACTGTTCATGGTTACCTGAAGATCCATGGTAAGTTTCCCCTTTATGATCGATTATTGCAGCATCGTATTATTTGCTTTATAGTAATCATTATCATTTCTAAGGATATGTTCATTAATTGATTTACTTGTTTACTATCCGTCTCCACAATCAGAATATGAGCTCCATGATAGCAGGAATAATTTTAGGTATTCACAATAAAAGGTAGTTAACAAACATGGGAGTGAAGGAGGGATACTGCTAAACGGACATTAAAACTAGTATGAGGTCGGGCGCAGTGGCTCACGCATGTAATCCCAGTACTTTGGGAGTCTGAGGTGGGTGGATCCCGAGGTCAAAAGTTCAAGACCAGCCTGCCCGACATGGTGAAACCTCATCTCTACTAAAAATACAAAAAGAAAAGAAAGTTAGCCAAGCATGGTGGTGGGTGCTTGTTGTCCCAGCGATGCAGGAAGCTGTGGCAGGAGAACTGCCTGAACCCAGGACGTGGAGGTTGCAGTGAGCTGAGATCATGCCATTGCAATCTACCCTGGGCAACAAGAGCTAAACTCCCTGTCAAAACAAGCAAAAAACTAGTATGAATCCCTAAAATTAAGGGAGGAGGAACGTAATATCAATTCAAAAATCCATTTTTTTCCTTGAGAATAAAATTTTAGTTTCAACATTTTCTACATATTTTTGTTTCATTTATACATACACATTTAAACTATTAATATGTTTTTCTTTAAAAGCTACTGATTTCCTTATGATTTTTTTCCATTCAAAGCATAAAATGAATGACTCTCCGTAGAAATATTCTGAAGAAATATCTTTGCTGAAAGATATTGACAGAAGCAGGCTTCAGAAGGTGGGTAATAACAAACTTCTTTGAGCTAAAGGAGCACGTTCTAAGCCAACGCAAGGAAGATAAGAACCTTAAAAAAAGGTTAGATGAAATGCTAACTAGAATAACTGTGTAGAGAAGAACATAAATGACCTGATGGAGCTAAAAAACAGAGCACAAGAACTTCGTGAATCATATATATAAGTTTCAATAGCCGAATCAATCAAGCAGAAGAAAGAATATCAGAGACTGAAGATCGACTCAATAAAATAAAGCAAGAAAACAAGATTAGAGAAAAAAAGAGCAAAAGGAAATCAACGAAGCCTCCAGGAAACACAGGATTACATGGAAAGACCAAATCTACATTTGATCAATGTATCTGAATGTGACAGGGAGAAGGAAATCTAGTTGGGAAGCACTCTTCAGGACATTATCCAGGAGAACTTCCCCAACCTAGCGAGGCAGGCAAACGTACAAATTCAAGAAATGCAGAAACCATCACAAACATATTCCTCAAGAAGAGCAACACCAAGTAATTGTCAGATTCACCAGGGTTGAAATGAAGGAGAAAATGATAAGGGCAGCCAGAGAAAAGGTTGGGTTACCCACAAAGGGAAGCCCATCAGACTCACAGCAGATCTCTTGGCAGAAACCCTACAAATCAGAAGAGTGGGTGCCAATATTCATCATCCTTAAAAAAAAGAACTTTCAACCCAGAATTTCATATCCAGCCAAACTAAGCTTCATAAGCAAAGAAGAAATAAAATTCTTTACAGACAAGCAACTGCTGAGAGATTGTGTCACCACTAGGACTGCCTTACAAGAGCTCCTGAAGAAAGCACTGAACATGGAAAGGAACAACCAGTACCAGCCACTGCAAAAACATACCAAATTGTAAAGACCATCAACACTACGAAGAAACTACATTAACTAACAGGCAAAACAACCAGCTAGCATCACATGGCAGGATCAAATTCATGCATAATAATATTAACCTTAAATGTAATAACAATATTAACCCAATTAGAAGACACAGACTAGAAAACTGGATAAAGAATCAGGATCCATTGCTGTGCTGTATTCAGGAGACCCATCTCACATGTAAAGACACACACAGTCTCAAAACAAAGGGATGGAGGAAGACTTTCCAAGCAAATGGAGAGCAAAAAAAAGCAGGGATTGCAATCTTTAAAGTCTCTGGTAAAACAGACTTTAAACCAACAAAGACAAGAAGAGACAAAGAAGGGCATCACATAATGGTAAAGGGATCAATGTAACAAGCAGAGATAACTATCCTAAATACATATGTACCTAGATACATAAAGCAAGTTCTTAATGACCTACAAAGAGACTTAGACTCCCACACAATAATGGTGGGAGACTTTAACACCCCATTGTCGATATTTGACAGATCAATGAGACAGAAAATTAACAAGGATATCCAGGACTTGAACTCAGATTTGGACCAAGCAGACATAATAGACATCTACAGAACTCTACACCCCAAATCCACAGAATATACATTCTTCTCAGCATCACATCACACTTCTCAGCACACATCACTCTAAAATTGGCCACATAATCGTAAGTAAAACACTCCTTAGCAAATGCAAAGAACGGAAATCACAACAGTCTCTCAGACCACAGTGCAATCAAAGTAGAACTCAGGATTAAGAAGCCCATTCAAAATCGCACAACTGCATGGAAACTGAACAACCTGCTCCTGAATGACACCTGGATAAATAATGAAATGAAGGCAGAAATAAAGATGTTCTTCAAAACCAATGAGAATGAAGACACAGTGTACCAGAATCTCTGGGACACATTTAAAGCAGTGTGTAGAGGGAATTTTATAGCACTAAATGTCCACAAAAGAAATGAGGAAAGATCTAAAATTGACATCCTAACATCACAATTAAAAGAACTAAAAGAGCAAGATCAAACAAATTCAAAAGCCAGAAGACAAGAAATAACTAAGATCAGAGCAAAACTGAAAGAGATGCAAAAAACGCCCTTAAAAAAAAAATCAGTGAATCCAGGAGCTGGTATTTTGAAAAGATCAACAAAATAGATCACTAGCCAAATTAATAAAGAAAAAAAAGAGAGAAGAATCAAATAGATGCAATAAAAAATGATAAAGGGCATATCACCACTGATTCCACAGAAATACAAACTACCATCAGAGAATACTATGAGCACCTCTATGCAAACAGACCAGTAAATCTAGAAGAAATGGATATTTTCTTGGACACTTACACCCTCCCAAGACTAAACTGGGAAGAAATTGAATCCCTAAATAGACCAATAACAATGTCTGAAATGGAGGCAGCAATTAATAGTCTACCAACCAAAAAAAAGTCCAGGACCAGACAGGTTCACAGCCGAATTCTACCAGAGGTACAAAGAGGAGCTGGTACCATTCCTTCTGAAACTATTCCAAACAATAAAAAAGAGGGAATTCTAACTCATTTTATGAGACCAACATCATCCTGATACCAAAACCTGGCAGAGACACAACTAAAAAAGAAAATTTCAGGCCAATATTCATGATGAACATCAGTGCAAAAATCCTCAATAAAATGCTGGCAAACCAAATCCAACAGCACATCAAAAAGCTTATCCATCAAGATCCAGTCGGCTTCGTCCCTGGGAGGCAAGGTTGGTTCAACATAGGCAAATCTATAAATGTAATCCATCACATAAACAGAAGCAAAGACAAAAATCATGATTATCTCAGTAGATGCAGAGAAGGCCTTCAACAAAATTCAACAGCCCTTTATGCTAAAAACTCTCAATAAACTAGGTATCAATAAAACATCTCAAAATAATAAAAGCTATTTATGACAAACCCACAGCCAATATTGCAAAAGCTGGAAGCATTCCCTTTGACAACTGGCACAAGACAAGGATGCCCTCTCTCACCACTCCTACTCAACATTGTGTTGGAAGTTCTGGCCAGGGCAATCAGGCAAGAAAAAGAAATAAAGGATATTCAATTAGGAAAAGAGGAAGTCAAATTGTCTCTATTTGTAGAAAACATGATTGTATATTTAGAAGACCCCATCATCTCAGCCCAGAATCTCCTGAAACTGATAAGCAACTTCAGCAAATCTCAGGATACAAAATCAATGTGCAAAAATCACAAACATTCCTATACACCAGTAATAGACAAACAGAGAGTCAAATCATGAGTGATCTTCCATTCACAATTGCTGCAAAGAGAAGAAAATACCTAGGAATAAAACTAACAAGGGATGTCAAGGACCTCTTTAAGAAGAACTACAAACCACTGCTCAAGAAAATAAGAGAGGACACAAACAGATGGAAAAACATTCCATGCTCATGGTTAGGAAGAATCAGTATCATGAAAATGACCACTGCCCAAAGTAATTTATAGATTCAATGTTATCCCCATCAAGCTACCATTGACTTTCTTCATAGAATTGGGGAAAAAACTACCTTAAACTTCATATGGAACAACAACAATAAAAAAAGCTGGCACAGCCAAGGCAATCCTAAGCAAAAAAAAAAAACTGGAGGTATCATGCTACCTGACTTCAAACTATTACTACAAGGCTACAGTAATCAAAACAGCATGGTACTGATACCAAAACAGAGATATAGACCAATGGAACACAACAGAGGCACCAGAAATAATGCCATGCATCTACAACCATCTGATCTTTGACAAACCTGACAAAAACAAGCAAAGGGGAAAGAATTCCCTATTCAACAAATAGTGTTGGGAAAACTGGCCTGCCATATGCAGAAAGCTGAAACTGGATACCTTCCTTACACCTTATAAAAAAATTAACTCCAGATGGATTAAAGATTAAACATAAGACCTAACAGCATAAAAACCCTAGAAGAAAACCTTGGTAATATCATCCAGGACATAGGCATGGGCAAGGATTTCATGACTAAAACACCAAAAGCAATGGCAACAAAAGCCAAAATAGACAAACAGGATCTAATTAAAGAGCTTCTTCATAGCACAAGAAACTATCATTGGAGTGAAGCAGAAACCAACAGAATGGGCAAAAAAAATTTGCAATCTACCCATCTGACAATGGGCTAATATCCAGAATCTACAACGAACTTAAATTTATAAGAAAAAAAAAAAAACCAACAAGAAGTGGGCAAAGGATATGAACAGACACTTTTCAATAGAAGACAATTATGCAGCCAACAAGCATATGAAAAAAGCTCATATTCATTGGTTGTTAGAGAAATGCAAATCAAAACGACATTGAGATACCATCTAATGCCAGTTAGAATGGCCATCAACAAAAAATCAGATGCTGGAGAGAATGTGGAGAAATAGGAACACTTTTGCACTGTTGGTGGGAGTGTAAATTAGTTCAGCCATTGTGGAAGACTGTGTGGAGATTACTTAAGGATCTGGAACTAGAAATACCATTTGGCCCAGGAATACCATTACTGGGTATATATATCCAAAGGATTATAAATCATTCTATTGTAAAGACACATGCACATGTATATTTATTGTGGCACTGTTCACAACAGCAAAGACTTAGAACCAACCCAAATGCCCATCAATGATAGACTGGATAAAGAAAGTTTAGTGCATATACACCATAGAATACTATGTAGCCATAAAAAAAGATGAGTTCATGTTCTTTGCAGGGACATGGATAAAGCTGGGAAACCATTATTCTGAGGAAACTGACACAAGAGCAGAAAACCAAACACTCCATGTTTTCACACGTAAGTGGGAGTTGAACAATGAGAACACATGGACACAGGGAGTGGAACATCCCACACCAGGCCTGTCAGTAGGTGGGGGGCTTAAGGAGGGACAGCAGGGGATGGGGAGATAGGGAGGGATAGCATTAGGAGAAATACCTAATGTAGACGATGGGTTGATGGATGCAGCAAACCACCATCGCACGTGTATACCTATGTAACAAACCTGCATGTTCTTCACATGTAACCCAGAACTTAAAGTATAATAAAATAAATTTTATAAAACGGAAACAATAAAAATTCATATCTCCCTTGGTTTCTACTATAAAAAAATTATTTGCTGTGTTCCTTTCTCTGTGTTCAGCCACGAGAAACTGATGAAGCTGCTGGAGTGGGATGGGTCCCTATCCTGACAATTATAAGTCAGTATCGAAAAGTCTTAGGCAGAATCAGGCACAACTCCGTGGGCATTTCTACTATTTCATATTAGTCATTAGAAACAATTCATATAAAAAGGAGGATGACCAATAATAAGAGAAAATAACGTGAAGCATTGTATTTTTAAATTGCTGTCAGAAGGGAGTTCATTTTCAGCCAAAACACAATAGTACTTCAGTCCTTTGGCTGGAAGTACAAGTGATTCCAAGAAACTTAAGTATTCTCAGAGGTACCTGCTATGAGCATTTAGGCCTAAGACCTGATAAAAGACATTCACAAGCTTTTAAGGAGGTACTTTTTAATTTCTTCTTTCCAAATTAAAAAGAAAGTGAGCAAATGGTTTGTATTATTCTAATAAAGTAGATTAGGTAAAAGGGGCTAGAAATCACAGGCTAAAGATTTTTTTATTCAATACATATTTATTGAACATCAATGCACAAGAATGGTTCCAGGAGGCATAAGAAACACAAAGATGGATAAAATATAGTTCTTTCCATTAAGAGGCTCATCAGTAAGCAGAACACACAGATTAGATAGATGGATGGATGGATGGACTGATGACAGGTGGATGGATGGATAGACGGATGGGCCAATGGATGGGTGGGTGAATGGACAAATAGATACAGTATAAGAGAGGACAAATGAATAAGTATGATCTTCCAGCACAAAGAAAGTTATAAGAATTAAAAATGAGGCCGGTCGCGGTGGCTCAAGCCTGTAATCCCAGCACTTTGGGAGGCCGAGGCGGGTGGATCACGAGGTCAAGAGATCGAGACCATCCCGGTCAACATGGTGAAACCTCGTCTCTACTAAAAATACAAAAAATTAGCTGGGCATGGTGGTGCATGCCTATAATCCCAGCTACTCAGGAGGCTGAGGCAGGAGAATTGCCTGAACCCAGGAGGCAGAGGTTGCGGTGAGCCGAGATCGTGCCATTGCACTCCAGCCTGGGTACCAAGAGTGAAACTCCGTCTCAAAAAAAAAAAAAAAAAGAAAAGAATTAAAAATGAAACAAAGAATAACTGAGACTCTATGAATGTAAAGAAGTGAACATGGTTCATTAATTCCATATCTCAGTTGCCTTGTTGATGTGGTTTGGATGCATGTGCCCTCCAAATCTCATGTTGAAATGTGATCTCCAGTGTTGGAGGTGGGACCTAGTGGGAGGTGTTTGGGTCATGGGAGTTGATCCCTCATGGATGGCTTGGTACCCTTCCCACAGTAATGAGTGAGTTCTCACTGTTATTTGCAGGAGAGTTGGTTGCTTAAAAGATCTTGGTACCACCTCCTCTCTCTCTTGCTCCCTCTCTTGCAATGTGGCACACCTACTGCTTTCCACTATGATCATAAACTTCCTGAGGCCTCACCACAAGCCTAGCAGATGCAAGTGCTATGCTTGTATATAGCCTGAAGAACTATGAGCCAAATGAACATCTTTTCTTTATAAATTACCTAGTCTTAGAGATTCTTTTACAGCAATACATAATGAACTAATATATTTGTGCAGTATAAACAGGGTTTTATTTTAATATCTACAAAATTCTTACAGAGGATGAATGAAAAATTAAGTCCCCTCTTGAACAGCCCAAGGTTAGGCTGCTCTTGTATGACTAGCCAATTTCGCTGAGTGCAAATTCATTGGCATCCCCAACTTAGCACCTTCTTCATCAGGCAAGGAAAGGAATAAGCAAGAGTGCCTGGAGTATTTCTCTCAAATCTATTAAAAGTGGAGAAACTGGTCAAGACACATTGTTTTATAGAACTAAACAAGACAATCTTCAGACCTCTGTCTCCTTGTCCATAACACGAAAGTGCTCTGGCAGTCACTGATGAGCAGCAGCCATGGCTCTGCATTAATCTGGGGACCTGGGCCTCAAACAAGGGCCACAAGGTGACTAAGAACACAAGCAAGCCAAGGCACAGCCACTGGTATGGACATCCCACCAAACACACCAAGCTCATGGGAGACGTGATCTGAGAGGTGTGTGGCTTTGCCCCATGCAACCTGCCACGGAACTGCCACAAGTCTCCAAAAACAAACAAGCCATCAAATTCATCAAGAAAAGTGTAAGGAGTAGGAAGAGAGAGGAGCTGAGTAACATTCTGGTCATGGCCTCTAAGAGGAAAGTGGCTGCCAAGAAGGACTAATCCCTTCCCTCCCCACATAATAAAACCTTTACAAGAAAAAAAAAAATGCAAGGGCTGGATCAGATCAATGTTAGCAGAAAGATTAGCAGATAGATTTCTTCACATATGGACTGGTGTTGGCTACTTGGAGTGCTATGTTGTGATGTGAGCACACATCCTACCTCGGCAGCAAGAAGGCCCTCTGATCGGCTAGCAATGTCTGCCATGAGCATGGGAATAGTGTGACACATTCACTACTGTAGGGCAGATCACTAAGGTTTAAATGAAGTATCGTCTCCAGGGCTGGGCAGTGACTCACACTATAATCCCGGAACTTTGGGAGGCCTAGGCAGGTAGATCACTTGAGCTCAGGAGTTCAAGACTAGCCTGAGCAACATGGTGAAATCTCATCTCTACTAAAAATATAAAAATTAGTCAAGTGTGGTGTGCATTTGTAGTCCCAGCTACATGGGAGACTGAGGTGGGAGGATCACTTAGATGGCTTGAGCCTGGGAGGTCAAGACTGCAGCGAGCCAAGATCCTACCACTGCACTCCAGCCTGGGCACCAGAATGAGACTTTGCCTCCAAACAAAACAAAACCAGCATGAGATATTATTATCTGAAGTCCTTTCCAACTCTCAAATCTTATGATTTCCACTAACACTGAGTTGGTGAGATCATCTTCCCGTATAGTGGACACCATATCACAATACATTTTTAATTATCCATACTTATTTTTGCCCCAATTTTGCTTTTGTTCTCATTAATGTGATCAGAAGAAACATGGCCTTATCTACAAGCATGGTGGTCAGCAGGAAGCTGTTTAAGGCAGAATACTTTGTTTACTCATTCTGAGAAGAAGCCCATCCCACCCAGGTTGCAATGGACTCAGGAACAGCAAGAGGCTTGCCAAGGGGATGCAGGTAAGAAAATAGCTATTTCTTGTTCTTTCCTGCTTATATTTTCACAAAGTTTCTTTACAGAACTGTAAATTCAGAAATCAGATAGAGCCATGATGAAAACAATTACAAATAAAAACAAACAATGGCCACTTTTTTGAGATTTCAGATCGCGTGTACCCTGGTTACCTTTTACTGATAAGAACGTCTCTACTTGTGCTGCTCTTTTTCTAAGATTGCTTGAACTGAGACTATCTAATCTCTAGTATCTAAATTACTATTAATTTTCACATCTGTCCTCTGATACTGGTTACTCAGCAGATACCACTGCTAAGTCAAAAGCCCAGAAACTGGCAGGAAAATGTCCTTCCTTCTCTTGCCACTTGTTTTTTCAAAGCCTAGCAAGATTTGAGTTCCTTACAATGATGCTCCAACATCACTCACATGACTCTTCAGGAGTTCCTTGCATCCATTAAAGACCAGATACATAAACAAAAACACCAACCCCACCAAAAAAATTACCTTAATTTTTTTTTTTTTTTTTTTTTTTGAGACAGAGTTTTGCTCTTGTTGCCCAGGCTGGAGTGCAGTGGCGCCATCTTGGCTAACTGCAACCTCCGCCTCCTGGGTTCAAGCAATTCTCCTGTCTCAGCCTCCTGAGTAGCTGGGATTACAGGTGTGTGCCACGACGCTCAGCTAATTTTTTGTATTTTTAGTAGAGATGGGGTTTCACCACGTTGGCCAGGTTGGTCTTGAACTCCTGATCTCATGTGATCCGCCTGCCTCAGTCTCCAAAAGTGCTAGGATTACAGGCGTGAGCCACTGTGCCGGGCCAAGGCTACCTTAATTATTAGGAGATAGTCTTCCTGTAATTCCTGTTAAAAAGTTATCATGTTGCTTGGATGTTAGTCATTTTAGCATTGTGCATATTAATGTCTTATGTTCTTAAGATTTTCCTTCTAAGTCTTAGAAAAGCAGAGTTTTAGTGGGGCCTAAATACCCGCCTTTGACAGCTGGGCACTGCAAGGCCCTTGAAATCCATGCAACTTGCCCACAGCCACTTTGCCACCGTGTGACAGCAGGGTAGGAGTAACACCACCTCTCTGGGGCCCACGGCCCCGTGCTTTCCCCCGCTTACTGTACTGAGTGGCCTTTCCTGCACTTTCATGCCCTTTTCAGTCTTCTTTGTTGGGGGAGGCCTGCTGCACACTGGGCTCCTCCTGGTACCCCTGCAGAATCTCTGGCCTGCCCCTCTCCTGGCGAAGCCCCAGTAAAGATGACATAGAAAATTCAGACAAGGATGAAATCATCGTTTTCCTCTATTATTTTTCTAAATTGCCTTTTTCCTACCCATGACTAGGCAGTATTTTCTCACAGCTGGGGATGAACAAATTCAAAAAGATGTTCTCAAATACATGGTTTCCAAGAGGAGGCCACTAAGTCTTGAAAGTATAAAATGAACATTTTTGAGTGATTGCACAGTTCATGAAAACGTCTCTGGTTAGAACCTCATCAGCAGTGATTCACTCTGTGCACAGGGTCCCCATGGAGACTGGAGTCACCTCACATTAGGGTATTGAGGCTTATTTTTCCCGCTGAGATGGAATAAATGGCTAGGATGCATTAACTGACAGAGGTCACAAGGGGCCCATCCAGTGAAGTGAGGAATATTTCTTTAAAGACGCCCTTACTGAACCTTAAGACTACCACATTTTTCCTTCCCCTTAAAGGAAAAGGGTCCTTCCGCCCTATAGGCATAAACTTTCAAAGTAAACCCTCAAGGTCAAAATTATATCTTCTATGATAGCAAGATAATGTCCCTGTTAAGGAGAAAAATACAGTTTATTACAGTTCAATCTTGTTTGTTTTGATGCCCAAAACATCTTTTTTCAAGATAATAACCAATTAAATGAGATTATATACTGTGTGTCTTAGTCTATGGGGGGAGGGGGCTGCTGTAACAAATACCACAAACTGGGTAGCTTATAAACAACAGACACTTATGTTTTGGAGGCTAGAAAGTCCAGGACCAAGGCACTTGGAAGATCTGCTGTCTGGTGAGGGCCCACTTTCTGGTTTATAGATGGCCTCTTCTCATTTCATTTTCACAGGCTGGAAGCAGTGAGGGAGCTCTCTTGGGTCTCATTTAAAAGAGCACTGATCTCATTCACAAAGGCTCTGCCTTTATGACTTAATTATCACCCAAAGTCCCCATGTTGTAAGATCATCACCTTGGGGGTTAGGATTTCAACACACAAATTTGGGAGTATGCAAACATTCAGACCACAGCACAGTGCTTGAGCATAGTAGGTACTCAACACATGAGTTTTAATTTGTATATGCAACTTTTAGGTACTTTACAGCTAAGCTACTTTTAGTTTTAAAATTTTTAGTTGTAAAATTACATTGTAGGTAAGACCACAGAAATGTAGCATCAGACAAGCTTCCCTACCCCTTCCAAGGCCAAATGAGGTACTGGTTATTTCTCCACCAGCACTCCACCTGGGGTGCTTCAAGGACTCAAACTTTAGCTGCAGTTCCAGACAGAAGGTCTAAAATAGGCCCAGAAATCTACTGTCAAGAGAATGCTGAAACAGATGGCTTGTAGAAAATACTCTAATATAATTCACTATTGAACAATATGGGTTTGACTTTGAAGGTCCACTTATCACTGATTTTTTTCAGTAAAAGTGATACTTAGTGTGCCTGCCTCTCTTGCCTCTGCTTCTACCTCTGGCACCCCTGAGACAGTAAGACCAGCCCTAACTTTTCTGCCTCCTCCTTAGCCTACCCAACATGAAGACGAGGAGCATGGAGACTTTGATGATGATCCACTTCCACTTGATTAATAGTAAATGTATTTCCCCTTCCTTATCTATTTTTTTGAGACAGGGTCTTTGTCACCAGGCTGGAGTACAGTGGCATCATCATGGCTTACTGCAGCCTCGATCTCCCAGGCTCAAGCAATTCAGCTGCTTCAGCCTCCTGGTAGCTCGAACTATAGGTGTGTGCCACCATGCCCCACTAATTTTTTGTATTTTTAAAAATAGAGATGGGGCTTTACCACTATGTTGGCCAGGCTGGTCTCAAACTCTGGGGCTCAAGCAATCTGCCTGTCTCAGCCTCCCAAAGTGCTGGGATTGTAGGCGTGAGCCACTGGGCCCAGCCCCTTCCTTATCATTTCTTAACATTTTTTTTCTTCTAGCTTACTTTACTGTAAGAATATAGCATATAGTACACATAAATATAAAATATGTGTTACTGTTTATGTTATGATAAGGCTTTTGGTCAACATCAGGCTATTGGTAGTTAAGTCTTGGGGAGTCAAAACTTACATGTAAGTTTTTTACTGTGTGGGGGTCAGCAACCCTAATCCTAGCTTTGTCTGAGGGTTAGCTACAGTGTCACACAGCTATGATTTGTGGGTGTGCACTGGGTGTGTGTGGGTGACTCCACATGGCTTGCAGAGAATGGTTGTCACTTTTCCTCGAATAGGAGAAGTCAGAGGCCAAGTCTTCTCTTTCCTTTCCCTTAAAACAGGAAGTCATCCAAGGTCACGCTTCTCCCCTTCCCCAGGCCTTCCTAATCTGCTCTCCAATGAGGGTAACTCAAACTAACACATCTGGTCCCTGTAATATGTACCATACTTTACTGATTCTAGAAATGGCAACAATTCACTGCTGATTATCTCCTTCTTTATAGACAGACAAACTCAGAGAAGTGAACTAACTTGCCCAAGGTTACAAAGCTAAGGGAGCAAGCCTGGATTCAAACCTAAGATCTCGGGCTCTAAAACCACCATCTGCCTCTTGCAGAGGCAGTTCCTCAATGTGGAAGGAAATATTTTTTCTCCTGAAAAGACCACAGAAAGGATCCCCACCTGCTGCTATAATGGGCTAACGCCCCTCTGTCCTTGCATGTTCTCACCTTTCCAACCCTCTGCTTGCCATCCTCAGCTCTGTCCAACCAGCCACCCCTCCACTTTCTCGCTCCATCAGCCCACCCCTTTTTTCATGGCTCTACCCCGACTCTTGTAGGATTGGGTAGCCCAGCCCTGAAATTACTCTCCTGAAAATGCTCATGCCTTCTTTGTGCCCCGTCCTTTCATTCTCGCCACCTGTTAGAATCCAACCTTGGATAAAGCCCACCTTCCTTTTCTGTGCCTGCCTACTGGGAAGACACAACAGTGCTGGAGAAAACCATACAGAGTTCTTAAACGGTGTCCAGACAGCTTACCATATTTTCCTGGTCAGCTTCCTGTCTCTCCCCCAGCGAAACCTTCCAGGGTTCTCCCTTCTCTTCCAACTTCCTCTTCCTTATCAGCCCACTTATCCTCAGCAGCTGACCTTGCCTGTCCTTTTATAAGAATTGAAACCCATTAGCCAGGAACTCCCTCCACCTGAGTTACCAAATCAGCAATCCCACCTGCTCTGCATTCTGGACTTCCCATGCAGGATGCACGTAGGTTGACTCAAGTCCATCTCATCTGTGTTAATCATTAAAAATTCCAAGTTTCTTTTTTCTTTGAGAGAGTTTTACTTGCTTTCAGACTGCAGTGTATATATTCTCTCCCATACTGATGATCACTTTTTGGTTATTGTCATAAACCTGAATGCATGACTGCCATAGTGTTATTCATAGAAGTCTACTTTAAGTTGCTAAGTTGTTCCTGGTTGAACTTTAGTACGATATCTAGATCACTGGACCCAGGTTCGAAATGGAAATCTTTAGCATTCAAGCACAACAAAAAGTGATATGCATAAAAATTAAATAATTGAAATATTTTAAATTTCAATATATTACAAAGAAATCTCTATGATCCCCCCCCCCCACCCTAGCCACCAATGATGTGTTTCCGCCCAAGGTATTTATTTTTAAAAACAAAAGTGTAAAGATAGAGTCAATTTAAGGCAAAAAACATAGGAGTTTTTGCTTTAATCATTTGCCCCCAAATCCTCATACAGTGGAAATAGTTTAGGCAGACAGATCTGGTTATCAATTCCAGCACTGCTTCTTTTCAGCTGAGTAACCTTGGTTAAGTTAATTCACATCACCTAAACTCAGTTCCCTCATATATAAAATGGGCTTAATAATATTTAGCTAGCAGAGGATTCAATGATGCAAGATGTTTACTTGTTAAATCCCTAGGAAATACATGCATTCATTTAAAAAAGACTTGTCTGTAAACTTCTGCTTCCAGCCACCAGGAAGCAACAAGAACAGAATTTATCCTCCTACTTTAAACAACTCAAAAATCAAGCAAAATATATGAAATGATGGGTTTCAGATACTGTACAACAAGACGTGCTGGGCAGTGATCAGTGAGAGAGGGGAAATAAATGAAGTGAAACTTACGATAGGCCCAGCCACTGTCTAGAAAGTTTCCAGGGCTTAATGTGAGGAAGAGAAACCAGAACAGAACCCAAGGTCTGTCTGAATTTGACATCTGGGGAGACCAATGCTCCTGGAAATTTCAGGGCAGAGTACAAGAGAGGAAGGAGCAAATGAGAGACAGAGAGAGAGAGAGAGAGAGAGAGAGAGAGACAGAGAGAGAGACAGAGACAGAGAGAGACAGAGAGAGAGAGACAGAAAGACAGAGAGAGAGAGAGAGAACAGTGCGAGAACTTTTGAGAGGTCCCCTCAGAGTCTGTGGCTGCATGTTGATCAGGAGAGGATAAGAGGGAAGTGCTAAGGCTGGGGCAAAAGAGACACGTGGAACCTTTCTGAAGCTCACAAAGGACAGGGAGTAGCTCAAGTTCCTGAGAGCCAGAGAGAAGAAACCTTGCAATATACCGGCAAATAGTTCCCAGAAGCGTTTGCCTCAGAAATGGGACTAAATTATCTTCAGTCTAAAGGCTGGTTAGATCCATTAACCCAAGCATAAAATCAAAGCCTTGAGAGAAGTAAACTGTTTCCAAGGAACTTCAGTGCATCTCAAAAAAAAAAAAAAATATATATATATATATATATATATTTAAGGAAGACAAAAAAGCAAAGAAAAAGAAAAAAATCCAGCACCTGACAACATAAAATTTACAACCAATAATAAATCAGTAGGCATGCAAAGAAACAGAAAAATAAGAACTATCATAAGGAGAAAAATCAATTAAGAAAGAGATTCAGAAATGTCACAGATAATAGAATCAGTAGATAATAAGTACACTAAAACAGCTATCATAAACATACTCCATCTGTGCAAGAAGGTAGATGAAAGCATAAGCATGATAAGAAAAGACAGGGAAGACACATTTTTAAAAAAGAAGGAATTGAAAATATAAGGCTCAATTATGAGAAAAATAAATCATGGACATCAAATAATGGGGCTGGAGGTCATAGTTACTCTTCATCTCTAACTGATTGAAGACAGAAAAGCTGTATTTCAGATAGTCTAAGGACCAAGTATAAAAGCAGCTTTTCCAGGTATTACCCATTTTATGTAATTATTTACATAAAGGAATCAAATTACATATTCATTCAACTATATAGTTGCCAAGCACCCAGCTTTAATGATAGAGAAAATACAAAGATGATTAGCTATAGTTCTTTCCCATAGAAGTCCACCACGTCTATTTAGACAGATGATAGAATAATTACATAAACACATAAATGGCATGTGCTTACGATTCAAGAATGCAGTATGTAACACATAGTAAACTATAAGGCAGGCTGCAAAATAATAAAAGGAAATAAAAGCAAACAATGGATATGGAAGAGAAGTCACCTATGCAATTAATCCATAGTTACAAATAAAAGACTTTGGCATTAACCCAAAGCAAAAATCCAATATACAATAATTTACATGCATGCAAACACATATATACACACACTTATATCAGGACAGGAACACTCAAACTATTTTTAATATGGGAATTTAATGTTCTGGCTTTTCTTCCTATTCTCTGCTGAATTAGAATGTCCACTCTGAGCAGAGGATACAATTTCCTAGTGTGGAATGTAAATATTTTCCCTCAGCTCATGCGACTGTTAAAGATACTGAAGCTTCTCTACCACAGAGGAAATCAAGACAATTAGGGAATGTATGTGTTTGTGATGTATATACACAGATAATAATTATATATTACATAGTATATATTTAATACATGTACATATGTAAATTTACATGAAATTATTTAAAAAGATTGGCCAGGTGCAGTAGCTTACACCTATAATCCCAGCACTTTGGGAGGTCAGGAGTTCAAGACCAGCCTGGCCAACAGGGTGAAATCCCCGCTTCCACTAAAAATAAAGAGCTTAGCTGGGCGTAGCGGCAGGTGCCTGTAATCCCAGCTACTTGGGAAACCGAAGCAGAAGAATCACTTGAACCTGTGAGGAGAAGGTTGCAGTGAGCCGAGAGCATGCCAAGGCACTCCAGCCTGGGCAACAGAGTGAGACTCTCTTCCCCCCACCAGAAAATTTTTTTTTTCTCTAGTTTTAGTCTAGTGAGTGAGAATGTGGCCAGTATAGTTCAAAAGGCTAATGAGTAGTACATATACCAGAGTACGACAGGGCAAATAAAGATCAAGCTAATCAAGAGGTACAAACTAGAATAAAATTTACATCTATATGTATTTGTTGTAGTATACACAGAATGAAAACAATTTTACATTAATAATTCAGAAGAGGTTGATCTAGTACTAAGCAAGTAAATTTATCTTATTCATTATATGGAATAGAAAAATGACTATATTTCAAATGACTACATTATATTAAGCATTTAACAAGAAATCTGTAACCTCTCTAGCCAACAAGGATATAAGCTTTTGTGGTTTGTGGAGAGTTATTTGAGAACAATCCTTAATTTGCTTTAAGTAATGTCAATTACCTTATATAGTACTTGGGATAGGCCAAAGCAAATCTTTTGGAAACAGATTTTACACATTCTCTTATCTCTAGAATTACTATAGACAAGCTGGGTGCAGTGGCTCACACCTGTAATCCCACCACTTTGGGAGGCCGAGGTGGGCAGATTGCTTGATCAAGCCCAGGAGTTGGAGCCCAGTCTAGGCAACATGGTGTGAATTCCCATCTTACTAAAAATATAAAAAATTAGCTGGCACACACCTGTGGTCCCAGCTACTCAAGAAGCTGAGGTGGAGAATCTCCTGAGCCTGAGAAGTTGACGCTGTAGTGAGCTGTGATCAGGCCATTGCACTCTGGCCTGGTTGACAGAGTGAAATCATGTCTCAAAAAAAAAAAAAAAAAAAAAAAAAAGAAGAAGAAGAAAGAAGAAACAAAAGAAACAATAAAGACACACACACATCAGCTTAGCACTAGAATGCAAGTTCCAGAGGAGCATGAGTATCCTAGCACCTATGGCAGTGCCTGCACATGGTAGATGCTCCATATTCCAGTCCCAAGGGATATATCTAGGCCATTTACCTCTGCCATCCCTTTTTGGACAGCAGCCTTCTAGATAAACCCAACCTCCCCTCTTGCCATTCATCAATGTAGTCTCTATTAAAACAAGTCAGATACTTTTTTGTCAGGGGAAATAAAGAAACAAAAAACTCGAGTCAGAGTTTACTTCTCTGCTTAAAACTTTTCAGTAGTTTGCACTTCAAATAAAAATCTCTATTCCAAGCTTTGGAAGGCACGGTCTGGCCCCAGACTATCCCTCTAGATTTGTGTTGAGCACCAACCTGCCAATCCCACTCCGTCCCAATCACCACCTCTGGGTCACATACACCCAGTTTTCTCTTATTTGAAGGGGCTAAGCTCCTTTCATCTCAGGTCTTTGAAAAGGACATTTTATGCTTTTAGAACTTTCTCATCTTTTCAAATTCCCCACTTGGTCCTGCTCTTCTGTCCTCCTACCTGGATAAGTCTAATTTATCCTTCAGGTTTTAGTCTGAATATTACTTCTTTAGAGAAACCTTTTCTGAAGCTCCTCTAATACATGCAAGCAAAGTTACACTCCCAATTTCTCTTTATGACACCCCACAGTTATAATTAGGCATTTGTACAATTATTTGATAACATCTTCTTTAGAGACACATGTTCTCCATAAGAGCATCACCAGTCGGTCATGCCAGTTGCTGTTCCTCCAGTGCCTTGTAAAAAATGCTGTAATATTGTGGTGAGTAAGTAAATATGTACTGTCCTAATGTCCAGGGGATTAAGGGTAAGTAACTACACAGAGTGTAACAGAATTGTCACAAGTACATGAACTCAGGTACATAAATTGTGAAGCATAAGTCAAGGGCCTATTTGTTTTCTGACACTTGATAGTGAGAAATCGTTCAACAAGATGAAAAATAAAAACAGAAGAGAACTCTGAGCATTGTCCTTTAGAAAGCCCCACTGCTACCCACCAGGCTATCTGTATCCCTTCGCCATATCTGTGTCAGAGAATGTCACCCTTAATATCTGAAGGGACTAAAGAAACTTTGCTGGTATGAGTATTATTTTCATTTTAAAATCGAGCATGTGGGATGGTTTATCAACAGACAGTTCGGAGTGTATCTGTAAGCTGAAGAGACAGTTTCAGGCAGATTTCAAGATTCTATTTTTTACCTCCAACCACTTCTCTCATTTCAAGTCTTGGAGGCTTGCAACAGTGGGAATGTAGCGGAGCACAAGAGAGGAATCCGGAGACCTGGCTGCAGGTTAGGCTGACACCTGACGGAGGATCTGAGAGCTTCTTCCTAATTTCACAGCAGAAATGTGTCTGGGCATTACAGTCCCCAGGGCATCAACAACCATCCCTATGCTATGGCCACCAAAGCCACATCTCCATCTGTCCTGCCTTCCTGCATGCCAGGCCCATAAATGTCCCTGCTCACCACAGGCTTTCTTTCAACAGCTTCCTCAAACTCAACATATCCAAAAGGAAACTAGCCATCTTAGCCACCCTTCTCTTTCAGCCTTCCCCACCTTCTCTTCTAAGCAAACAGCTCTATGGTTAACCCAGTTAGCAAGTCTAGAAGCCTACGAGTCACTGTTGATTCTTCACTCTCCTTACCTTCCATGTGGTCTTTGTCACCCATTCCTGTGGTTTCTACAATTAAATGTCTCGTGAGTCCCTTCAGATCACTCCATCTCTACTGCCAGGATAATCACTGGCATTACTGCCATCACTATCTCTTATCTGGGTATCTCCTAACTGGTTGCCAACCTTTCCACACCCCCATCAGTCCTTTACAGGGCTTACAAACATGCTCTGATCTTGCTACTCCCCCGCTTAACTCTCTTCAATGACATTCTACAGCACCCTTTATCTCTGAGTAGCATAACCACTTATCGTGCTGATTTGTATTTGTGTATTTACTCTTTTCTGATTCTCCCACCACTCTAAAGCATGACAGTAAGGTCTGTGTTCTGTATTTCCAGTATTGAGCAGAACATCTGGCTCAATAAATCTCAGTTAAAAGAGTGATGCTTGAGGAGATGAAAGGATTTAACAAATCCCTCTTCATATCTGGGCATATTAAAGAGGATAAAGGTGTTCCTGTGAGGATTAAACAATCCAAGAAGGAAATTAGAAAAAAGTACTCTGAGGAAGCAGAGAAGAATGAAAATGAGTGGAAACACCAGTGAATGGGAGAGGGCAGTGAAGGGGACAGAGAAGGAATTGTAACCTATCTTAGCCTTCCATGGGTTAGAAAGCTAAGTTCTTCTCAGAATGGCAGGAAACAGAAGTAGGGATTGTGAACCCAGAGCTTCTGAAAAAGAAACAGCAAAGTATGAGCCATGGAACAATTAAGGGTGCTGATAGACCCTCACAAGTGTAAAGAAGTCTTTTTTTGGCTCCAAATTAGTCACTGATAAAGGATGTGGCTCCGTGTAGTTAACTGGGAAGTGTGATGTCTTTTTGGAACACACGTTTAAAATACCACAAATGGCATGCTAAGAAACTTGGAGTAAAAGATGTACATCACCCCAGAGGCAATAATGGCTAACGAAAGACCACTGACATTAATTAGGAAAGGAGATTTCAAGAAATTTAGAGAAAAGCAAGGTGTTATCTCATGGCCAGAGAATATCCAGAAAACACTACTAGTTCCTAAGCAGGCCTGGGCAAAAAATTTAAAGCCTGGGTACTCGGCTCCTGCTTTTCAGCTCTGTTTCCAGTTGATAATTATAACTTTGGAAAAGAAATTAGGGTATACAGGAAGAGAGCAGCTGGTCACACAAGAGGTGCCAAAGCTTGGGATCTGATATTCTAGATTTCAGCTTGTGACACCAGAGGTGGGGCCTCCTGGAAAGGGACAACGTGTGCCACAGAAAACTGAGAAGAAGGTTTCAGGTAACACCTGACCAGAAGAGAGTTATTTTGATATTTAAGATTAGGGAGTGACACTGTTCAGAACAAACATAAACAAAATCGTACACTAGATCATGCAGAGGTTATCATATGAGGCATAGAAGGATGGATGGTGGTGAAGACGGATCTCCACAGTGAATATTCTAGCATATTATGAGAGGCTTACAGGTTTTTAAATTAATTGATTTTTAAATTTTACTTTAAGTTTCGGGATACATGTGCAGAATGAGCAGGTTTGTTACACAGGTATATATGTGCTATGGTGGTTTGCTGTACCAATCAACCTGTCATTCTAGGTTTTAAGCCCCACACGCATTAGGTATGTGTCCTAATGCAGGTGTTTTTTAAAGGCTAAATTAAGTTTGGGAATTCTATGTAGTAGGTCCCACTCTTTGAGAACTACTTATTATACTTTAGTAGCACAGTAAATGCTTGGGAAAAACCCCAAAGAAAGCAATTTACCTGTGTTTAACCCAGAGTTTGCCACTATTGTTAGGCCATCTAGGTATAATACTTATGTGCCACCCAACCTACCTAACAACAACAGCAGAACACAAACGTTCCAAGAGACCAGTTTAAAAAACCTAGATCTACACCAATGCACAAAGTACTGACAACAGAAACAAATCAACGGCAACAAAAAAACTTCACAAAACCAAAACAAAGTATGGGGAATAAAACAGACAGGAAACAATAATGGAGGCAAATATCATCTCACAGAGCAGCCAGAACTTTGGAGTATGGAATTTAGGATTGGGGTATAACAGTATAATGGTTTATTTTGGATATAAGGAACAAATTCAATGTAATGATCTTGAGTAGCACTTCCTATGAAGAAGGTAAACAGAGAAGTTCATAAAGGTGGGAGCAGAATCATGGAGATGATGAAAGGGGAGGGAAATGGAAGAGGTGTCGCTGTGGAAGTGCACCACAGCACAGCACGTCTGAAAGGTATGCTACGACAGTAACGAGAGATTTGATTTCCTAGGAAATTCTTTTGATAAAATCAGAGGATATAAAAATTTTACTCCTTCCTTTGCTGATAATTTTAATCTCTCAATAAATTGAAAAAGCAGTGAGGAAAGGGATTTAGTGTCAGTTTAATTTTAACAAATACAGGAAGAGTGGCTGGCCATTTAGAAATATCAGAAACTTTGGGAGAAAGCCAAGCACTCATAAAATCGAGCCTCTCCATAATCCTGTCAGAAATATTTTAAAGAGGATTTCTTAGAAGGAAGGTACACTAAATAATCTTTAAGTCCCTTCTGCAACATTAAATGCTGCCTCTAACATTCTGCATTCACAGTGAAGAACTCCAGAGGTGGCCAGCATGGCAACCAAGCAAACAGTGGCATCCCAGGCTCCGTGGCTACATGGAAAAGAAACAATAGTGCTGCATACCAGTTACAGTAAAAAGGGCATTTACGTCATGTAAACATACCATAGAACTACAAGAACTGAAACAATGTGGTCTTGGAATAAAACTAGTTAAATCAGTACTACAGAATAGATACTTCAGAAATAGACAAATGTGCTTAAGAACTTAATTTCCAAAAAAAAAGGCAGAATTAAGTCAATGGGGGCATGGAAAATAGGGAATATAACAACTTCCAGAGTGGGCTAACCCTTTGTATTTAGAAATGGAATAAAAAACTCATAATGAAAAATTAAATATAAAAACCATAAAAAAGAACCAGCATTAGGAGTCAAAACATGGACTAGATATTTTTAGGGAATATGAAGTCTGAGGATTAAAATGTTTAACAAATGCCAAATATAACCCCCCCCAAAATTACCAAGAACCCGATCTGATAAATGGATACAGTGTGAGAATTATTTATAAAAGCTAACATATGAATAGAAAATAAAGGGAAAAAAATAAACAAGGGTACTTATAAAATAATTTTAAATAAAATAATAGGATGCCATTTCTGCATATCAAATTAGTAAATGTTAAATCCATACATATATTTTGGGAATTAATTGACCAGTACTTACCAAGAGACTTGAAAATGCTGATTTCTTTTGACCTACTAGTTCCACATGTACGAGTCTATCCAATGGAAATAAGTCTAACAGCTAAAAAGTCCCATGCATAAAAATGTTCACTGAAATGTTTTAAAGCAAAAATGTATTCTTTGCTTTATAAAAAGCAAAAAGGAGGAAGGAAGGAATAAGAACACAGGAGAAAGAAGAATATTTAATGTATGCTTACCATATGGAGGTTATATAAATTATCCCATTTAAATCTTACAACGGTTCCATGAAATAGATATGATCACCATTTTATAGAAAAGGTAAAATGTTTTTGCATGCTCAGAGAGACTAAGTTCTTTAAAGAAACTTGGTTAGTACCAGTGAAAAAATGAATACAGGCTAAATGTAAATAGTAGAATTGTTAAGTAATCTGGGGAAGACTTCTTTGGTGGATTGTTTTTAAATTTTTAATATAAAAGAATACAATGGAAAAATCGTTTAGGGTAAGATGTTAAAAATGCATAACAGAAAATGTTATATTCAATATGATTGAAATACACAGAAAAAAGACTGGAATAAAATATATAAACACTAATCAAACACAACAGAACCTGACTCTGAGATTGTGTCAAGAAACGTAGTTGGCTGGTGGCCCTGAGAACAAAGCAAAGTGTAGTTAAATTATCAGGCTGTGTAAGATGAAGGGAAGCCCTGAAAGACCCTGAAAGGCTCAAAAACAGTTCAAGCAATTGGCTAATACAGGAGATAGAAAAAATAATTTGGGGCAGATACGGTAAATCTTGTGTAACAAGTAGGGCTGTAATTCTTTTCATGGCAAGTTGCTGGGAAAATCATAAATTGGTCACAGTTAAAATGTCAGAAGGCTCAAAATCACAAGAAAAAATAATGAATTATTAAGGTTTCGGCTTGCTCTAGAATTGCACAACATTTTCTGCAAGTAGGAGGTGAGACAAGCAAGGTAACTTTTGCTCTCTGGATATTTCACTTAGGCAGCTGGGGAAACTTGGCGAAAAAAAACAGATCTTTACTCTCCAGTTAGAAGAAAGTATCTGTCTAGGTAAGCTTTAGGGAAAAGGGGCCTGGATAAACATGTGTTCCAACCATAGAAAATGTCATTTATACACCCTCCTCCCTGAAGCAGACTCGTCTTCAATTGTATGAATTTGACAGCATTTTGAAGAATTTGATATCCTAAATATAATGTTTTAAAACTCAGCCTTTGTATTTCCTTTGTCTCCTACTTTCCCTGGTCTCTAATCCATTTCTAATCCATGATCTTCTAATAAAAGAAACCATATATATTATATATATGTGTGTATGTGTATATCTGTACACGCATACACAGATACACACACACACATATATTATTTACTAAAATTAATTCGGAATTTTTCATCTATGGCCACTATTTGACCAAAAAGAAAAACAACAAAAACAAATGCTTGGTCAACGCAGCACAAAGTGCACTGGTATGTGGGAGTAGAAATCAGTGATTTCCAAAAGTGATTGGTTTCTACTTAATGGTCACCATCTACCCTCACCTACCTTGATGGCCGAAGGTGAATTTTTCTTGTGCCATTGTAACAAGGACTACTGCATAATGCCTGATTGTCACCTCTCCACTATAAATTCTCAGAGGGCAGCCCATGCTTATCTTGTTTGCTGCTGGAGCCCTTGCACCAGGACACTGGCTCAATGAATATTTGTTGAATGAATGAATGAGTGAGTGAATATATAAATCCTCCTCATCTCTACAGATTTAGCTCAAGTCCTGCCTTCCTGATAACATCGTTCCTCAGAGCCCTAGTCACTGATCTCATTATCACATTACCAGTCTGCACTGCTACTTAACACACCTGACTCTACGCATGATTTTTATTATTGTTTTCCAGGTATTGGTGTTTTATTTTGTTTCAATTTAGAGAGAAAGATTCTTCAAAGACACTTATATACATATAATACTTATTCTATTTCTCAAAGCACTTTTTACAGGGCATATGTAAAACCCTCAGCAAACACCTGTTAAACTCAATGATTAAATCTTTTAGGTAACTTTTGACTTCGTGATATTTCTAAACATTTTCTCTACTGAATGCACGCATTGTATTACGATTCCACCATGTGGTGAACAGAAAACGGAATTTAGTGTCAGCTGAGCTGAGTTTACTAGAAAAGTCACCTAAACTCTGCTTTTCTGCTTCTCTATTTGTAAAATGGAAACATTAACAAGAGCAATAACAAAAATAAATATCTACCTATCATAAAGGGAAGAAGGGTGCAATCAAATGGGATAATGTAGGTGAATGAGTTTTGCAAATTGGAAAGCAAATATTAGCCATTCCATTTACCAATTTAAAAAATGCAATCAATGTTGCAAGACCGTGTATAGCAGCAACAGTTAGCGTGGCTTTTTCTGGGAACAGCTATTAGGCAGAAAAGAAAGGTGATGAGGAAAAGAATCTCAAGCACAACTTGCCAAACATGCCCTAGTCATAAATCAAAGAACATGTTCAACACTCGCGGTGTGGAGAGATTACCAGACACCTGTCACCTACACCCTTCGGCACTGCTGCAAGTATCTCTGAAACCAGGAGAACGCTTACCAGACACGAGCTGCTGTCCAGGCAACCCCACGGGAACCATGCCCAGGTTATTCATGGCTGTAGCCCAGGCTGTCGGATCTGTCACGGACATGTTGAGCTGGGTCGTGTCTATCGCTATACTCCCCAAACCATCAGCTGCTGTGGGGAAAAACAAACCATGATTTACAGCCCACAGGCAAGGGCATTTGTTTGAAAGAAAATCACATTTCTAGAGATGTGAGGCTTCATTTAGCACATTTCCAAACTACAAAAAAATAAAGAACTATAATCTACAGCAATGTTTTCTCCAGACTTAAACATAAAGCATTTCCAAATACTTTCTGGGAGAAAACTTAATGACATGTAGTTTATATTATACACAGTATGCTATTAAGGAGGTACCCCTGGAAAAAACTGAAGAATTGTTTCCTTCTCCCAGTGAAACATTAGTTAAGTCACAAGGCTGAGCTGCAAAACAGTAATACTCTCTTGGTAAAACAAGTTAACTGGCTTACTGTTTCCAGGTGTAATTCTTGAGCAGAAAGGCCTTCTAATAAGAAAATAGTTGTCAAGCAGTGAAACTGGTCCTGACTGAATTTATTAAGTGTTACCTCATAACATATTCCTTCCTTTATAAACCTTTACATTATTACATTAAGAAAGTGCAAGTGTCTACCTAAAGTGACTTTTCCAAGGTATTTCTAAATAAATAAATAAAATTTAAAAACAAGTAGCATAAAGCTTAAAGAACCCAAAACAAAACAGAAGAATGTGTCAACTTTGACTTAATCCTCTTTCATTTTCACTAGTTCTACAGCCTGATTTCTTTAAGGGCCCAGGCTCCTGGTTCAATGCAAAATTTTCAAGGCAGGGCAAGCTTTTCCGCTAAGAACTCAAGAAAGCCTTGTTTGCTTCCTTCACTGGCCACTGGCATTTACCTGCAGCCATCATCTGAGGAAGCTCCTGGGGAAGCTGTGTGATGTTCTCAACTCCACCTGCATCTACCATTGAATTATGAGCATCCAGGTGGGCAGGAGCACTTTGACGGCTGAGTGCAGGGTCCCCTCGGAGGTCATCAGGTTCTGCAAAAGGGGACAGAAGTATCATGAGAAACCCTAATAGTTAACTGAGAGAGAACATCAAGGAACAAACTGTTATCTATTCAAAATAAAAAACAAGGACCGATTTCCAGTCTCGAGCACAGAAGAACAGCTGCTTTCCATCCCTCAGCGGCTGTCTTGTGGCTCAGTTTCAGAGCCCTGTGAGATGCGTGGGTCAGCTCATCAACTCACCTGAAGCCAGGGCTGGCTGAATAAATAGCACCATTTGTGAGTGCCTCAAAGGCCTTGCTTCCTACTGAAGCACCTTCACAAATGGGGGCTTATCAGTCCCTGCACAGCCTCTTCTACACACACTACACATCAATGGAGAGGGCAGACTCAGGGCTAAAGGTTTTTTTTTAGTTAAAAAATTAATTGATGCCGTTATTTTGGAAGATGGTCGTCTGTGAAATGTACTCAGAGAAGAAAAAAAAAATGGGCGGAGGAAGAAAAGAGCAAGAATCCATTTACCATGCAGCTGGAAAACTACAGCTAAACTACAATAGGAAAGGCCAAAGAGAAGAATGGTATGCTGGCCATAAACGATCTGGAAGGTTTTAGGGCAGCAAAGGAAGAACATTTGTTTTTTCAGTTCATTGGAAAGATTAACTGGCCACAACTTTTTCAGTCTGAATTTTCCTTAGAAGTGCACAATATACTGTGTGACATATATATGTAGCTTTAAAAGCACTTATAAATATAAGTAACAAACATTAAATAAAGTTACAAAGGTCTTCTCAATATCACACTATTTATAAAATGCTATGGCTTCTCTCCACCCTTAGAAATGCAAAAACAAAGAGCTTTCACATATATTTTAAGTGCATTTTCACCAGTTTAAAACTTAGATGAGTGACATAACAACGTGGATCTTAAGTAGAATAGATATAACTAAGTCTAAATATTTACTTTTATTTTAGTATAAATTTAGAAGTTTTTCTAAACCATGTTCCTGTTAATGATGATTTTAGAATTCGATGTTATGGTTTGACATTGTATCTAATGTGAAGTTTGAAACTCTTATGGCATGTCTTTTTGTTTCTTTCATTCTTAGGTATAAGATCAGTAATTCCTTGAGCACTGTACTGTCAAAAATTCTTATCAGTTGAACAGAAGTTGAATTCAAAGCTCAAGGTTCAATTCTCAAGGACAGGTGAATAATGAGCAAATAGTTTCTATAGTCTCAACAAATCCCTAGTCCTCAACTAGAGGGCTAAGTAAGAGAGCAGGGAAATTTTTTCCAATTGTCTATCAGGAAGATGAATCATCATCATCATCATCCAGCAGTGAATGATTTTTGGGGCAAATCATTTTTGGATCTTTGGGAGCAAATTGTACTGAGAAGGCATATTTTATTCCCACTATACCCTACTGTCCAAATGAATCAGAACCTGCATATGTATTGTGCATCAATTATCTTAGGCAATGGGTGCCAACAGACAAAGAGATTCTCGCCATAGAAAAATAAATTCAATAGCATAAGAAATGCGTACCTAACCTAAATGTCTGGTCCGTAGGCTGTCCATTCACCAATGATCTTTCTATGATGAAATCTCCAAGCACTTTTCTCTCTCCACTTCAACCATTTCAGAGTAGCAAGGCAGAGTCAGGCTAGAATGTGTTCATTCTTTTGTTCAAATGGCCCTATAGCAGAGCTGTTTCAGATCTTTGCAAGGTCACGATTTGTCTTACTTATCTCCCCAAATGAAGTTTAGTTGGCTGGCTTCCTTCTGCCTCAGATTCTTCCCAAATGGGCATTAATCACACATTTTTTTTTCTCTCTAATAAGTCTGCAGTTCTGAAACACTATATCAGAGAACATCCCTCTACTTTGTAGGCTTATGACTTGTGCCTGACCCATCACATTTCACCTTGACTTTTTGCTGCAGTGTTTTAGGGATGGCTTTAGTTTTTCTTGGCTCTATAACAGTCTGTTCCAATGGCAGTTTCACCTTAGTGATTACAGTCCTATAAAGGGGCATCAAGTGTCCTGGAGGCCCATAGTTTCTACCTAACACTTTCATGGCCATCTTAACAGACTGCCAGGTGTTTCACTGAAAGCAGTAACAAACTGCTACTGTTACATTGAAAAAAAAAACATTGTTCTGTGGTAAGATGTGGCGTGTAAACCTAGATTTATCCCCTAATCGAGCTCTTGTGACATTCAATTTATTACATCTCTTCAGTCTCCCAATCCAATGGTTTTAATGACATACAACTTTGTGTGGCTACCACGTGCCTGGGATGGTGATTCTAAAGTAAGTTCTGTCACATCTTAGGAATTTCCAATAGTCTCAAGGCTGCCATTGTGACATTGTTTACAAAATTTAAATTAATTCAATCACTCATTTTGGAAGAAAGGTTTAATTTAATTAATTACCAACTAATAATTTATGAATAGTTCTAAGAATGATTTTTATACTTCATTAGCATCTATTGTTCCTATTGAATACCTGCCTCTTTAAAGGATTCAAGCCATAATGCCTAATTTATCATTCACATCAATTTCTCTGCCTTAGTTTTATTATTTCTAAACTATAGAAAAGTTTAATATTCTTAGTGATGTTTATTTACACACAGAGAGGTGGGGAGTTAAAAATTATAGCTAATAAAGCACTCTGAATACCGTAGGTGATAATTATTATTATTTTATTTGGAAATGTAGTGTTTCCATTAACGTACCCTGGGATCTTTGTGTTCTGGTAGATAATTATGTAATTAATTCTAAAACAGTGAATAACACTTGATATTTCTAAAAGTAAGTGTTGCCCTAGTTTTCTGTGCCACACCTCAGTTGTAGCACAATGTTTCATTTTCCACCATTCCTTTATAAAATAATATGATGGGGGCCAGGTGCAGTGGCTCACGCCTGTAATCCCAGCACTTTGGAAGACTGAGGCAGGTGTATCACCTGAGGTCAGGAATTCGAGACCAGCCTGACCAAAATGATGAAACCCCACCTCTACTAAAAATAGTAAAATTAGCTGGCTGTGGTGGCATGCACCTGTAGTCCCAGCTACCCAGGAGGTGGAGACAGGAGAATTGCTTGAACCCAAGAGGCAGAGGTTGCAGTGGTCCGAGATCGTGCCACTGCACTCCAGCCTAAGTGATAAAGCGAGACTCTGTCTCAAAAAAATAAAAATAAAATAAATAATATGATGTAACTTAAAAGATACATAATTTTTTTCTCTCTAGGACTTTTCTGCCTATGCAACTACAAAAACTTTCAAGAGATTCATGACCAGTTATGAAATTGGCGGTTTGTACTTACAGCTTTTAATGAAGCACCACAAAACAATCTGATATACAAAATGTCAAGGATAAAAGTACAGCTTTGTTTGGGCTTAACAAATATATAACATGTTTCCTGTTAAGATATATTCAAGTACAAAATCTCATACCAATTTCATAACTGTTCAACAAAATGTATTTATGCTCAGTATTTCATTGGGCTATATAACGGAACAAATAGTTTTTGAAACTTACCAAGTCTATGGAAACACTATTTGGCTTAAAAAATTGCACAGGATACTCCCACTATTAATAACAGAACTTCTTTTAACCCTCTTCAATTTCAACAGGTACCAGGGATATGCACATCATGAATATAAGACCTACCTGTAACTGTCCACAAAACACAGATTCCTATTAAAAGAGGGTAGAGATCAGCTAGGTATTGAAAATCCTTCTTATTGATAAAAAGAAATGGCTAGATGTGGTGACTCATATACATAATCCCACCTATGAGCTCCTGTTTGTAATCCACTTTGGGAGACCAAGGTGGAGAGATTGCTTGAACCCAGGAGTTTGAGACCAGGCTGGGTAACACTGAGCAATTTTGTCTCTAAAATAACCTTAAAAAATTAGACAAGCATGGTAGTGCCCTCCTGTAGTCCTAGCTGCTCAGGAGGCTGGGGTGCGAGAACTGCTTGAGCTAGCGAGCGGGGGGTGCAGAGGTTGCAGTGAGTCGAGATTGCGACACTGCACTCTAGCCTGGGTGACAGAGTGAGACCCTGTCTTAAAAAAGACAAAAAAAAAAAAAAAGCATGATTTTGTTTGATCTAGGTCTTCAGGTTTATACCCACTTCAGTAACAAAATAATTACAGTGAAAGAATCAGATTTGTTAATGTCTTATAAAGAGTTGATACCAGGCCAGGCCCAGTGGCTCATGCCTGTAGTCCCAGCACTTTGGAAGGCTGAGGGGCGTGGATCACTTGAGGCCAGGATTTGAGACCAACCTGGCCAACCTGGTAAAACTCTGTCTCTACTAAAAATACAAAAATTAGCCAGGTATAGTGATGTGCACCTGTAGTCCCAGATACCTGGACAGCTGAGGCAGGAGAATGGCTTCAACCTGGGAAGCGAAGGTTGAAGTGAGCTGAGATCAAGCCACTGCACTACAGCCTAGGCAATAAAGTGAGACTCCATCTCACAAAGAAAAAATAAAAACCAAAAAACAGAAAGAGTTGATACCAAAGGAAGCTTACTTCATATGGTATCTGCAACTTTCTTATTTATAGAAACTCTTCAATCGCATTATCATGGTATATATTTGTAGTAAAAAGAAAGATATATTTCCATCCAAAATTCACTCTTCTATTCCATCACTAAGGAAACACCTAACTTCGATCTTCACATAGTCAGTACCATACTCTCTTGAGGTTACAGAAATGTTCCACAGTTTAAAACAATATAGAAAATTGTGAAATGGGTATGCTTATGTATTAACTCTTAGATTTTTTAAGCAACTGTCTATGAATAGTAAGGGAGATACTTCTGCTTCCTGTAATGGTACACTATGTAACTGCAGATCAATCTTCCCACTGAGGAACAACTAAAAATCTTAGTATCTTCCATCAGTTGTGTAAAATTCTCACTATCATTTCAAAGGACATTCTCTGATTAGTGTAGTGGGTTACTAATCTGGCTTCTAAATAGAATGGGTCCTATTAACTACTGGGTGTTTCGTTTTATTGTTAAGGGGGGTGAGTGGAATCTGCAAGTTTAGGGGCAGAGTAGGAATTGCTCTGCAAAGTGTGGTAAAAGAACATACAAAAGCTGAATGTTTTGAGGGGAAAGAAATAAGGAATCTTTGGTACTCACCCATGAAAAGAAGATGACTACAGAGAAGATCAATGACTTATGCAGAACTTCAGGTGGTTTAACTGGGAAGCATACAGTGTAAATCTCTCCTTACCTCCTCAGAAATGTCAGCTAAGTCTATCTTGCTCCTTAATTCTTAGATAGGAGTAAGTTTGGGGGGACTGGGAAAACTTGGAGAGCTTCAAGAAAAGAATAAAAAGGTGGCTAATAATGGGGATTACATAACATCCTACACAACAATGCACAATAAACTCTCAAATCTGTTAAATATAGAGGATAGTGATTATTTGTTAATGAACAATGTCAGCCGATTGATGAGAAATAATAGGATTAAGGTTTTGGGGAAGAGATTTAGATTAGGCATATCATGGAGAATTTCTGATGAGATGACTGTAAAGTAGGAATATTATGTCAAATAAAACTAAAAAGCTCTTTCTCAGAGATGGTGAGAAAAGCCATTTTCTGGTAACAGTATGGGCAGAAGATGGAGTTGGGCAAAGATCAGTTCAAATAGGGGTGATGCTCATATACAGATGCTCCTCAATTTATGATAAGGTTATGTTCTGATAAACCCATTAAGTTGAAAAAATAGTAGATGAAAATGTATTTAATGCTAGCAACACAACAGACAGTCCCGGAATGACGATGGTTTGACTTACAATTTTTCGACTTTATGATGGTGAGAAAGCACTATACATTCAGTATAAACCATAACTCCATCACAGGTTGTAAGGAGCGTCTTGACTTGGAGTTACATCCCAATGGAGTTCTGTCCCAAAAGCCTAAGTTGAACCATCCTAAATCAAGGACCATTTGTGTTTAGAAAATCACTGAACTTTTTCCTGAAGTGTCACAGTTTTATATTCATCATCCCACATTGCACCTAAAAATAGAAGGCATTCCTATTCTTTTTCCAGTTTTCTGTTAAGGCAGAAAGATAAAGGAGAAATATACTTTCTCCTCCATGCACTCATAGAACTCTGTACCTTGGTGTATCCTCGCACTTTCACTCATATTGTAATTAGTTTATTTCTAGCTCCCTAATAAACTATAAGTTTAGGATGATCAAGAAAATTAGCCATCTGTGCATACCCTGTGGCTAGCAAAGTACCTGAAATGTGGTAGGTGTTAAATATATTGTGATATATTAAATATATTGTGATTTTATATATATATGTTACAAATTTATAAAATATATTTTAAATTTTATATAAAATATAAACATCTTACATGCAATTTCAAATGAATTCATGCATGGAGGAATTAAGAGATGAAAGTACAAATGAAGAAAAAAAGGTAAAAGGAAATAATAAAGGAATAAAGGGAAAAAAAAAATCTCAGTTCCACGGTCCCAAAGCTTGGAAGTTTGAAGCTAAAGAACATGATGGGGGTGGAGGAATTTTTCCTGTAAACTAGAACACAGATGAATTTAAAGTGTTAAAGAATGACAATTAAAAAAAATCTGTCAGATCTTTCAAGATAAGCTTCTGATACACTTAACAAGACACCCTCTAAGCTCTAAGATTCCACACCTCCCTGGCAACCAATGTAGGGTCATGAGCAGGTTACAGTGATGTTCTCCTTTTGTGAGACTTCTTGCAGCTGCTCTTTGAATGAGCTGAAATCTATAAATAACTGCATCTCCAGACCCATTAAGCAGTACATTAGTGTAACAAAGGCATATATGTACAGTACTAAAGAAGTGAAATTGTCGGAAGAAAGGAAAATTTCCATTTGGCATGCACTGCAGAGGATGAAAAGCAGACCTGACCATTTCTCAAACATGAAATTCCATTATTGGTTTGTGATTACATCCTCCTTTTTTCTACTTTGTATAACAGCCATTTTTTTTTTTTTTTTTTTTTTTTTTTTTTTTTTTTTTTTTTTTGAGACGGAGTCTAGCTCTGTCGCCCAGTCTGGAGAGCAGTGGCGTGATCTTGGCTCACTGCAACCTCTGCCTCCCAGGTTCAAGTCATTCTTCTGCCTCAGGCTCCTGATTCACTGGGACTACAGGTGTATGCCACAACGCCCTGCTAATTTTTTGTAATTTTAGTAGAGATGGGGTTTCACCGTGTTAGCCAGGATGGTCTCCATCTCCTGACCTTGTGATCCACCCGCCTCAGCCTCCCAACGTGCTGAGATAACAGGCATGAGCCACTGCACCTGGCCCAGCAGCCAATCGTATACTACAAATCGTCACCTTTCCATCTTAGAGAGGAAATGGTTACTACATGGATAAGGTTTTACCCATGACATGTCTATCTTTGAAGAACTCTATATTCAGAGAGAGAGAGAGAAAGAAAGAGACATGACCTGAAGGCCCCCTGTAAAATCATGCAATCAAACAAAATGACCAAATTTGCCAAAGAGACAACTAGCATGGGCAGGACAGTAGATAAAAATAATTTTCTTTTGACACAAAAATATTATTCGGCATTACAAATACAATTGTAGAGAAATGACAGGTAAGATTACTTTTCTCAGGAAAACTTTGCTTTTGAAAAAAGTATGTTTTATATTTGTAAACTGAACAAATAAAAAAAAATCTTGAGACCTTAAGAATAAAGAACCTCTCTTTCTATTAAAAACAGAAAAGAAAAGAAAACAGGCTTTCATGCTACTATGGTAATCTGTAGAGACAGGGATTGGTACCATTGGCGGTTTCTGGAATCGACTGGAGGTTACGCAACTTATCCCCTGTGAGGAAGGGAGACCACTGCATGTCATTTGAAAGTCTTTATATAAGCAGGTTTTAAAATATAGGCCCTTTCACATTTAGACTTTTAGAGATTTTCTGAAAAGGGCAACATTATACTTGAAGACAGTTTATTAAATACGTAATGGCTCAACTCATTCCCCTCATTCATGAATATCAACCAACCACGTACACAATCTGCTATCGTATGTTGTTGTTCTCTACTTTCCAAAATACACCGACCATAACGAAAAGTGATCACTGCTAGACTCTGACGGTGAGTGAATTATTAAAGAAAGAAATATCATCAGTAAACATAAGCCTGGATCCATTAAAGGTAGAAGAGTCCCACTTTAGGCAAAGGTTTTCTAAACCCCTGGGATTCAGGACAAACACATACAGGTTCATAGAGCAAGTCATCAAGGTTTGAAGAATCAGGTAAAACCTGAGTTTATCAACTCTTACTTCTCCCAGATAAACATGTTTCTAAAATGTGTCTGACAGGCAACTGTCCAGCCTTAGCTAGTGATGGGTGTGGCAGCTCACTGTGCCAAACAGTCCTAAGAGTTCACTGTTCTTCCTCCTGAGCACTTACCTGAAGAACAGGAGATCTAAATCTAAATTCTGTCCTCAAATCCTACTTCTGCAGTGATATGTGTCCTTGAAAAAGTGACTCTTCTATCCCTGGAATAGGGATACTGAGGCTTAACTACCATCTTACCTAGCCACAGACAAATTTATGAAAGTAACTAAGGACATATCAGATAATTCTTGCCTCCCTTCATCACGTTTTTTCTGCGTTTGCACTCCCTTGTTCTCTTCACATTCACATTCTAAAAGTTCTAAAGAGTAGACAATGTAAACAGAATGTAGTAACTAAATAAAAGCCTCAACTAAAATGGCAAAGCTTTGGAGACAGAGCAAGAGAGACAGGAAAGGGTTGTCTTGAGGAAGGGATAACGCCTCTGGGACAAGACTTCGGGTGGATTTCAGGCTTCAAAGACGTGAATTCTATAAACCATACACATGGCCACAAATCTAAGAATAACTTTGTATGCATGCACAGTACAGAAAGGCAATGTTGGTCACATCCTCGCCTCTTCAGCTGCACTGATATACAGAAAGCAATTTCTGTAAGCATTACTGTCTTCTTATAAAAGGAAATCAGACAATATATAATTCTATAATTTGTGCTGTTTTGTGCTCAGTGTTTTCATTATGTACTCATTTTATACCTTGACCCAACTGTGGAAAACGTTAAGCTACAACGTGGAACGTTTTAATTGTAGTGGATAAATAACTGACCCTTGAATGGTGGCAAACTGGCAAATTAGTTATCTATTTTCCAAAAAGCCCTGGTTATAGCCCTTTAATTTATGGAAATCTACCTGCAATAAAACCCAGATCAGACCAAGACCAGCCTGAGCCAGTTGCTCATCCTGTTTAACATTTCTCCTAGTAGGGTCACAAAGAACATGTTAGTTACTCTTTAAACAAATGTGCTCTTAATGATGCCACTGCAGCATGATGAATAAAGCATTAGCCCTGCAGTCATGATCGCCCTGGCACAGGTGGGTGTGTTTAGCAGAACACACCCACCTTGCATGGATTGCCCTGGGCCGGAAACCTGGCTTTATCTTTCTCTAAAAGACTATCCACAGCCCTTGCTCTTGTTCCGTAACCAGTGAGCAAGAACAGTGGAGCCTTGGGTCCCCAGCGAGGGTCCTTTTTACTTCTCAGGGCCTCATACACAGTATGGCTATATGATCAGGGGAAACCCAGAAGGCCTGGTGAGGTAGTTAGGGGAGGGCTATGGGGGCACAGGAGGCTGATGCAAATGCCTGCAGGGCAGGACATCTGGTTGGAAAGTTCTAGTTCAGCAGTGAGCGTTCTGAGAAAATGGGTCAAACCTTTAGTGCTGCTCTTGTATCCAGCAAGATTTAAATGAAGGTGCTCAGAAGAGAAAAAGGCCTGAGTGTCCAAAAGGTAATTAGGCTCCTGAGGCTAAAGGCAGATTAGGGGGCACAGAAAGGTGGTTCCAACCTCCAGGGACATACATGATTCAGAAGCTGAATCCTGGTTATTTCTTGGTAAAACGTCTTTATGTTCTAGCTGCTTTTGGAGGACAGGCATCATCAGACACAGAAATTGACTACACCTAGTGATCTCAGCAGTTCCTCATAACCCAGAAAACCTCCACGGAGGCTCCTACCCCCATCAAAAGAGAACAAATGCTGATGGAAAGGCTCCGGCACCGAAGGTAAAGTTGAAGGGCACTACAAAACACTGCTGCTACAGACCCAAGCCCTCTACCCTCTGTCTTAGTCACAGATTTGCATAAAAAGTTGCCAATGCCCTGTCCTCCACCCCCACTGTCCCCCATTAACACATTCTCCTTGTCAATAGGAGGAGATACTTGCCTCTTAAGAATGCCATATAAAAATCCTTTCTTACAATGGGATGGCATTTGGAGGACTAAGCTCCTCAAATAGTCTCTTTTTCTGCTATAGTCTTTCAGACCAAAGGATCCACCTGCCTCTGAGGAACTAGTCTATTTATTTAACTAGGGCCATGTTCTCAACTAGGCACTAGAGGCATAGGGTCTACAATAATACTGGAGACCTGAAAATATTTTGTGTCAACATGCAATGAAAAGCATGCTATCTAAAACACATACTTAACTAAATGTCTATAAATTGCATATTATGACAATTCTAATTATCAAATTTAGTATTCACATAAAAGTCATTATAGTTGAAAACCATTTGCAACTGGGCTATCTCACTTTGCAGAAATTACTGAGTCTGCACAATTGTGGAGAAATCAGAGCTGGTTATAAATGAAAGAACTTTTTGTAGGCAAATAATTTCAAAAGCAAAATGATTAAAAAAAATCCTTTCCAAAATTTCTAGAGACAAACTTATACTTAAACATCAGATGTGAATGCACTTGTTATGTTTGATCTGATATGGAGTAAATACATCTGCTGCTGTCTATAAAGGTTTCAAATGACTGTGTTCTGAAGCACTGTTTCCTTCCTGCCTACTGTGGGTAAGATAAACAAAGCTATATTTCCTCTCAAATTTGTCAACTCAGTTTAGGTCAAATGCCATTCCATTATTTATTCATGGATTACGTAAATTATTGTGGAAAAGGAGGAGGCATGAGCAAAAACTGACCTTAAAGAATACAGATATGAGAGAGAAAAACATCTGGCTCATGGTACTAAATGCAATTTCATGTTAGCTTAGAGTCATCATATGCATATATGGTTTTATTATTTATAAAAAAAGAAATCGTGCTGAATGTACTTTGTGGGAATTGCAGTATATAGCTATTGCTACCACGGTTTATTATTTTCACAGCTATGTGGCTTAAACCCAACCTAAACAAATATTTTAAAAGAATTCCCACCAGCATTATTACTTTTTTTCTTTCTAGTGTTAATGAAAAAGATCTTCTGCTTTTCTAGTCCTCTGATTTCTTTACTCTTGAGCAATTCTCACTTTTATGGCTTATAAGATAATGTTTATTGAAAAATGACAACTTAAGAAAATAACCAGCAACTAGTGGTGGTTAAACAGTGCAGTGTGTGAAGTGTGGGCATTTGAGAACCACATTGTCTATCAACTCCAAACATTGACCAGGCCTTGACTATTAACAGCAATTAGGATGATGATTTTATTACTTGCACACTGAAGTAGACATGTTTTTGTATACTCATCCAAGTTGTCAACTTGACACAATGTCTACCACAGACAGAGTTTTGCTAATAAGGTAAAGATAAGGTAGATGTAACAGTGAGACACATAATTAACATAAAACGAAATGCACCGTCATGTCCAGACTTCTCACTGTATGATCTCCTAACAACATACCCTTATTTTAATAGGGGTCAGCACCTTCATTCAAACACACTCCCCAAACTCTTGCTACTATTCTTAACTACTGGCTAATTCACCATCCTTTTATCTAAGCGTAAAATTTGCACAGAAATGCAATGACACAGTTCTCTTCATTCTGAGAGTAAATATCAATACACACTAGAAAGCTGGGAATTTTTTTTTTATTTTAAAAGTATTATTGCTAATACATGTAATGAGTTCAAACAAAGGTAAAGTCTATAAAGTAAAAGGGGAATGCCATTCCCTTACTCCTTATCTGCCAGTCAACCACACTCCCCAGAGGCAACCGCTGAGAAAATAGCTCACTATATAGCAGCCACTGTGGCAAGCAGCTCACATCCTCACAACCTATGAGACAGGTGTTATTCCAACGTTTTACAAAAGAAATAAACCAAGGTCCAGAAGGCTACTCCTTTGGATTTTTATTCAAGGTCAGTGAGTCAATGAATGGCAGAGTCCAGGACTCAATGTGTCCTAGCCTGGACCTCTGTTACAGATTTGGGGAACTCCAACTTTCTCCAGCAAAGAGTCAGACTAGAAGGTCCCTCTGGGTTTAACTGGCTATAATGAAAGAAAGAAGTCTAAGGTAAAAGTTCCACTTCTGGGGGGAGATGCATTTATGCCACAGATCTTTATTAGATGTCGACTCTATGTAGCACGGTGCTTGATACTAAGAACATAACAGTAAGCAAGACATAGCCCCTGTCTTCAAAACGATTGCAATAATAGTCAGGTAACTAAAAAAACTAAAAAGCACTGTCAGACATGAACTTTCCATAGCATGGCAAATTAGATATTCTTAGGAGCATGCCTCTTATAAGAAAACAACAACTAGATTCTGGATAAAAGCACTTATTTGTGTATTACTTTCTACTAGGCTTGGTAAAGGAAACTCTGTTAGACATCTGCTTCTACAAAAGAAAAGAAAACAAAAAAGTTGGCTGAAACCAGAAGGATGAGCCAGGACTATTAAGTTGCTTGGAGGGAAAGGGTCAACATCAGCAATGCACCAGGCGATACCCTGCCACAGCAAGGACAAACCCTGGTCTCATGGCAATCAGGACCTGAAGGTTTGTTACACCTTTACATGGCCCTTACCCCAGTCAGCCTTCTCCAACCCTCGACTTCAGTTCTAGTAGGTAAGTGAAAGAATCTAGGCAAATGAGTAGAAATCACTGCTGAAAGACAACTCAAGACCTGTGCTTTATTAAGAGGCACATTTTTCTTAAATAAGTCAGAATAATAATTGCATATATAGAGAAAGAGAGAGAGAACAAACATATAAAGTGTCTACTTAGGGTTGATCTGTAACCCAAATTGGGCTTAACTCTGTCCAAATATGTATATCGAGAGTAAATTGGTAATTTGAGCTGAGAGCTTGGGATAAAAAAGGTATAAACATCATCATCAAGGACTGTCCAGGTCCATTCTCCCTGTGTCAACAGCTTCTATTTGCAATCTCTAAATCACCCACACCCTCCCCACAACCATACTGCCTGATGGAATGCAGTAGTGAGTGAGGTGAATGGCGAGGTGGAAAGGCTGATCCCAGCTTTCTGTATAGAAAGCCTGGGAGGTGGAGTAGGGTTACTATTACTTTTTCTTACCTCATCCTCTTTCTGCCAGAACCTTTTTCTGTTCTACTTCTCTTAATTGTACCAAATACATTATCTCTAACAAAAGCTATCTCATCATGTTGGCAGCTAGCTACAAGGAAGAGGCCTGGGATGCAGTTCTCCTTCCTACCTGTCACTGGGAAGAGAAGCTACAGAAACTAGGGTGGGAGGTACTGTAGAGCTGGGTAAAGCCACAAGCTGAATAAACCAGAAAACCCAACTTCTGACTCCTAACCCAAGGGATCGCTGATATTCTGAAGGTGCTGGGAGAGTGGGGATCTATGTCAGTTATCAAGTGGGACACTCAAAGTCCCCCTAGGTGCTGATTAGAATCATCACCCATTGTGGCAGCTATTTTTTCACACCCAGTAGAGACAAACTGAAACCCTGAGAGCTGATCTGGGCAAGTTGCTTTCTCTGACTCTCCGTAAGAAATGTGCAAAGCAGTTTCGCAACACAATTTGCATTCCAGAGAATAGCTCCTGTCACAAGGACCCTGTGGGCCAGTTGCCTGAGCTTTTCCACTTGATGCTTTCAATCCTCATCTCACGAATCATTGGAGAGGCTAACGTATAATGCCTTTTGGAGGAGCTGAAAGGAATGAAACATTACTAGCAAAACTGTCATATTTTGAGAGTTAAAATGCAGATCCCTTTAGATAGGCCCTCTGAAAGAAATTCTTTTGACTGCAGCAGCAGCAGCAAAAACTCTGCTAAGGACAGCTTCGTGAGCACAACTTCCCAGCCACTATTCCCACCTGCAAAGTACATAATCTGGTCTGCCTTTTTTTTCTACCAGTATTTTGCTTTGATTCATTGTTGATACACATGAGAGCAGAATAATAAAGTAGGTAGTTTGAGCCTGTGTGTGATGGGGGTTCAGCACCTGCATCACGGTTTGGTTTGTATATTCCTCTGGTACGGTACATCAAATGGGGAATGACTTGTGTAATGTGAAACTCAGAGCAATGGCCAGCAATAGCAGGGATCTTCTGGATATGTCATCTGCTGTTAGAGCACATGCTTGGGAACCAAAGAGATGAGCAGGCCATGTTAAGAAGGGCAGCAAGAAGAGAAAACATGAGTTAATATTAAAAATGTGATGCAAAATAAAATAGAGCTTATAGTCATATCCTTCCAATTGTATCGTGCTGAAATTGTTTCTAGATTTGGAGGCTCCCTTGCTAAGCTAAACTGCAGAAACAGGATTAGAGGAGGAGAAAAGTTAATTTCTGAAATATGTTAAACACAATACAATTGCTGTGCAATTATAGATGAAATCCAGAAAAGCGTATTTCCTTCACGCCATGTGATCAGTTTTGTTATAGTTGTATGTTCTTATTTTATGCTATCTACTGGTTTTCTTGTCTTTGCATATTCTTGATGCAAACCAGTGAACGCATGTAAGTGTAAACAATAGGACCTCAACATGGAGCCTACTCAAACGATTTAACTGTGTGGCATTGCTTGTCTTGTCCATTGTGCAAGCAACATTCATAAAATATACATTTTATATGTTACTGAGGTCTGGCTGATGTGGAGGAAGAAGTGTGAGAACTAGGATGGAGAAGAAGTGAACTCCGACAGTCTACTCTGTAGTATCCTCCCTTTACCTAAAACAAAACAAACAACTGATCAGCTACTAGTGAATAACACACTTAAATTGACTGGGAAGGTTGTTTTGCTCCTGTCCATTGACCTACGTACACTGATGCGAAATTGGGAAACTGTGGCCTATTTAGTTATAAGGTCTTTCTTTTTACATTCATAATTTCTCTTTCTTCCCCCCCTTTTTTTTTTTTTTGTTGTTGTTGTTGTTGTTTTTCTTCGGAGAACACCTTTCCTGATATAGGTCTTTTAAAATTCTGATCAGAACTGGCAGTGGGAAAAGAGCTGAGGAAATAATGGAGACTCGTACGTATGTGACACATTCACAAACCCTATGAATTTTTAATGAAGGCACAATGTCCACAATTAGATTAGAAATGAGGTTTTCTTTGTAGGCGCTCTTATAGTAAGTGGTGTGCAAGTGAATTTTATTTTACATTCAGTAAACGATACCAACTGCAAAAAACAATACAATTTAATAGAAAATAAAAACAAATTGTTGATTGTCCATAGCTCCTTTTTCATCTCTTAGATTTACAAAAGTATTGCAGTTAAAAAAATTGCATTTCATTTTATGTAAATACCACATGGATGCCAAAGCAACTCAATGGTACAGAAAGTCATTTGCAGTCATGACCTAAAGCTGTCCTTTTGCATTGTGCGGAGAAGTTTTTGTTTGATTTGTTTTAAACTGTAAAAATAACTTCTAAATGTAGACCTTTGGGGAGAAAGATATTAAGCTCCCCTATTTGCAAACTAAACCATTTCAAATGAACATTAAAAAAAATCTAATCGTGTAGAAAATAAAGAAATAGAATGGGCTGATGGATAGTTCATTTGCATTTTGATTCTAAAGCTTAACTCTTGTCTTCATAGGGCTTAGGTTTCCAGCTTCTCAGAAATAACAGTTCCCCGTCCTTCTTAGATGGTTTCCAAAGTCCTTCAGATTCTGGCTCCTCGTCACTTGGGCACATCATTTCCTCAAGCTTCTGCTTCTCTTGGAGCTGCCACAACACAGGTCTTTTTACTCTTCCTTGAGCCTAGCAAGTGTGATCTTCTCCTAGTGACTTTGCCCTTACGATTCCTCCAGATACCTGCACAACCACCCTGTTCCCTCACCTGGGTCCTTCTCTGATGAAATGTCATCCCTGACCTCTACCTAAAATAGTAACTGTAGTTACCTTCTGTCCTTCTACTAGTCTTATTTTCTTTCTCTCTAGGATTTCTTGGCATCTGAGACTATATTACAGTTATTTCTTTGATAAGTTACCCACCCATGAGAGCAGGCTTATATTTAACCTTTTAAAAATGTTTTTCTTGGTAAGTTGCCATCAGCCAAAACAGTGCCTAGTACTTAGTAGACACACACCCTTCCCTCTTACATACGCAAATTCTTTTATTAAATATTATGAGTGAGTGGGTATATATACACATACTGTATTAATCATTACCATTTGATTTTCTGTATTCCCGATGCTTTGACATCTGGGTTCTTGCTAACATTGGAGGGCTCACCCTTCCCAGGGCTAGCCAATCCAAGAGAGCAAACACCTCACCTGGGAGCACACACTTCAAAGGCAAACCAACCAATCCAGAGCCCAGACCCTCAACCACCTCCTTTACTGGCTCTCAGATGTTAAACCACTATTCCTCTGGCCTAATCACCCCAGAGCCAAGTATTCTGTACCTGACAGAGCCCTTATACCCGAGCTTAAATTATTCAAACTCGCCCATCCTATGCCTGTTTATCCCACCTTGCCTTGCCTCCTCTTTTGCAGAAATCACAATAAAGGTGCTCTCACTTCCTCTCCCTTCTGACTGACCCTGGTGCCTCCCTGTGTGGCTTGTGGTATGGGATGGCATGCTCCCTTCTCTTGAGAACTGTGAGTAACAAACTATCTTTTCTATGACAGTCATCTCCTGATCTGCTGGCCTTATCACATCCAATAATATTAAAATGCAAACACAAAAAGTAATAATGTAATACTGTGTTTGCATTTGAAAACAAAATTTTCAAATGTAAACACATAAACACTCAAATAAAATTCACTGTATTTTCAAGGACAATGAAATATATGAATCACCAGAAGTTATGGTTTTCCTGGACTCATAAGAAATAAAATCAGGCAGGGTACAGTGACTCACACCTGTAATCCCAGGGCTTTGGGAGGCTGAGGCAGGTGGATCAACTTGAGGCCAGGAGATTGAGACCAGCTTGGCCAACATGGTGAAACCCCATCTCTATTAAAAATATATTTTTTAAAAATTAGCTGGGTGTGGTGGCACACATCTGTAATTCCAGCTACTTGGAGGCTGAGGCACGAGAATTGCTTGAGTCTGAGAGGCAGAGGTTGCAGTGAGCTGAGATCATGCCACTGCACTCCAGCCTGGGCAACAGAGCAAGAATCTTTCTCAATAAAACCCAAAAAACGATAAATAAATCAATAAAAATAAAAAGAAAGAAAATGACTTTGACACTTTAAAGATCTGTGTACAGTTTAAACTCCATCTCAGCCCTGAGATTCATTTATGGATTGTTTTTGTGGTTATTAATGTTGCTTTCTACTTTCACCCTTTAAGTTTGTTTGTTTGTTTTTTAGGGGGATTGAGACACCGTTACCTCAAGGGAGCAGCCTGCCTTATTCTTTTTGCCAGACACAAATAGTTAACCCTATTCATAAAACAGCAATTAATTGTCAATTAAACACATATACACTGTGAACTCTGGTGTCAATGTAGACTTATCAACTGTAACAACTCTGAGGAGGATATTGATATGAGGGAGGCAATACATGTCTGAGGTCTGGGGCTATGTCTTAGTCTGTTTAGTGTTGCTATAAAAGAATACTCGAGGCTGAGTAATTTATAAAGATTAAGCTCATGGTTCTGCAGACTGTACAAAAGGCGTGGTGCCAACATCTGCTTGGCTTCTGGTGAGGGTGTTTCATGCTGCATTATAACATGGTAGAGAAGATCAAGGGGGAAGTGAACACGTATGAACAGGCAAAACCTCAGGGCATCCTATTTATAACAACCCACTCTCATGAGAACACTCCTTGGAGAACTAATCCAGTCTTACTGGAGAGAGAACTCACTTACTACTTCAAGAACAACAACAAGCCATTCATGAGGGATCTGACCCCATGACCCAAACACCGCCTATAAGGCCCACCTCCCACACTGCCATACTGAGGATCAAGTTTCCACATGAGTGCTGGTGGGGACAAACTCACACCATAGCATATATATGGGAAATTTCTGTACCTTCTGCTCAATATTGCTGTGAACCTAAAAGTGCTCTAAAAGAATTAAGTCTTAAAAAAATGCATATACATATGTTTATTCTTTTTAAATATAAGAAAATAATAAATCCTATCCATAATTTCCTAAATTATAGTTAGCTCTAAATGTAATAGGGTACATTTCTATGACTTGATGCACTCTGAGTTTTTTCCAACACATTTGTTCCTTTTTTATTCCAAAAACTACTGTTCATGTTGTTCCATGGCCAATTCGCCAGATGCCTCAACTTTCCCTGCTAGAACACACCTCAGGCCTGCCCAGGGCATGGCAACCACGGACACTGATCCTGGGAAACTGACTTTCAATATATTTTCATAGTAAGCTCAGAGGAATGAGCTGGGTGGTTACCCATTACTTGCACCTGGCAAGGGCACAGGCCTGAAGCTGGAGTCTCTGCATAGTAGAGATGGGCCAGCAAGATATAAAGATGTCCACAGGCGTGGCCAAGGGAGCCTCTAGAATGCACTGGATGGAGCCTCAATGCAGTCAGTTGCTCATGTTGGCAGTAGGACCTTTGGTGGGATTTGATAGCCTATGCAGCTGTCTTCATGCAGTCAGATTCAGGCCTCCTTTACTTACCTTACAGAGCTCTTGTCAAAGTGGTCACCCTGGTGACAACCATGTGCTTTCTAACAGAAGTACCTGACCCTGCTCAAGGTATAAGAAACAATAAAAGAATAATTTTTAGGAAACTTGAGAGAGGTCTTAAAACTGTGCTCATATGCTTTTTTGAAAACATGGTTTTCAAATAAATGCAAGGTTGAGACATCAAAGGAGCTAGCCACTCTCCCGCTAGTCCTTCAGTCTTCCTTTCTGCCTGGTGTTGCATGCTGCCTCCTATGTGCCAGTGCTCACAGCTGCTCCACTGTGGGTATGGCTCCTCCTTCTCTTCTCTATGCTTCTTTTTAGGCTCACATAAAGGCCCACCTCCTCCAAGACCCCATGTAAGACTGATTCTCTACAACCACTTGCTCCTCTGAACTCCAGAGTTCCCCAAGGGTGGTATGTCAGAGGATTTAATGTGACCCAAAACCATTATTTTAATTTTTAATAGCTATATTTGCTTTTGAGTCATGTGAAATTGATGTTTCTGTGGATTTTTAAAATGGTCAAATATTGGCAGTTTCATATAGTTCAACCAAATATGTGTCAGGGAAAAATATATTAAAAGAAAGCCAGACATCATTGTTTAGGATGAGGTTAAAATGAGTACTTTATTGAACTGTGTAAAAATGAGTAAAAGTATATAAATGTTTTGATGGTAGAGATACAGCAAAAATTGTTAAGCTTGTATACACCATCGAAACACTGAACAAAACGTATTTTGACAAACACTTCCATGTGTCCCTTTAACGTGTCTCATTATTGTGTATTTTTTTCCTATATCTATGTATTCGTGTTTTCTCTTCCATTAATTTCCCAGATATTTGTATGCAAGAGGCAAGTGGAGATTACAGACCTCTTCACATAATACCCTGCACGCAGCAGATGGAGTTGTTATAGGGATTCGTCTGGTCACTTGTGATGAGATCTTACCAGAAAACATTACTTGTTTTCCTTGTGGTCATTCTAAAACCGGAAATTGATGGGCCGTGCAATGAAGTATGCCATTGCACCCAGGAAACCTACAACCTGGAGTAACTGAAAACACAGGACTCCTATGGAGTACAGCATGCTGGAGCTCACCTCACCACTGGGAAGTGTTGGGGGCAGTGTGGTCTGTTGGCTAGAATATGGTTGACGATCTGGATTCATTCTATTCAGCAGCGTGATTGTACATTATGTCCTCCACTTCTCTACTCCAACTGACAATGCCTCCAAGAGGTGAGAAAGCAGAGGCCATGGGAAGCTGGTACCTACCAGGATATCATATTGGCACCTGTCCTCTCTACCCAGTAGCTGACCACTGCAGCAAGCTTCAGATTCTGCTTAATACTGTCCTTCACACAATGATGCCTGGGTCTTTTGAAATGGATAGGGATAATTATGATTCATATACTTCAAAAAATAAACCATGGTACTCACGCAACCTACATATTTCATTTCTATTTTAAAAACACAAAATACTTACATGCTGTTGGTATTTTGAAAGCTTTTGTCATTTATGCTTTTTAAAATATAATGGTTCAGAAACAAAATTCTGCCTACTAATCAGTCTTTATTTCCATTCATAAAAAATATGTCTCAATAATGCCAACTAGATGTTGAAACAAATAATATTAAAGAAAAACATTTATTGTAGAAATGTGTGGTTGAGGCAGAAGAAAGGTGTTATTTTCATCTGTGGTATCAGGAAAGCACCAGGAACAGAGAGAAGAATATGGACTGAGTCTCAAAGGATTGAAAAAAAAAAACAAAACAAAAACCTAAATGGGAAGAGAGAGGGAAAGTGCGCAGGCAGCTCAGGCAGGAAATGGTAAACTCAAATGTGTGAAATCGGGAGCGTTGGAGGCTGCTGAAAGGACATAGCTGCCTCTTTACTATTTTACATTTAAGTCAAGTTATTCAGATTATATTGGTCTCTGTATTTATATGATGACAACAGTAGTTTTATTCTCTAAAAAGTTGCTTTGAGAAAAATGTCAAGGGATTTAAATTCATGCTTTTAAAGTACAATGTTTTCCTACATAAAGATGCTGGTTTATCAACTAGAAAACTAAAGTGAGCTTCTTTGTAAAAGATAGACTGAAAAGATTAGGAAAGTCTTGACAATATAAACACACATTTACTCACCAACTCATGAAATACTAAAACTAGGTTTTACTGCTCAAAGAAAGCATAAAAGAGATCATTTCAGTAGAAGGAAAATAGAGCACATTTTTTACAACACAGAAAGTAATCTCAGAATTCACTAACCAAGAGACCAAAAACAATACATAAAATATTATATATTTTAAGAGAACCTTAAATAAAGTCCTGGAGAGCAGATTTACAATGCTTTAATTAAACCAGGACAGGAATGGCAGGAGTCTATTCACCTTTCATGGCAGAGAAGAGCTATGTAACAGCCTTGATATTGACCAGCTGCAAAAAAAAGTCAATAACAACATGAAGATGACAGGACTCTTGGAAGAAAGTTACTATACAGCTTGGAGTTCATAATGGTGAGGAAAGAGAACATTAATTCTAATCAGATCCACACCATTGACTTATAGAAAACATTTTTTTTAAGGTTCAGAGAAAATATAAGTATGATATGAACACACAGGTAATAGGGCTAATAAGTATAAGAGAGATTTAGAAAAATAAAATTTTGATTCCATAACTGAAATCCTAATGAAAGAAAAGGAGGTGCCACCGTAGAAATCACTACGTCTTACAAGAACTTCTCTGATGTATTCTGATTCTAAAAGGACAGGTAATAAATGGGACGAAGGACAAAAGAGTAAAGACAAACACTAGTATGTAGGAATAATTCCTAGAAGAACACCGAAGAGGACTAAATACAGGACTGGGATTGGACATGTCAAAAAACACCCTGAAGGGATGTTTATAGGACATATTTTAAAATATCTTAAAAAGAAGAACAAGGGAAAAAATAGCAATATTTTTGGGGAAGGTCATTAACAATAAACAGCAAAGATGACAGAACTGTTCAACCCCCGTTCTGTGAGCCCTCCCCTGCAAACAAAATAATCCGTACATTGGGAAGGGCAGTACAAACAAAATAAGCATGGAATTTCAGCTTTAGGTAGTGATGGGGGGATTTACTCAGCAACACAAAACTAGCATCAGACATTCACAGAACAAGCCAGTAAGACCCAATCCTGGAATCGACACAGTATGACTCTAGGTTAAATGCTTCCACTTTACTTTCTCAAAATCTGAGCTTGTGGCAACTTTGTCAGGATTCAATCATTTAACCTTCAGAACTTAGTGCAACTATGGAAATGAGCCATAATGACTACTGGAATTCCAGAGTTGGTGCCAGTTTTAGAATGATAACTTACTAGGTTTGTGACCTGGGGCAAAGATAAAGGATGAAACTGATCTTCACATATTAGAAGTAAAGCAGATATAGAAGGTGAACTAGATTAGTTAAGCAATATGCCAAAGAATGGAATTAGTGCCAATAGGTAGAGTTTACGGCAGACTGATTTCAGGGCCACTCGTTCTTTCTCCCATTCATTCAGTGGGTATTTAGTAACTTCCACTGTACGCAGCAGCATTTTAAATACTAGGTGAACAAGAAACTCACTCCAAAGAAGGGAGGCCTGGATAGATAGGTCAGTATACAGGCAGGTATACAGATAAATGAGTAAATGCATTAAAATGCAGGTTGATAGAAATAAAACAGAAGAAAAAACAATTCACTTTGAAGGTAATTTTAGATTTTCTCCAAGGTTAAATAGAGGGAAAAAAAATTGGTAGGGAGGGATATTAAAACACCTTAAAATGTGTTTTAAGCATTGACGACACTATGATCAAAAATACTTATGTGTGAAAAGTATGTGCCATGGTACAGAAAATGAGTATTTTTGTTTGGCTGTAGTTTAAAAGGAACATGGTGAAAAAGTGGGGAATGATGCTAAAAATGTAGGCAGGGGCCATGCTAAGGAGTTTCATTCCCACAGGCAGTGGGACCAAATGGAATAGTTTAAATGGGGAGTGACAAGATCAAATTTGTAAGTTAGAGTGATAATTCTTAGAGAAGCACAGGGTAAACGCTACAGGAATTCAATCCCGAGGAGGGTTAACCTATTCGGAGGTAATTATGAGAGACCAGGCAAGAGGAGGCAGCGGCAGTGGACGTGAAGAGAGGCAGCAGACTTGAGAGGGGTTTCTGGAGACACAGGAGGTAGCATTTGGTGAGCAACTAGAACGTGAAAATGAGAGGGAGTGAGTGACATGTGTGACGGTGCAAAACAAACACATTCAAAAATGAATCGCAGGTTTCCACCTCAAAGGAACCGGTGGATAAAAATAGGAATTTCCATGGCACAAGAACACTTAAAGGATTAGTTTAGCTCAGGAGAAAAACTCAAGTTTTCCATAGAGCAATCAAATGCTTCAATATTAAACTTACAAACCATACAAAAATGTGCCTGTCCCTTGGATGGCTATTTGCTTCTCTCAGTAGCCACAAAGCTATGTTGTGTGCCTGGCACACAGTGGCTCTCAACCTCTGATGGGCACTGGAATTGAATCAAATTGCCTGAGGAGGCTTTTCCAAATGCGTATGCCTGGTCTTCACCCTCAGCAGATTTTGATTTAGCAGGTCTGACCTGAGGCGCAGGCAGTTTTAAAAACAGCTCCAAAGGAGACTGATACGCCTCCAAATTTGACAGCCACTGTAGTATACAGTCAATCCATAGCTCCGTGAGTAATTAGTCGAAAGGAGGAAGGGAAGGAGAAGGATTCTTGAAATTTTTGAAGAAGCAGCTAGTTGACTTTCTATGTTCAACGGTGTAGTACTGAGTGAGAAATTTACAAAATAAACGTTCCTATCTTCTCATCTTTTTATTTATCTATTTATTTTGAGACATAGTTTCACTCTTACTGCTCAAGATGGAGTGCAGTGGCAAGATCTGGGCTCACTGCAACCTCCAGCTTCTGGGTTCAAGTGATTCTCCTGCCTCAGCCTCCCGAGTAGCTGGGATTACAAGTGCCTGCAGCCACGCTCAGCTAATTTTTTTGTATTTTTATTAGAGACAGAGTTTCGCCATGTTGGCTGGGCGGGTCTCGAATTCCTGACCTCATGTGATCCGCCCATCTCGGCCTCCCAAAGTGGGATTACAGGTGTGAGAGCCACTGCACCCAGCCTTCCTGTTTTCTAATCTTAAGGGTCCACAAATGTGATGTTATAGTGTTCCTGGCTTAAGCTTGCAGACAAAACACTGGCTGAGAGATCACTGGACTCACTCGAATTCAATATTTTCTTACATTTTTTATATTATTGATGAACGTCCTTTCTTCTAGTAACTCGTTCTTTAACATTTTTATGTGCTTTTACATAGTTTTCTTCATTTACTTTTTTCTCAATGTCTATTCCTCCGACTAGACTGATGTTCCATGAAAGCAGGCATTCCATATCTTTTGTTCACTATCGTATATATCAGCACTGACCTTGTGAAACAAACACGTTCAGTGAATAAATGAGCAATGAGCCAGATTTTTCCTGTGAAATATTTTAAGCCACAATGCATTATTTTCAATATTCGTATAGGTATGTCCATGAGTGTATTATAGATTTCAGAAAATGGTTTCAGAAATAACCAAAAGCATACAGCTATAGGTAAAACATTTTTAGTTTTTTTTTTTTTAACCTCGAGGTAACACTTTGACTCCCAGAACTTTGAAATTATATAAGGTAGCCCCTTACATTAACAAATAAAATGTAAAATAGGGAATAAATATCTAAAAGGGTGAATTAGGCATAGATGTTTAGCCTGAGAAACAGAAGTTAAGTTTCTAGTTCCTATTTTTTATCTATTAATAGATCTCAGAAGCCTTAGCCTTGAAGTGTGATAAATCTAGAGCTTTCCTGTCATTTATATCTAACGATCAATTCTAATAGTTAAATAAAAAACCACTAAATGAATGAAAAGGTGAATTACTGAGAAACTTAAAGTGTCTTTTAGCAGAGCAATTAAAGAAGTAGAAACAAGTGGCTAACTTGAAGAGCCAGAAATGTTAAAAATCTCTATATTAATTGTGATTATGAAAGTGTTTTTATGTTCCAAGTTAAACATTTGCTGACAGTGCTTACTCAATATGGAAGTAACTTACGACACTTTTCTGGACATTTTACTGCCCTGAGATTGAATGTGAGTTTTTTTTAACACAAAAATTATCAAAATCAGAATTCTACTTTACCTAAAATTTGCCAAGCACTTACTATCTGTTACCACTTTCACATGTATCATCTCATTTAGTTTCCGTAGAAACTGTACTTTGCCAATCAGAAAATTAAAAATAAGAGCAACCTTACATGAATGCCTAAAACTAGAATGCTGTAAAAAGTGTTATTATAATAAAAATCACTGAAGTATCATTTTTATCCAGGTAAAATTATACATATTTTTAAAAGCATATTTTAAAAAATACTAAATATGAATCCCAGTCATAAGAATGATACAAGAACACTATGTTTTGATTAATGATATAATTTAGCTAACTGGAGAAAACCTTGTTTCAATTGATGTTATTAAACAGATATTGAAAGCAGTAGTAAGACACATTGACAGGATGTACCCTTAACATGATACACTGAGAAGGTTATACCACCTCTGTGGTATTCTTGCCAAAATTTTATAACTTCAACTTAATCATGAGAGAACATCAGACAAACCTAAATCAAGGATATTCTATAACTAGTATGCTTCAAAAATGTCACAGTCATGAAAGACAAAAAAACAAAAAAACAAAAAAACAAAAACTGAAGATCTGCCCTACTGATTTCTGATATTTCTAATTTAAGATCAGTAGTCATTATATACTACTGGATGCATAAATATAGGCTTAAGAAATTGGAATGATTCTATGTTGCATCCGGGGTATTAACTAAGTGTTATGATGCAAACTTGTTTTCATATTAGCAGCAATGTCCCCCAAGAGTTATAAGAAAAAAAATCCTTATTAACTAATGACTCCAGGTTACTCACTGAAATTACATTATACTAAGTTAAATATTCATGTCGTTTCTTACAAGAACTGCATGTTTTTTTAAAATCTCAGCTCAAATTGTTAGAATTATCATGGTTACTTCAATTGTTCAGACAGGAAAAGACAGGAGGAGTAAAACAAAGAGAGAGGGGCCATTTGAAGTAAGGAGAAAGAAAACATGATTCTAAAACACATTCGTTAACCTAGGACTACTACTAGATGCTCTAGGCTACAAGTTACCAGCCTGCTTCTAAACAGTTTTTAATTTTTAATTCAGTGGAATAGGTCAGATACAGCTCTCCCACCTGGAGACCCTGTCCTAGAACCTACCTGCCTCAAGGCAGCACTGCGGGTCTGTTGGTAATCATCTTTGGGTAAATGCAGTCTCCAGTCAGCTACTCCCACTCTGCATGCTGAAATCCCAAGAACGAGTAATAAAAGGTGGACAAGATCTCACAATGAGGTGGAGGTTTTCTCCTTAGATATTTTTTTAGGAGCAAGAAAAGATACTTATATATATATATTGCACTTTAGACACTTTTTTTTTAAGCCAATAGAAATGTTTTTAAACATAGAAGTAGAAGGAGGGATGTTGGTGTTTGAAAGAAAATTCTAATAAATAAAGATCAGTTTTACTACTTAATTAAAATTGGGTGGAAGCATATACGTGGGTCTAAATTTGATGCTCACCATACGAATGCCAGAGACAAGAGAGATCTCCTGGGAAATTAAAACGCCTACATGTAGGGAGAATTGAACAGACCAGGGCCCCAGAGCCTCCACACATGGAGCTAAAACAAGCATAGAGGAACCGAGTAAGACTGATTCCCCAGCTCTTCACAGCCCCCAGATTAGCTGGGTATTAGTGCAGGCTGGTCTCAGCTGCCCAGGAAAATGAGAACACATTTTAAAACTTGCATTTGAATTTGAAAGGTACTCAACATTTCTAGTATTGTTTACTGAAAAAGGTCAACACTCAAGTGTTTTATTTATGCACGGCAGAACCTCAGTCTAAAAGCACTAGGCTTTCCATATGGCATATGCTGAGAATGTGTTAAATATGTAGTTCCAGAGCCAAGAGTATTATTTTGCAACTTAGTGAATGCATTATTAAAAGAGCTCTGCTGTGCCCACCACTGGGAGATAGGGCAAGAGGCAGCAGTGACCCTGCATTCTGAATGCACAGAGACACTGACAGTCACTCACTCTAAACACCAATCACAGTATCTCCAAACCCACACTACCCCATCCCTTGCTCTGATTTAGGCCAATCTGGAAAAAGTAAAAATGGAAACATTTACATAAAACTCATATAAAACGTCAGTTCCAAGCACAACATTTTTGGTTCTTTGGACATTAAGTGTTTTGCTGAAATTTATGCCTAGAGTCCTTTTCCATATCCCAGCTCTGCATCAGTATTCGCATCAGCCCTCAGTTCTTCTTGCAAATCAAGGGTATAATATACTGATTCCCTCAAATAATATTTGTGTGAAAATCATTAAATGCCTACACAAGTAATTTTTTATTAATGGGATGAGAAATAATACATACCAATTTTATGACAGTAAGAGGAGTTATTAACTTTAGAATATCTGTTGTATAAATTAAAAATCTTCTTAAGAGTCAGTCCAGTGTTTTAAATATACCATGGAAAAACAAAATTAATGCCAGGAGAATTTTGACTGGAATACAGAAGTGCCTTTATCATTCTGGGAAAAAAATACTACTCTATAAAAGGCGCATTCTCTGATAAGTTCAGAAATTATTCTTTTTATATAAATATTATTCACTTGGAAAAATGGTCTCTATAAACAGCTCCCTTAGTGCATTTTAATGTATACTTTTATTTACAGACATTAGATTTACACACGTTTCCAGTATACATCTTTTGTATATAGCAGAAAGAATCTGTGACCAAAAATTCTGTGGGGAGCAAATAAATGACCATTGTCCCCATATACATAGTAATATATGGCTAATTTTATATAAAACATTCACATTAAAATAAGAATATAAGAATTTTTAAATCTTTAGAAACTGTCTTCAGGAAATTTCAGAAGATTATGACTTTTAAATTATGCTTTTACTTGATCCACCTTCCAAAAGCTCAGAATCCTTTTATTAAAAGAGCTGACACTGACATAATTTGATTTAATCTTGTAAATATGCAAAGAAGTCCCAATGCACATCATCTACTATGCTCTGCCTGTGTGATGCAAGAGCAATCAGGCACCATCCACCGTCCCTCTTGTTGAGGAGTCCACAAATGTGCTGGCAGGACAGACACACACGTAACTGGTTATAATGTACTGGAGATAACTGGTATATTCTGGTGGTAAGAGTAAGAGGCTCTGGCAGCATGGAGTAAACAGTGAGGATACTGGAAGGCAACCTGGGCATGGGGAGAGTGGAAGCTCACCTGAGGAGGTGACGTTTGAGCTGGCCGTAAAGGATGAATAGGTTCAGACCAGGCAGAGGAGAGGCATTCCAAGTGAAGAAAAAATAATCATCCACACATGCCACATTTTTCAGATTTGGCTTTTAAAAGCCTTTTACTTCAAAAAGGTTTTAAGTGTGCAATGTCTAACATGAAGCAAAAATTACAATCTAGATTGTTTCTTTAAGACTAGCCTGCTCTTCCCCCAAGGACCCTACCTGTTTAGGAAGTACAGGTAGTAAGAAGAGGATGTGAAGTACCTTGGTAGATACAGAGAAAGTGAGAATGCTGCAATAACTGAAGTAAAGACTAGAAGTAGCACTGCAGGCCTGTGAGTGGGGAGGGCTACCAGTGAATTGAGAAAAAGCAGCAGTGTTTTAAGCAGACCACAATAGCACCTCTTTTCAGTCTGCTTAAAACACAAGCCTTAACCTTAAGAGTCTGAACCATCATTCTCAGCAAACTGACACAAGAGCAGAAAATCAAACACCGCATGTTCTCACTCATAGGCGGGTGTTGAACAATGAGAACACACATGGACACAGGGAGGGGAGCACTACACACTGGGGTCCGTTGGGGGGAAATGGGGGAGGGACAGGGGGTGGGGAGGTGGGAAGAGACAGCATGGGGAGAAATGACAGATACAGGTGAGGGGAAGGAAGGCAGCAAACCACACTGCCATGTGTGTACCTATGCAACAATCTTGCATGTTCTTCACATGTACCCCCAAACCTAAAATGCAATTAAAAAAAAACAAAAAAGCAAGGAGGGCCGGATCATTTTCTTTCAGTAACTTAATCACACGGGTGTGTGTGGAGGCGAAGGCTGAGCTGCAGGCTTCATGTTCTACTTCTTTCACAGAGGGCAAAGGAAGGGTAGAAAAGCAAGGTCCCCTGGGTGAATCTGGAGAGAGAAAAAAGTTCTGAGACATCCCTTGTCTGCAGCTGGGCTCTACGTGAAGACCAGCGGTGACAATGGCTCAGGTGAAGATGGTCGGAAATGGCTGGAAAGACCAAGAAGACAGACTGTGACTCGTTTCACGGTGCCTAACTAAACCAGAATTTTAAATCCTTAAATTAGCTGGAAACATATTTCATTTACTCACATTTTATGAAATCAAGTTAATTCGTTCACATAGGCATTTAAAAAACATATGTAAGAGAGGTTAAAAAAAAAAACAGAATTGTGTTCATTGTTCACTTTTCTTTGACTCATCTACATGCAGAGTCAAGTTACAGGAGGAATGTATTCAGGACGACAGGCCTTGGGGATTTTCTATTATTATCCTCCATATAAAAGAAAATGGTTTGTTAGATCCAGTGCCACCCGCACCTCTTCCCTGGGTGTGTGGCCATGAGGCAGGGGGCAGGGGCTGCCCGGAGCCAGAGTGACCTGGGCTCCGGCTTCCAGTTCTGAGTCTGCCACTGACCTCCTATGTGAACTTGGGCTGGTCACAGTTTTCTCAGGTAAGAATGAGAAGCAAGGATTTGGATTGTACTCTCTTCCTGGCTGTTTTCTGCTTCAGTGCTCTCTGATTCTATAGAACAATATTACGTTCTAAAGAAATATTTTCTTCTTTCTAGGTCTTACGCATTTCCTTTTTTTAAGAGCCACTGTTAATAACAACAATGCCCCACCTAGTGTTAAAAGAGGGAACGTGGTCCATGACTGCAGAAGAAGGAACGGCCCTCGGGTCTTTCCTGGCAATGGGAGCTCTGAATGGCGACTGAAGGGCATGGATGCTGCCCAGGTGGTTTTTGTTGAATCTCAATGACCCAACTTTGTAAAAGAGGGCATTTTAAAAAGACTATGTTTTACAACTTTTATGTGTGATGTACGACACCAGCACAATAGGACTGTTACCAAGGGCACATGGAACAATCTTTCCTATTATTTTTACTGGCAGCTATCGCCAAAAGCAAAAGAGCCTCCTGGGGATGAAGGTCATCAGGCAGCCCCTTCCTGTGGGGAGATAAGAAGAGATTCTGGGTGTGACGCAAGCAATTCGGCTAAGCCCTCACTCGCCATTGAAACCTTCACAGACATAAACCTGGGAGTTCTGCAGGGTTTAATCACTTCAGCCTCCCCTTTTCATTGCTTTTCTTCTGAAAGCTCCCATGAGGAAAACATCTCCAATTTGGGTAATAGCTAACCACACACTCATAGAACTTTCCAGGTTCCACAGTAGTCTGTCCCTATTCTTCCTAAATGCCATCCCACAAGAAAAGAAATCAAGGGAGGAAACAAATGTAAATACTGAGACAAATGATCACCTTCCTTCTTGTGTGTTTGTCCTGTGCCTTTTTTTCATTAAGTGTCAAGACAATTTAATTTGTATATTGCCATATAAAAATGGCCTCATTTGAAACCTGCCTCCCTCTCGGAACCCAGGTTAGTTCAGTGGAATATTTGCGGAGTGACTACAGCATCCCAGACACTGTCTTAATGATGTCTGGGCTGAGAGAACAAAATGAGCCCGAACTCAGAAATTTTCCATCATGCTGCCAGACTTGCTCAGAGCTTTGCGGCTTAGATTACCAGAATTTTCAGTGTCAAGGATTTTCTTTTCTTCTTCTTCTTAAAACTGAGTTTCCTGATGGTGGCATACAACCCAGTGGCTCCTTATCTTCTCAGTGCTTAAATGCCAACTGGGCTGACAGCTCTAACTCACCTGCTTATTAACCTGCGTTGATCTCTCCTAACTGGCTGCCTCTCTATACCCTCCATCACTATTCTGCCTTCTGGGCTTACCTTCTAGTCAATTACTTGGAATTCTCCTATTTATAAGCCCCATTCAACTTCTGCCCAACCTTGCCAGTTTAATCTGTTTCTACTGTGATCCATGTCCTGAAATCAGCTAGGTTCTCACATGCCCTAAATTGCCCTTAACTCCTCCATCCCACAATCCCATATTCCTATTCCACAATCTTTGTGACCATCTGGGAGTCGCAGTACTCTTTGACTAAAGTTTAGAATGATAGTCTCTGGTCAATCCTGTTGTACTAGTCAAACCTTAATCTCAGTCCAGGTCTGGCAGCTGCGATAATCTTAAGTACAACTATAAACTGGTCATCAGCAACTGGGATAGCTCGAACAGAACACCAGCAAATGAGATTTGCCTTAGAGGGCCATGAGAACATAGTGGTCTCTGATTAGTATCAAAGAAAGAAAACATCTTGAATACTTCTTGGACAGCTCAAGTAATATCTGGTACACAATAGGAGCTCAAAAAATTGGCAAATTATAGAAAGATGTCTTTTAAATAACACATTGCAAATGTTTAGAGATATGATTGGCTATTGTAAGCTTTTCCAGATAAACTGTCTGATTCATGTGTATATCCCAAGGTCCCAGCACAGTGCCTGGCATATAATAGGCTTGATAAATATTTGTCGAACTGAAATGACTTTGTTGGGAAAAGTATGTCAATGTTACTTTGTGGAGGACATCTACTTTCCCAGGAGTGTGAATGAGCAGGACATCTTAGGATGTCTGAACTAAAGGATCGGCTTAATTGGACCCCTAACTTTACATGCCAAGGTGTTTTTAAGGCACTAGAGTATGGGCGTCTATCAGATGGACATGGACCACAACAAGAGAGAGGTAGGAACCCTGCAGGAGAGTCTGTGCCTGACTTACATTCCCCCTCTGCTGGGATTCTCTGGACCTTTGGGTTTCATCCAGGATGCAGGAGATCTTTTTGACAGCTACTCATTCATATGCAAAAGGAGAAATCTGGGTCTGGCCAAGTGTCTCTGATGTTGGAAACATCCTTACAGCTCTTCTAATGGAGCCCTATATAGCTGCCATAACAGCTGATGGCTTGGTTTAAGGCTAGTGGTTTAGAACTTATATTTTGTATTTATTGTTGAAGCTATCAGAAATATAGGGAACGCTGAGGTCAATCAAGAGTGTATGATTTTCCAAGCATATTAAACTGTGTTTGTATTCCTTTCATACAACATATAAAACATCCATCTTTAAAATGTTCATAGCAATCAATGCCTTTAATTAAGCAGAAAAGCATACACAGATACAGAAATGTTTCGTTATAGCTGTGGTTCCTGACAATCATCTTCAGAGATAAATTTCCACAATGGATGTTTCAATTAAGACAGTAATATTTATTGAAAGGTAAACCATAAATGTATAGCCACTGGAAACATTTTTGAACAAAAGTAATTTATGCTGCAGTTGGTGCACTGCATTTTCACACTGCTTTGATTTCATCAGCATTTGTCAATTAATCAACATGAACCTTGTAAAACATGTTCTCTTATTAGTTGGAACAGGCACTTGCTTGCAGACTTTGCAGGAGAGGTCATTTAATAATTTGCTAATTGTGCAAAGACAGATTTAAATTAAAAATAAAAAAGGTAAACTCTCATTACCACTGTACCTAAATAGGACTTTGTTTAAGCTTAGCCTTGCCTATTTAAAATATAGTCAATGCTTTAATTTTTTAAAAAAATTTCAAACGGCAGAGAAAGATTAAGATGATGATCACCCTAGTTCCAGGTTTCTAAAATTTAAAAGCATTTTTGTTTGCACCTTTGCCACTTCAAAGAGTTACTAGCCTTGAGGCTATAGTTATAAGACAAATCAACAGTATTTTACCGGCAGAAAAGTGAAGAGAAAAAGAAAAAGAAACAGGAAACGCAGCAACAAAGAACAATGCAATGATAAAGTTCCTTTTTTTTCTTTTTTGCTTCAACTCATTCTTCATTCCTCTAGATGAGATGTCAGCTCCCTACTTTTGACTGCTGGTTCATTTTCAGTTCAGTAAGTGAGAAAGAAGCTGAGCCAAGCCCTCTCTTTGGGTAATCCATGCATCAGCACACTCTCCAACTCTCCTGGCAACCAAGAAAGCACTGTAACTCAGAGCGGCATCACCACCACCAAGCATTCCGCAGCCATCTAAAAGGACACAATGGAGTTTAAAACGGGTAACATACCTTGGAGAGCAATTTCTACACTGGGGTCTGCAGGGCTGAATCGAGAAATCCGCACCATCTTAGAAGTGTAAGTGAAACTTAAAATGAAATAGCATGCCTTAAGGCATTTATAAGAGTAAGAATTTTGCACAGAGTTCACGGAGACAATGTTTGTTGAATGAAGATGGGCCTTGCCAGAGACAGTCTAGGCAAAGTGCTTTGCTGCAGAGCTCCTTTTATAAGCGTTTAGAAGCCCAAGTTGCTCTCTGCCTGCTCAAACTGGCTTATCAATCCATTCCATTCCATTTCTGTTCTCAGTTCTAAATAAGTCATTATTTCAGGCACATTTCCCTAAGCAGACGCAAACACTGTTTTCCAGTGTGAGACTCCCTTGGGCAAATTAGGTTTCCTGGAATAGGGTCAAGGAGCGATCAAATAAAATACCTACTAGAAACAAGGAGTTTCAGGGGACATTGTGATACCTGCAAACTACAAGTCAAATTTTAGACAATGGTTGGGCAGTAATATTGAATGTGATAGGGCCAGTTATGGGGAACAAAATCCTGCTATCTGCAGTTTCTTTTTAAGATAATAACGAATTAGTGTATTTCTTATGGAAACAAAACTGATGGTCGTAAAACAGTCAATAGAAAGTTTTCTAATATTTCCAATTAAAAGCTGTCAAATTTTAATTTCTTAACAAAATTGTAGTAAAATAACCTTCATAAGGCAAAAGTTCGTATCTTTTATTTTTATAACCTTACCAAACAAACATGAAATACTTCTAAAATAGATACTTCTTATTGCATTTTTTTCCCTTGAGTCACAGGGAGAAATGTCCCTTTTATGTTTTTAATACTTGCTTTTATTAACTTCAGCTTCAGTTAGCTCGCTTCCATATATCAAGACTCTTTCTACAACCGAAGAGACAAGAGGTAAATGCAAATGTGGGTAGGGAAGCTACTTGGTCACATCATAGCTGCTCCCTGGCAGGAGTTATTTCTATCTAAAGCATGTATACCATCTTAAGAAGCCACACTGAAAAATGAAAGGATGAAATGGCAGGTTTTAATTTGTTTTTGACATTTTAGAATACCGTAAATAAGTCTGTGTGTTTGAATTCAAATGGTTCCATTACCTTGGAGGTCTTAATCATTTGTAATAGCAGTTTCAGAAGTGTTCAAAGCTTGTGCTTAGAAATATTATTGGCATTCAATATAGTCATTATGATATTAAGCGGATTTATAACCTTCTATATGGTTATCCCTGATCATCTTTATTTAAAAATAAGTTCAGGCTGAAGGATGGCTTACTATCCTCTTAGATTTTGGCTTGTGACCCATCTCCTGACAGAAAATCTGACTCTGCTGGACACCCTCTCACCTCTCCCAATAAACCTTAAATTTGCAAGGTGAAGTGAGGGCCAGGGGATAGCAGGAGGAGTTCAACTAAGAAGTTTAAAAGGGAAGCCTTTTAAGGAAAGGTACCTGGGGTTTTGGTTTTATTCAGGTATGACGAGGCCAACAGATCAGGAGGTGACTGCCATTGAGAGGATAGTTTGTCAGAGTTCCCAAGAGGAGCAGGCATGTCAGACCACGTTGGGCCACCTGGAAAGGCACCAGGGTGAGTAGGAGGCAGAAGAAGTGAGAGGAAAATGTGGGTAAGGACCTTTATTTGGTTTCCATCAGAAAGGACAGGCAGGACAGAGTAAGGAGCTTTAGGATTAGCTAATTTAAATAATTTCAGCAGGCTCTGTAGTATAAGGGTGGTTCCTAGTTATGCAGCATCTGGCCCTGGAGTGATTTAGGGCAGATAAATAGTGTTCTGGATTGCAGGAGCCTGATAAAAGAAAGCAGGTGGTGGCATGGACTCAGGACTGGTTGGTTTGGATATCAAAGGCAAGCTCACAGGCAGGATGTTTGCTATCTCTAGGAATTAGCTGACCCTGGAAGGTTAAGTATTCCAAGTCCACAAGGCCCCAAGATGTCAAAGCATTGTAAAATATAGAAAATTTAAAAAAAATATGATTAATAGAAGCCTGTCTGAAACACTGCTGTAAGAAGCATGAAAACAGAGCTTCTCAAACTTCACTGTCCACAAGGATCACATGAGTGTTTTGTTAAACTGCAGATTCTGATTCATGAAATCAGGTAAAGGTTGAGACTCTGCGTTTCTCATGAACTTCCTGGTGATGTTGGGAATGTATTTTGAGTAGTTAGAAGTAAAATATCATGAAGGGTCTTCTCTCTGGCTTATCTTCTGTCAGGAAAGGGGAAGAACCTTGCATACTGAGACCTACCTTGAACCAGACGCTGCAAGCCATTGAATATATACGTGGTCTTGTTTTGCTTTAAGAGTAGCCTTCGCTAGGGGGAAAATTAGCCCAATTTTATAGGTAAGGGAACTCATGCTGGTTAAGTAACCTGCTCTAGGTCATTTAGTCAAAAGTTAGTAGGTATAAATGTATCTGGCCTAAAAATCCATTTTCTTCCCTACCACAATGTAAGTACACAGGGCACTGCTCTGATGGAAAATAAAAAGTCTGTTGGTAAAGGCTTCATAAAATATAAAGCCCATGAACTGGAATAGTGATCCAGTTACAAGTTTGCCTCTACAAAGCAGAGAAATTCAGAATGGTATTTATTATCTCACAATTAGAAATAAATGGTGTTTTTTAATAACTGATTTTCATAGTCTTCGCAAAACACCTTAAATCAGATTCCCTATAAAACTAGTGCTTTTATTTAAAAAATGATATGTACATGTACATGGTAAGATACATAAAATAAGAAGTCTTTCTCCTCATCCCCTAGTTCTGCTGCTCACAGATCACCACTGTGAAGTTTGTGTAGCCTTCTACAACTGTTTCTATGCAAATATAAACCCTTCTCATATAACTGCATTCATTTGGTTATTCTAGGCACTTAGGAAAAGCAGTAAATAAACCAGACAAAATCCCTTGTGTATGTTATATTCCAGTATGGAGATAGATCACAAACAAACAAATAAGGTATAGATTATGTCAGATGAGGACAAATGCTAATGGAGAAGAAGGGGAGAGGGGACAAAATGCTTTCAAGTATGAATTCAGTGGTTAAGGAAGGCCTCTTTGGAAAGGTGACAGTTGAGTACAGACCTGAAGGAGGTAATCCTATTCCACTCACTCTCTTTCTTTCTTTTCTTTTTCTTTCTCCTTCCTTCCTTCCTCCCTCCGTTTCTTTTTTTTCTTTCTTTTTATCTATCTATCTATCTATCTATCTATCTATCTATCTATCCATCTATCTTGAGATGGAGTCTCTCTCTGTCACCCAGGATGGAGTGCAGCAGCAAGATCTCAACTCACTTCAACCTCCACCTCTCAAGTTCAAGCCATTTTCCTGCCTCAGCCTCCAGAGTAGCTGGGATCACAGGTGTCCCCCACTATGCCTGGTTAATTTTTGTACTTTTAGTAGAGACTGGGTTTCCCCATGTCGACCAGGCTGGTCTTGAACTCCTGACCTCAAGTGATCCACCCACCTCATCCTCCCAAAGTGTTGGGATTACAGGCGTGAGCACTGCACCCGTCATGCCTTATTCTTTTTAAAGGCTCCACTGGACTCCATTGTTTGCCTGTACCATAATATTGCTGGGCTTTTGTTATTTCCATAGGTGGGTGTTTTAGATTAATCCTGTTATAGTCTGTTAGATGATCATTTGAATGGTTATAAAAAATGATCATTTGAATGGTTATAAAAGAGACTTGGGGCTTATAGTATAAAGCCTGATGAAATAGAAAGATACCTAAACTGGGCATGGGAAGCTATGAATGCAAGTCCTAGCAGTGCTACGCTTTACACAGGTGACCTTGCTGTCTCATTGAGTATTTGTGTACTTCCTTTTTTATTTTCTTGTTCTGGCCTCATAACAGGGTTTCCATTTCTCTGCTGTATCTTAGGCTGTGCTATTGTCCACCAGGTCCAGGGTAATGTCTAGGTGCTTCTTCAGTTGGAGACCTAAGCGACATCCTGCCCACAGCAATATCGGTGCCAAGCGACCTGTAACCCTGCAGAGTCAAATAAAAGCTTACAAGCTTTCCACACTCTCCAAGAAGGAAGTACAAACAAAACTTTTTGGGAGCAGTTTACCCTCTGGGCTCTGTGCACACTCTCCCTGCTTAGGAGGAAAGCACATGAGCTTCCTTAAAACGACAAACAGCCATACATTCTAGTGATATTTATTTTTGCAGATAGAGATGTTTAGCACTGGGCCATACGACAGAGTGGATTTCACGTTTAAAAGAAGATTAATTTGTCCATTTGAGTGATATCTGAGGCAATCCCTGGAATATGCCAGCACTCTGCCTGGCACTGTAGGAGGAGCAAATATCAGTGCAATATGGTTCCTGTCCTCTGGTGTTTGTTAAAGGCAATACAGCAGAAATGAAAAGAAAGGGGAGAAACACTGTTATCTAGGGTTCCTCAAAGGTCCCTCAGAGAGCTATCTGAGCTGACATGTAAACAGGTAGGGAAGTGTTCAAGGGATGGAGGTACTACAAGGGGACCTTATAAAGGGACCTTCACTCAACTATGTGTGAGTGTAAGAGTGTGTGTTAGGAGTATGTATGAATGGAAGGCGAACAATAATCGCGCTACAAGCAAAGGTCCAGATAAAGGAAAATCTAGGTGTTGTACAGGAAACATCAAGTAGCCCTGTTTAGCTTAAAGAAAGAATGTGGGAAGTGGGTGTAGATGACGGGAAATGTTGGTTGGAGTAAGGCTGGCAGAGGGTCTTGAGTCCTACTTTGTTATGAGGCATGAGGTAGATAAATGAGTAGTGAAAGATTAAAAAATCACTAACTTCTTCCTCTTTAGTTTTGTTTTATTTGGGTGGGGGGAGGGTGGGAGCATTTAGCATGCTGGTTTTATAATTTCTACTTCTGATTCCAGTAATTTTTAAAAATCAGCATAGTATTTATGACAGTAATATATGCCCACAGTTTAAAAAGGTAAATAGTATTATAAGGCTTATAATCAAAAAGAGTACTTCCTTCACCGACTTTACCGACCAGTCCCTCTTCCTGCTCCTCAAAGGAAACTACTTTGTTTTTTGCTTTTATTATGAAAAAGGCTTATTTTCCAGAGTGTGTAACCTCCTATATAGGCTGCAACCAACTGTTCTTGGTTTGGTTAATCTACGGTCTTTTCCAGCGCAGGAAAACTAGCACCATCCAGCAAATGTAAGTTGGGAGGTTGAATTTCACCAAGGGAGAGGAAACCACTTTTAACTATGATATTTACATCCCTATACTTAAGTATTGTGTGATACTGATACTACCTTATCATTTTAAGAGATTATCTGCCTTATTACTATGCAAAATAAAGAAAATTTAGCACTCTGATACTATCACAGGCTTCCGAGTTTTCTTCCCCGACCTTTTCAGTGGGTTAAATGGCAATTTGGGGTTAAACAGATATTCTAGTTTACCTTACTATGACCATGTAATATTGTTTACTACTAAGACAAGTAGTAAAAGAGTATATGTTCAGTCTTGTCCAACACCTTGCTCTTCCTGGTGTTGTCTTTTACTTTGCTTGCCTCTTTTGTGTATCTATCATAAATTGTTCATGAACTATCCACAAGAACTACAAAACGTATATTAAAAACCATTTTTTACACAATTAGTCCAACTGGTTAGTCTACTGGATCTCTTTTTCCCTGGAGGAGCCTCCCGTCCAGTCCCTCTGGTCTAGGGTTTTTCCAGGCCAGCTGCCCACCTGTTGTCCTGGGGCTTCTTTTTAACACCATCTTGCGAAATCCCTGTGCCTCTCTCCTGTGTTGGAGCCCCCGTTTCCTGGATCCCATGGTTTCCTCTTTGTTGGTTTACATCCTCATTTTTGTAGAGCACATTCTCTAGTAGCTTCCTGAGAAAAGGTACATGGGAGGTAAATTTGTTGAGACCTTGTGTGTCTGAAAATGTCTTAATTCTACTCTCATACTTGTTTGTGAGTTACACTTGTAATTGAACGCTAAGTAAAATGCAATTTTCCCTCAGAATTTTTAGGCTGTATTTCATTGTATTCTGGCTTCCAGTGTTGCAGTCTCAGGCCACTACTATTCCTTTTACCATGCATGATCTTTTACATGTGACCTGTGTTACTCCTTGGAAGGTTTTGGAATCTTCTTTTTAATCCTGATATTCTGAAGTCTCAGAATAAAGAAACATAGTGAGCTAATGGTTCTTTTCTTACCTATCATTTTGGGCACTTTATGGTCTCTTAAAATCTAGAAAATAGTATTGTTTCATTTTGACTATTATTCTTCTATTATTCTTTGGTACTTGTTTCTCAACCATTTTTTTCTTGTTTTCTCCTTCTGGTTGCCTATGGCAAAATGTGGAACCTCATGGATGAATCCACTCCATGTCTTACCTCCACCTCACCCCATCTCCATTTAACATGGTTGGCTGTGTTCCCACTCAAATATCATCTTGAATTGTAGCTCCCATAATTCCCATGCATTGTGGGAGAAATCCAGTGGGAGATACTTGAATCGTGGGGGTGGTTTTCCCCATACTGTTATCATGGGAGTGAATAAGTCTCATGAGATCTGATGATTTTATAAGCGGAGACCCCTTTTACTTGCTTCTCATTGTCTCTTTGCCTGCCACCGTGTAAGATGTGACTTTGTTCTTTGCTTGCCTTCCACCATGATTGTGAGATTTCCCAGCCATGCAAAACTGTGATTCCATTAAACCTCTTTTTAAAAACAAATTACTCCATCTCGGGTGTGTCTGCATCAGCAGTGTGAATACATTTGGACTATCCAGTTTCTAGAAAGTTTGACTTCTATACCTTTGAATCATTTACATTCTTCTGTAAGTTTAATTTCCAAACCTCCTTATTTTCTAATTGTTCCTGTTTTATATAATACTTTTTATTTTATAGATATAACAGTGTCTCTCATCTTTCTGAAGTTAGTATAAAAAGCTTTTCATTTGCTTTTCAAAAGCTTTTTTATTCTTTCTTTCTTTCTTTATTTTAGAGATGGGGTTTCACCATATTGGTCAGGCTGGTCTCGAACTCCTGACCTCAGGTGATCCACCCACCTTGGCCTCCCAAAGTGCTGGGATTACAGGCGCAAGCCACCGAACCCGGCCTCAAAGCTTTTTTAAAAGCTTTTCAATTGTTTCCTGAAATATCTGTATTTTCTCTGAGCTCCTTTAGTCCCTTTCTCTGTTTTGATCTCTATATGTTAGTCTACATTTTACGTGAGCAGATATTCTCAAATATCTGATGGCCCTTTATTACTCATTTATATTTAAGAAATATATATGTTTATTTTACATATATACATTATATATATGAAACAAACAATTCATTTGCATTTAAAAACAGTGGGTCTAGTTTCCCAGGGAAACCCTGAGTGTAGAAAGGGTGTGCTTTTCCCTTGACTGGCATCCCTCTGAGGTGACAGAGTGGGGAATCTAACCATTTCAATCGGGGCTCTGCCACAGTCGTTTTTTGGACTATTGAGTTTCTGCAGATAAGAATCTCCAAACCCCTGTCTAAGGAGGCAGTCCCTAGGTGTAGGTTTCCTGGAGCTATGTCAGGGAAATAGTCCAGGAGGGTTTCACCTGTTCCTTCTGTGGACTTTCATCCTCTCTTCTGGGCCTGATTTCTGAGTCCAGAGTACCTCTGATTCAATGTAGCCCAATCCCGATGCCTCACATAGGGATGGGGGAATCGGTAGTGGTAGTGTGAGCTAGGGAGGGCAAGGCCTAATTACTCCATATGCTATGCTGCTCTGAAACTCCCGGCAATCAATCCTCCTCCTTCCAGTCTCATGACTCCTAAGCCTCTGCAGTGTCCCATGCAGGAAATTGAAGGCTTGACTTAGGGAACCTCAGTTTTTCCTCCTCTTTCACTCTGCCACCTTCCACAGGTTGGCTGATACCTCACGTTCAGTATCATCTCCTCTCTTTGTTTTCTCTCATTTGCTTTGTATCCCTGCTTTATAGTTTAACTTCTTTACTAATTTTAGTGAGGTTTATTTTTTATTCTTTACTAATTTTAGAGAGAGTAATTTTAGTGAGATTTCTGGAACAGGAAGATATGAAAGCATGTGTTCAATCTAATAAAACCAGAAGTTTCTAGTGTTATACATTTTACTTCATAGTTATATGGACTTATGTATTTTGTTTTGGTCTAGTTTGTTTATCCAGAGAACTTTATGCATTTCCTGAAATCGACTACTAACCACCTCACAACTACTTTTAAGGAGGGTATTGACAAAATCATTTTACTTCTCTGTTATTTTTTAGGGATTATCAGGCAGAGTCAAGTTGACTTTCCATAAATGTTATCTTTATCAAGACAATGGCATTTTGTTATCTTGGCTCCACAAGTTTGGACAAATAATCAATTTGAGGTAGATGCACATCAATTTATCAGTAAGGAAGGAAAGATATAAGGAGGAAGAAAGACAGGAGAAAGGTGGAGGGGGGGAAGGAGAAAAAAGATTTTAACTAGAACAGCAGGAAGACTGGCCCAACTAAATAATTATACTAAGAAAAGCTATGTACATTTGCTAAATAAGAAGAGAAATTTCAGAAAATCATCTGGCTTTAAGATAACTCCAAACAATGATCACTGATTTGGAAGGCAGTTGAGCAGTTTATATCATTGAAGGTTAATGGTCAAACTCCATTTTATCATTCAATAAAAATATACCCAAAATGCATATGAAAAGCAGTGTAGCCGGCAACAAAACCTATCAGACAATAAATTCTCACAATTACATGTCCAGATTAACTTTAAACTATATACTGATTCTTATCGCTCTGAAATGTATCTATTTTTTGGTTCAAGAAGGTATGCATGTATGTATGCACCAAGGTATATATGTGTGTATTCCTCCCCTCATCCCCCAAAGAAATTGATGTCAGCTTGTAGGTAATCCTTTAACTTGAACATATGTTTATTTTCCTGAGTATATTTCTTACAAATGTGTCTACCTCACATTATGTAGTCCTCTCCATTCTTTGTCATACTCAATTATGGACCAATAACTTTCTTAAAAAAGTTAACTATGTTATCAACAAGATCACTTCCAATGTAGCTGTCATCATATCTTTGAGTTTAACAAGATGTTCAACTTTACAGTCAGACTGACCTTGTTTTAAATCTCCAGTCTTCCCTGTACTAAATAAATTCCCCAATAGGAAAATGGACATATTCTGTTTTGCAGGATTTTATGAGAATTAAATCATACAATGCATAAAAAGAACCTGGCATATTGTAGGTACCCAATTTTTAAAAAGTTATTCAAATCAAAATATGAGATGATATTGAAACCTTAAACTGTCTAAAAGTACATCTTTAACAAGTGACTAGTTTTTCATTTCCGTTTTTCAGCATCCCATCATCGGTAAGCTGGTCACCTGGAAGCAACGCATCAGTCATCCACTGAAAATGGGTGTGCGGAGCTTTTACAAAAAATTAGAAAAAACAATATAAAAGTAGGGGAAAAGGAGGTCTGGACAAAAACAATAAAAGAAAGTATGTGACCCAGGATCAGTTTCTTGACGCCTTTAAAATTCTATTTGTTTAACTACAAAATTAGGAGGCTAGATGAAGTACCTCCAAGTGTTCACGACAAAGAGTTCTGCGGTTAGACGATTCTGAAACACACCTTGATTATCTCATGCTCCCCGCTCCATTACTGATGCTTTGAAATACATATGAGGTACCTGTTCCATTTTGTTTTACCTTCCATTATGCAAACTGACTTAACTACAGACTCTGCCTCTTTTTTCTTTTCTTTCAGGTAATATTTATTGACATACTTTGGAAAAGACTGGATGATTTGATCTGCAACTTCCCACTCTAACATATGTTTCTCTGAATTTCTACAACTTCAGCTAAATGTTTTAAGGAAGGAAAGGAAAACAGAATATGTTATAATTTTTATTGATTGATGCTTCCTCCTATAGCAGCATACCAATTTTAGAGTGAGAGAAAAATCTCTTATGACTCCCATGAAATGAGGTATTTCTAAGTATAGCTTGATATCTTGTCCCTATGTGGTACCATCAACATTTTAGACAGATGAACACCAAACCATTGACTGAATTGCTGCATAGTGGACTTGATTTGGTTAAAAAGACACTTAAATGACTAGGGCACCTCTGGAAATTTTTGTAATCAATAAGCAAAATGAATCAACTATGTAGTGGTCAGACTGACTATCCAGTGATCAACGTGACCAAAACAGAAAATAACGGAGATAAGTTAATCCTTAGGTTGCAGGACTACACCACAAAATCAGCATAAAACTCAAGTGGACATTCATGATGAAAAAAAGTTAATGCTATCATTATACAACAAACAGCTAAATTTTTATTAAAATGTTTTCATTTTTCTATCAATCTAACAACACTTATTTTTATCTGAAAGGAAGGTACTATGTGAAATGTGTAGTAGGAAAAAGCCAAAGATCCTACCGGAAAATGATCTAGGAGCCACATGTTAGTTCTGTCCGTAACTTTCCATGTAGCTGTCAATAACCCTTTGCTTTCTTCTTTGTAAAAATAACTATGCTCGGCTGGGTGCAGTGGCTCACGCCTATAATCCCAGCACTTTGGGAGGCCAAGGGAGGCAGATCACAAGGTCAAGAGTTTGAGACCAGCCTGACCAATGTGGTGAAACCCTGTCTCTACTAAAACTACAAAACAGATTGGCTGGATGTGGTGGTACACCTCTGCAGTCCCAGCTATTTGGGAGGCTGAAGCAGGAAAGTTGTTTGAACTCAGGAGGCAGAGGTTGCAGTGAGCTGAGATTGTGCCACTGCACTCCAGCCTGGGCGACAGAGCGAGATTCCATCTCAAAAACAAATCAAACCAAAACAAAACAAAACTCTATTCAAGGAGCATATTGTCTAATTATATTTACAAGTTTGGGATTTTTGCTCCATGCCTTCTTATGTTAACAAAGTTATCCTTAATTTTCCTACATAACAGAGATAAAGGTAAATATTTTTATGTTCTTTAATTAATTACATGCCATAATCCCCCTCCTTCAACTTAACTGCAGAAATTCTATGAAAACCTACTGCATTGTTTTCCATTTTTCTCTTGATATGTCTCTTTCCCCTCAAGGCTGCTAAGGTTTTAAAGTGTTCTGTTTATATTTTTCCACTAATAATTATATCAGAAACCCCACTTTCTGTTTCTGAAGAGGAAATTTATCCAAAAATACCTCTGTGGTATCCAAGTAATAAGTGTGTAGGTAGTAGGATGACCAACTGCCCTGGTTTGCCCAGTAAAGAGGAGTTTCCTACTATGTGGAACTTTCTGTGTTAAAAATGGGACAGTGCTCTACAAAGACAGTAGGTCACCTTGGGTGTTAGCTTGAGAGAAGGATTGGATATGGCACGGAAACCTGCCCCAGAGAGGTGCAATTTTAATCCTATTAGAAACACTCTTCTTTCATTGCTAAACAGCTGTATACAGTAATCAAACACCAGATGGATAAATGAATTTAATGACCTTTACGTTTCCTTTACACCAGTGGTTCTCAATTTGGGGTTCTTACTAAAATCATCTGGTTAGCTTTTTAAAAAAGATAGTGCTCCCTGATTTAACTTATTCGAAGGTGAGTCCTTGTCATGGGCATACATGTTTGAAGTTCCCAGCCAATCCTCATGTAAGTCAGGGTTAGAAACACTGCTTTATACACATTCTGAGATCCAAACTATATGCCTAGCAAGAGCTATTCAAAGCAAGGAGAAATCTACTTTGTGATCTGTGACTTGTTAATCATTACGTGCAAGTTTCTACTCCAAATTTAAAACAAATGAGAACCCACAAACTGATTTTATTTATGTATTCCCCTACATTTATTTATTCACCTAGGGTTCATGATACATAAGCTTCTCCCTTGTCATGTTTGTATTCTGAATACCAATCACTATCAATATTGATAGTTTCTTTCTTACAAGAAATGGTACCAGGCAACGTGGGGCTGTAACAATTTAAATTACAAGGACTCTGTCCTCATAGAGTCTATAAGTAGAATACAGGAAAAGGTGACTACATGATCAAGGCAAATGACCCACCGCCAACGAGTGAGGATGTGGTCATGGCCTGGGGATGGTTAGGAAATCTTCATAGAGCCGGTATGATTTTAAGGGGCTTTGAGTACTGGGTGGAATTTTAATTAGAAAGCCAGAAAAAGGGCCAGGTGTGGTGGCTCATGCCTGTCATCCCAGCACTTTGAGATGCTGAGACGGGTGGATCACCTGAGGTAAGGAGTTTGAGACCAGCCTGGCCAACATGGTGAAACCTCATTTCAACTAAAAATTAAAAAAATAGCCAGGTATGGTGGTGGGCACCTATAATCCCAGCTACTCAGGAGGCTGAGGCAGGAGAATCGCTTGAACCTGGGAGGTGGAGGTTGCGGTGAAGTGAGATTGCACCATTGCACTCTAGCCTGGGTGACAAGAGCACAGCTCTGTCTCAAAAAAAAAAAAAAAAAAAAAAAAAAAACAAAGCCAGAAAAAGAAATATAAAAAGGGAGAAAAGCAGTTTGAGAATGGGTAGGGAGGAATCAGTTTACCAAAGTTGAGCATGTATACAAATAATACAGTTCACATTCTGAGCCATGCAAACTGTATCTAAGGATACACAGAACCTTGTATGAGGCCAACTGCTGAGCAAGGGAATGTAATTAGCCCAATCACTTTTACTTACTTAAGACATTGAAAAAGGGGATTAGACTGACTGATGGAACAATTGGCTCTGGATAAACATACAAAGCTTGGTCTACAACGTGGAGAACGAGCCACTAAACAGCAATAACCCAAGTCCCTTCCATCTGGTGCTGGGCCCACGTGAGAGACCTGATTACCCAGACAGTGAGGCAGGTGCTGCATGGATCACTGCCTGAGGGTCCCAGTCTATCTGATCCAGTGAGATGATTTAGTGTTGAAGAAATAAATTTAGAACACAACTTATGTAAAAGGTAAGTGTTACCTTATATATGATGTCATGTGATTATCAGTCACTGATTTCCAATTACTTTTATAATGCAAGAGCCTTTCCTCTGGATTTCAGAATTAAAGAATTTCTGTGCCATTTGTCTTTGCCTCCTAAAATAGTTCTCATATTTACTCCAATAGCTGGTCTTCATGTAAGATATTAACTAAATGCCCATTAATGGCCTTGGTATGCAACTCAGGAAGTCAGTTGGCAAAATTAACATTTAGAAGTAGGCACCACTGGTTATTTCACACATTATTAACTTATATTACAATTCAAATAAGCTTACAGCTGGCAAAAAAATCTCTTCTGTAAAGTGATCTCAAACATAATAGGCTTAATCAGAGATAAATTAAATTAGGCAGCCATGCATACTACAGCATATTAATTCTGAGTAGTTATTAAATACATTTTCTGTTATCACTGGTGTGAACAACATTATATGCAAACAAATTCTTCAAGAGTGTAGCAAATAAAGTTTATGTTTGGGATGCCATGTGCCTCACATTTTCCCATGTTTTCTTAAAATGTTAAATGATCTTTTCTGCTAATAATGACACTAGGTTAAGTCCCCATAAATGAGTCAACCTCACTCCCAGGAAATTAAACAAATGAACATCAGACGAAACTGCTAAGTGTGGTTTTGGATTGTTCCAAAGGGAACTTCTCAACTTTCTCTGGCAATAGAGCAAAATTGTCCAAAACGTAAGGTACCGAATAGTCATTATGTTAAAAATCGATGCCTCTCATTCTCTGTTTTGGGTGACTTATGTTGCCTTAGAATACTCAAAGAAAAAAATTCTGAAGGTGGAATGCTATTTTCTAAACAAGATCCTGCCATTCTCTCTCTCTCTTAAACGGTAGTAATCTAAGCCAGCAAACTAGTACTCAGATCCCACATGACAGCAAATGATGCTTTTGTGAAAGAAAATGAAAAGATGCATCTAACCTTTATGCACACATACTCATGTTGCCTTTTTTGATGCACTTGTGTCAGATTATTTTATTCTTGGTTAATGAACCAGGATTTTTAATTTCTATATTCAGGAGTAATTCAATTTACTTGGCATGACAGCCACCATCGCCCACAAGTCTGAGAAACACGTTTCACTTTCTTTGTGCTTTGCACATTTAAGACTCAATGTAAGGTGACAAGAACATTAAGCTGCCCAGTGAGCAAAATGTGAAACTAATCACTATCTGTTCTACAGATAGTGGGTACAATAATTGGCAAATTAAAGAGCCTGGGAAGAGCTGGGCCACCTGCATCAAAAAGCATCACCTCGGAATGTCTAATGAAGATAAATGTATGCAGTTAGCTTTACTGACAACTAGTTCAAACACCAGCAGACTGAAAAAGCAACATTACACTACCTATTTCATTGACTGTAAAGTATGTGCCATGTAGAATTTTTGTTATTTAAAGAAAAAAATATCCGACCACTCTCAATATGTTCTATACATGCTGGCTGAATTGAGGCTAGTACTTACTCCTGAAAAGCCAATGTTTTTCTTTTAAACTGGCAAACTGGGATCAACTTGCTTATTAAAATGTTGAATTTGTATTTTCATGACAACTAGGTTCAAATAAATTAAAAGCCTACGAAAAGGAAAATAATCTAATTTCAATAAATTGCTACTCTTCACTTATTCATCCATTCATTCATTTATTTGACGGTTATTGAATACCTACTATGTGCAAGTAATGTGCCTGACATTTGGCAGAGAGAGACGAATGATATCCTTAAGGAGATTGTGGACTATTTGCAGGCAAGAGGAATGCTTACAGGCACGCACGCAGGCAACTAGGAAGAATCACGTGCTATCGTAGAAATGTTTCAGATATGTGTCCCTTTGCCCTAGAGCCTTTCAAGAGAAGGCTCACTCCTAAGCTGAATTCTAAGATGATTTCTGAAGAGTTTTTGAGGGTGAATAAGTTTGAGAATGGTCTTCCAAGCTGAAAAAAAAATAGCATGTTCAAAATCAACAAGAAGGCCATGATCTGCTTGAGGAAAAGAAAGTGCCTTCAAAATATGTGAAGGAAATAAAAATACAGAAATAAATATAGGAGGCAAGAAGTCAACAGATGATGAAAATGAAAGCTAGACAAGGGTGAGAATATGAAGGGCCCCAGAAGACATGTTGAGGAGTTTGCATTTAATTCTGCAGGGCAGTACTTTTCACAATGCATGACAGAGAACCCTGGAGACCTGAGGAAGGAGGGAGGGAGCCTGGAAGGGAGTGAGGAGTGAGAAGAGGCTGGGCAGTCAGGACTCAGGCCTTATACCCCGACTCATGCCACAAGAGCTTTGCCAATATCTGTTTCATCTTTGGGGCCTTCTTATTATTACAGTTTTTAACAACTTTTTATATTGGAATAATCTTAAATTTGCAGAAAATGTTGCAAAGATAATACAAAGAGTTCCTACATACTCCTGCCCTAGTTTCCCCCAGCGTTAACATCTCACATTACCATGGCCCAGCACGTTTGTCACAACTAAGATGCCAGCACTGGTGCATTACCAGTAACTCAACTCCAGACTTCATTTGGATTTTACCAGTCTTTCTGCTAATGTCCTTTCTCTGTTTCAGGATCCATTCTAGTCTAGGATATCACATTGCATTGAGTCATCATGTCTTTCAGTCTTTTTTGGTCTGTGACAGTTTCTCAGTCTTCTCTGGCTTCCCATGACATTGACAGTCTTGAGGTGTATTAGCCAAGTCTTTTTACAGCATGTCCCTCACTTTTGGGTTGCTAATGTTTTTCCCTTTGACTGATTAGGGTTATTGGGAACAATGTCACCCAGGTGAGGTAAACTTCTCATCACATTGCATCAGGGGCGGGCAAATGACATCAGCCTGTTAACTTTGATCACCTGGTTAAGGTAATGTTTACTAGGCTTTTTCACTGTAAAGTTACTATTTCCCTTCTTTGGAAGCCAGTCATAAATCCAGCCCACATTTAAGGGAGAGGATAAGCTTCATTATCTGAAGGGGGATATATCTACCTGTACTATTTGGAATTCTTTTAGAAGAAAGACTATTAATTTATTGGTTCAATCATTTATTTATTTTAGGATGACTCAGACATATTTATTTTATACTGTGGGTTATAATCAAATATGATGTTATTTATTTTATGGCTCAAACTTTTCCAGCTTTGGTCTCTGGGAGCTCTATTAAATTGGTTCCTGTATGCCTTTTGTTTTTTTGAGCACTTTTTAAAGGCATACCACCAGGTGCTCCAAGATTTTGTATTTTTACTGTCCCATCCACAGACTCAGTCATTTCTCTGAGGATCCCTAGTTCCTGTTATTGGAAAATAATATTTAGAAACCAAGATCTGGGCACTCCATGTGCTCAATGCTACTGAGGTATCACTGCTCCCAGGCCCCCTTAGCAGAAAGAGCCAAGAAGTATAAATACATATTCCAACCCAGGTATATAAACATATCTATAATTGTTTCTGCATCTGACCATATGTATATTTATGAAACTAAACAATAGTTAAGCTTACATGAAGTTACCTGATATGCCCAGCTCTAACCCAGCATTACAGGGATTACTGCAGCCCAGTCTCCTAACTTACTGCAATTGCCCTGACAATGAGAAACTTGGCTTGCACCACCTATCAATCATTCATTTATTTGTTCAACCTCAGTATTTGGGTGTTCTTTTGAAAATAGATTTCTGTTACTTTAAAATAATAATATATAAAAGGGCTTTATTTTTATTAATTATCATCACTCTAATTGCTCTGTTTTCATCAAATCATTTCATACTTCTCCAAGGCACCCAGGAAGACTATAATTAACATGACCATTTGTATTTTGGTCTAGTTCCAGTTAAAGGAATGCTAGTAGAATTGATTCTAGCTACTTGTATCCCTAGCCTCTATAATCTGTTGTGGGATTCTCTACTTATATTATCTATTTCTTTGATATCAGATATAAGGGACAGTGGAAAATTCCGACAATAAAAGAGAAAAACTATATGACAATGGAATGAAAACAAAAAATAACTTGAAAAAAGTAAATTTCACTAAGGATTTTTAAAAAATGCTTATCAACTAGAAATGGAAGAGAACTTCCCTAATACAATAAAATGCATCTCTGAAAATCCTACAGTGGGCATTGTACTCAATTGTTAATAAAAAATTCCTCATAAAATCAGGATCAAGACAAAGATGTCCACTCTCACCACTTCTACTCAGCATTTGCACGGAGTTTGAGTCATTATAATAAAAAGAAAGAAAAACTACAACAATTAGAAAGAAACAAACTGAGTGGTATATTTTATATTAAAAATCCCATTAAACCTACCAAACAACTATCAGAACTAGTAAGTATATTTACAAAAATTATATATTTACAAAAACTTTTTTATTGGAGATATAATTTTTATAATGTATAGTTCACTCTTTTAAAGTGTACAGTTCAATGCTTTTTGGTACATTGACAAGGTTGTGCAACCATTCTTCTTTTCTAACTCCAGAATCTTTCATCACTCAAAATGAAGTATTGTGCCCAGTAACAGTACAATAGTCAATCGCCATTCCCCCAGTCCCTTATGACCACTACTCAACTTTCTGTACTTATGGAGTTGCCTATCCTGGACACTCCATATAAATGGAATCAGACAATATATAGTCTTTTTGTCTGACTTCTTAATGTTCTGAAGGTTTATCCATTTTGCAGCATGCAAATGTATTTCATTCTGATTTTAGGTTGAATAATATTCTGCCGCATGCATATATCATATTTTGTTCATCCATTCATTAGCTGATGCCTATTTGGATTGTCTGTTCTTTTAGTTATTAGGAATAATATTGCTATGAACACCCACGTACCATTTTGCATGAATGTATGTTTTCAGTTCTCTTAGGTCTACACCTAGGAATGAAATAACTCTATGATAAAGTTTTTGAGAAAATGTCAAGGTGTTTTAACAAAGTGGTTACAGCACTTTACAATACCATCAAAATGCATGTTAAGTTCAAAATTTTCCACATCCTTGTGAACACTTGTTATTGTCTGTCATTTTTAGACAATTATCACATTACTATATACTATATTACTATATTTACTGTCTAAAAAAGTTAGACTATAATAATTTGACAGTTAAAATAGTAATCCAAGTGGGTATGAAGTGGTACCACATTGTGGTTTTGATTTACATGTCTAAGGGCTAATAATGTTGAGGAATTTTTTGTGTGCTTATTGGCCATTTATAATATCTTCTTTGGACAAACATCTGTTCATATCTTTTCCCCATTTCTAAATTGGGTTATTTGCCTTTTAATTGAATTGTAAAAGTTCTTCCCATGTCCTGTATACTCTTTACTAAATATAACATTTGCAAATATTTTCTTCTGTCTTTGAGTTCTCTTTTCACTTTTTGATAGTGTTCTTTAAAGCACAAAAGTTTAAAATTTTGATAAAGTCTAATTTATCTATATTTTTCTTTTGTTGTATATGCTTTTGGTATTTCATCCAAAAACTATTGCCTGATCCAAGGTTATAAAGATTTATATCTATGTTTTCTTATAAAAATTTCATAGTTTTAGCTTTTATATTTAAATCTTTGATCATTTTGAGTAAATTTTTGTACTATATGGTGTGATACAAGCATCCAAATTCATTATCTTGTATTATTAGTACATGTGGAAATCCAGTTGTCCCAGAACCATTTGTTGAAAGACTATTCTTTCTTCCACTGAATTGCTCTGGAACCCTTTTGAAAATCAATTGGCCATAGATGTATATGTTTATTCATGGATTCTTTATTCTATTCCATTAATCTTTCTATCCTTCTGCCAGCACCAAAGACTCTTGATTACTCTAGCTTTGTAAGAAGTTTTGAAATTGGGAACTGTGAGTCCTCTAACATTGTTCTTTTTCAAGACTGTCTTGGCTATTTAGGGTCTTTGTATTACCATATAAAGTTCAGAATCAGACAATTCTTTTAAAAAGCCAGCCAGGCCAGGCACAGTGGCTCATACCTGTAATCCTAGCTTTTATGGAGGCCAAATCAGGAGGACAGCTTGAGGCCAGGAGTTCAAGATCTGCCTGAGCAATATAGCAAGATGCCATTCTCCACAAAAAGGTGGGAAAAAGGACAAAAGCCCGATAAGATTTTGATAGGGATGGCATTGAATCTGTAGATACATTTGGGGATATATGGCATTGAATCTGTAGATATATATGGGGGGTACTGACATTTTGCAAACTGAAGCTTTCTATGATCATGGTGTGTTTCTCCATTACTGAGGTCATCTTTAATCTCTTTCAATGATGCTCTGCAGTTTTCAGTGTGCATATCTTATACTCTTTTTGTTACATTTATTCCTAAGTATTTTTTATTGATGGTATTATAAATAAAATGGTTTTCTTAATTTCATTTTTAAATTGCTTCTTGCTAGTGTATATAGCTGGTCTTTGTATATTGATTTTATATGTTGCAACCTCACAGAACTCATTTATTAGCTTATAGTCAGTAATGTATTGACTAGAAGTGGGTAGAGTAAAAATCCTTGTCTTGTTCCTCATCTTAGGTAGAAAACTTTCAGTCTTTCAACAATAACTGTAATGTTAGTTATAAGTTTTCCATAGATGTCCTTCAGCTGCTTAAAAGCTTTCCTTATATTTCTAGTTTGTTGAGCATGCTTATTATGAAATGGATTTTGTCAAATATTATCTCTAAGTTTATTGAGATGATTGTATGTTTTTCATTTATTCTATTAATATGGAGTTCACAGTGATTAATTTTCAAATGTTTAAGTAACCTTGTATTATGGGATAAATTCTATTTGGTTATGGTGTATTAGTCTTTTTTATATGTTCCTGTAATCAATTTGCTAATATGTTGCTGAGAATTTTTCTACTTGTATTCATAAAAAACAGTGGTTTACAGTTTCCTTTCTTCTTATGTATTTGTCTGGTTTTGCTATCAGGGTAATACTATAATTGTAGTTTCACATATTAACAGGAAAGTTTGAAAACTAAAAATTTTAAATTGTATCTACAAATGGAATTCTGAGTAATAAATATAATAGTAGCTATTTAAGATGTTTATATAAAATATTGCTAAGAGGTTTTAAAGAAGACCTATATAAATACAGAAATAGTGTATGTTCATGGATTGGAAGGCTTGATATTAGTGAGAAGTCAATTCTTCTCAAATTGACCCCTAGAATAAATATATTCCATATCATAATCCCACTTAGCTAATTTCTTAGAAACAAGCAAGGTAATTCTAAAATAAATCTAAAATTTTACAGGAACTAGGATATACAAACCAATTTTGTTAAAAAAAAAAAAAAGGAAGGAAGGCTTATACCATCTGACTTCAAGACTTATTACAAAGCTACAGAAATCAGTGTAGTCTGGTACTGGTATAAAAAGCTACAAAAACCACTGGAACAGAGCAGAGAGCTCAGAAATAGATGTATATTTATGTGGTCATTTGATCTTTAAGAATAACATTAAGAAATTCCAATGGGGGAAAGGAACATCTTCAAATAGTGCTGGAAGAATTAAATATCCACATAGAAAATTAAAAAACTGTATAGGAACCTCACACAATAAATAAGAATTAATTCACTAGGGAACACAAATCTGAACCTAAAAGATAAAACTATACTTTAAAGCTCTACAAACTATATATATGACATATATATACAGTATATGTGGTAATATGTATATAAATATATTTATACATATATTACTTAGAGATAACCTTGTTTCAGACAGGATACAGAAAATAATAATAACCATAAAAGAAAAAAAAGCCCTGATAAGTTAGACCTCAAAATTGAAAACTTCTGCTCATAAAAAGACATCACTAAGAGAAAAAATTAACAAGGCACAGACTGAAAAGAAATACTTACAAAATATACCTAATAAAGTACTTGTTTATATACTTACATATATGGCTCATACATACAAAGAACTTCTATACCTCCATAATAAAAATACAAACAACACATTTTAAAAATGAGAAAATAATTTCAACGAACACTTTACAGAGGAAATTATAGAAATGACCAGTAAGCATATGAACATGATTTCAACATATTAGTCATTAAGGAAAAGGCGTATTAGATCATACTGCAACATCACCACATATCCACCAAAATGGCTAAACCTAAAAAGTCAGACAGCACCAAATATGGTTGAGAATGCAGAACAACTAAAGCTCTCATATTTTGTTGGTGGGAATATAAATAATTAACTTTGGAAAAGATCTTGCAATTTCTTCAAAAACTAAAGGTACACCTATCTACGACTAGAATCCTACTTTCAGATGTTGATCTAATAGAAATGAAGACCTATGCCTTCAAAAACATCTGTACAAGAATGTTTATAGAAGCTCATTCATACTAGGTGAAACGTGGAAGAACGGATAAGCAAACTGGTAAGATGGGATACAACTCAGCGATAAATAGAGAACTACCAACAAACTCAAGAACAGATTGATCTCAAAAACGTTATGCTATATGAAAGGAGTCTGACACGAAAGAGTATATATAGTATGGTATCATTTATATAAAGCCCTAAAAGAAGAAGCAATTTGCTCTTGGTGGGGTAGGGATACTGGGAAGGGGCCTGCAGGAACTTTCTGGAGTAATATAGATTTGGGTACAACAGGTAGATACATTTGTCAGAACTCGTGGAAATTCACTCATAAAAGTTGTGAGTTGTATTATATGTAAATTTTACCTCAAAGGAAAAAAAAGAATCATAAAATTTAAATTCCGGTAATAATGCACACAGCCAAGTATTTAGGAAGATATATAGTAATTTCTATAACTTGCTTTGAAATGTATCCAAAAGTAAGATTCATGAATGGATAGAGGGATAGAATGATGCACAGTGGTGGGTATATGAGTATTTGCTGTACATTTCTTTAAACTATTTGGCATAGTTAAATATTTGCCTAATAAAATGTTTAAAGAAAAAAATCCTTTAAAACTGAGTCATTCACACACAAAAAAAAGAAAATTAAAAGAAAAAAGAGAAAGCAATCCCAGTTTTGTAAGTTACTAGCCATGCTTCACAAACGGTCTAAGCCTAAATCTCTTCATTTATAAAATATAAAAAATAATATCTACTATACAGGACTGTTAAAGGATTATACTTGCCAATTATATATAAAATACAGTTCCTGGTATAAATAAGCACTGAATAAATGTTTTAGCTACTATTTTTAGTAAGCACAGAATGTCTGTAGCCATAAACACACAAAAATAAAATTTCTTGAAAAGGAGAACAATCTTGGCACACTTTGTTAAAATAATTGTTATGTTTGTTGCATGGACAAAATCAGACTCACTGTGATTTTTTTCTACATGTGAATACCATTTATTAGGCTCCCTAAGTGAATGAGCTAGTAGAAAGGAAATATTATATTTTAAAAACTCCATAAGGCATATTTTTAGAAACGGTATTTCCTTGACTTTCGTTCCAGGAAAATTCTAACACACGGCACGGAGCATGTGGAGCCCAGAAAAGAAAGCCTACCAGATGCCATAGCAATAAATAGAGTAGGGCCTTGGAGACGAAGCATAAAAGGAAAATGTGGAGCATCATATCTGCAGCGCCCTTCTCCATCTGGTATTTAGCCCACTGAAGTTATCGGATTTTTGGAAATTCACTTTTGTAGGCTATCTTTAATTATTTTTCTTGTTTATTTGTTCAGCAAACATTTAAATCGTAGCCTAATATGAGCCAAGTTCTATGCATGCCTTCCAGGACCTCCACAAAATAAAGCTGGGTATGGAAATTTCAGGGGGAAAAAAAAAAGTTCTAAGTACAGTGTAATGAAAGGTTAATACTATTTACATCTTGCCATCTCTTTTTACAAGATTAATTTCACAAATACAATTTTAGCATTTCCAACCAATAAATTAAGCAACAGCACATTTCCTCAAATGACAGGAATTCTCAGACAGGAAAAAAAGGGAGTAGAATTTCTTAAGTGGGTAATGTCTCATTTTGCTAAGAAGGGCAGAAGTGAAAATAGGTTTTTATATATTATATTTCCCATGGGGCTTGTATTATCCTTTTTATAAATAGATATTTTCCATGCAAGTGGAATTTCATCACATGATCTTTCAATTTAGTAATCTTTCTGATGAGCAAACTGAGCTGTAAAATGTTGAACATCGTTTCATCCTACTATGACTGCCATCCTTTGGCTTGTCGAATACATATTCCTGTGATAATTCTAAGAAACTACAACTACTGGATTTTTATCCAGAATATTTTTAAAGCAACAAAAAATTCTTTTAAATTAAATGAAAAGTACATTCCATTCCCTTAGCTCATCTTTTTTTGAGGGGGGGGATTGCACATTCTCTGCTAAAATTTAGGATGCAATTTCTAACAGTGATGGCACTGTTCAGTAACTAACAGTCTTTTGTGTGTGTGAAAAATTTTAAATGAATAGAAATGATCTCACAAATTTTATCTTGAATACGTTTGCCTATAGTATTCATTCAAGTGTTGTCCATATTTTAGGAAAGAATTTAGAAAAATGTCCTTTTCATAAAAATAGATAGTTTTCTTGCGTCTATTTAAAAAGGAACTCCCTCTCCTACCTCCAGCATACACACTCATCTCTGGGCTATCAATAAAAGCTAAAGAAACACTGGCTGCATGCCAAATTCTGGGTTAATAGGGAAGAGAAAGCTGGTTGGCAATCACCCTTCCTAGTACTTATCTTTTCCTCCCCTTATGTCCCCTGTACTAGGGGTGCTGGGATGTCTGTACTCTGTAACCTCTTCCTCTGAGTGGAGACAGAAGCAGGAAGTCAGGTGACCTGCACTTTAATGTTTTATCATTCTTCCTCTTGAGTGAAACCTTAGTTTTAAGGGGAAATAAAATGCTATATGTAAATGAAAAACATCATTTGGAAATCATCATTCTGGTTTACAGCACAAATACGCCTGTAATCTTAAAACAACTTTTTAATTTAAATTGTAATGAATTTGTCAAAAAAGTGTATTAGGAGAACTACATTCAAATTAAGTTTACCACTGGCTTAGGTATTCTAAGTTAATACAAGTTGCTTAAGACAGTGAAAGGCCAAACTTTTGTGATTCTTTCCAGTATGTATCATCCTGGAGCAAAAATCTTGGGGGAAAGTTAGGGATTTGTGAAGCAAGATAGCGAGGATTTTTATTGTTGTTAAGGTTTGCATCAGGAACAAGCTTATATTACTAGATTTACTTGGGAGTATACAACCGCCCTTGAAATGAAACATCACCCACTTCCAACAAGAGTGCTCTCTCCCTAGTTCACCCTAATTAAGGAGGCTTTCCTATATTAATTTTGTCTCTTATACAAGCATCCTTGAGATTCTTTGTGCTTAATTATTTATGTCTTTGTCTCAAGTGTTAACAGCACACTTGAAATTTAAGATTTTTCTAAGTTCCTAACACTTAACTAGCTTTGTTTTCTGCTTAGACCTGTTTATCTAATTTTGTCTTCTAGACACTTTTGGGAATAATACATTGCTTATCCTTAAATTTTGCATTGTAGTTTCTGTATGGAAGATTTCAAATTCAGGTTTCAATGTATTCAAAATGAAGTTGCTGGTCCTCTCACTGGAATTAAGAACTATACTTACTTTTTTCACTCTTCTTTATTGTATTTCAAAGTTTGGTGAGTACCTTCTCAAATTGTATTTGAAAGATTTAGAATCCAGTACCAGGACTAGTGCCAATCTTCCTTCTGCTAAGCCACTGGTAGATTAATTATTACTTTCTTAAAAAATTAATATGGACCCTGATATATAAAGAAAAGGAAAACAAATATGGAGGGATTTCAGCAGACACATTTTCTCATGTTCCTCGGTAGCTTGACCCTGCTGGCTGGTATTTCTGAGAGAATGGGCCTGCCCACAGAGAAAGGGAGAGGGAGGCAAGGAAGTGACAGGTCTGCTGGTGATTTGAGCTGAATCTTCATGCGATAACTTGAAGGCAGACAGATTGGCAGAGCCAGTGAGTTGATTTTCTAAAGTGAAATCCACCAGAAATAGAGTTTACAAGGTGTTGGAATTCTACCACGTTTATAAATAAATGTGCCACATAAGAACCCAAGGCCATCAGCAGATCTATCATTATGATAGCTATTAATAAATATAAAAAACTGACCATTAAGAAAATAGCACTAATTATCTCATACTGGGGATATCAGTACCACCACACAACAAATTCTACTTAAAAACATATGTGAGCTAAGGCTGGAAAGCATTTCCCTGCTGATTCCACATGTCCACAACAGCCTAAGCAGTGTGGGGATGGCCAGAGGGACAGCGATAGGGAATGTATGCCAACATTTCTGACAGAAACTCTATTTTCTGAGGATTTAGGCTCAATTATGAGTCTGCTGAAAATGAAAATTGGCATAAGTATTGTAGCTTAGTAGAATTCTATCAAATACAACAAAAATGAAGATTAAGGAGAGAGAAACCCTATAAACTTGACTTTCAGAAAAGACCAGAGCATTGCTAAGGAAAACCAAAGGAAGTTCTCTTTTATTTATTTATTTATTTATTTATTTATTTATTTATTTATTGCATTTTAGGTTTTGGAGTTCTCAATACTTAAATCTTTTCATAAAGCAAATCACAGTGGGATAGTGGTAAGATCATTTATAGTCTAATAATTTTCAGCATATGGAAGGGAATAAATAATTTAAAAGGGTAATGATTGAACCTAGGAAAGGTGGTGTCAGTTCTAGAAATAGTTGCTTTTACTCCTGAATTTTTGAAGTTCCATTTTCTTAGTGGTGGCACTGGCCAAGGCCACAGTCATATACAAAAATATAACCAGCCAAAAAAAAAAAAAGGGCTTTAATCTCTTAGAATAGCAAAACAGAATATGAGAATAGCCTAAACTCTTAAGATATACAGCTCTTAAAATTTTAACATAGAGGATACTCTTTTTTTTTTTTTTTTTTTTTTTTTTTTTGAGACAGAGTCTCATTCTGTCACCAGGCTGGAGTTCAGTGGCATGATCTTGGCTCACTGCAACCCCTGTCTCCCATATTCAAGTGATTCTGCTGCCTCAGCCTCCTGAATAGCTGGGACTACAGGCACACACCACTACACCCAGCTAATTTTTGTATTTTTAGTAGAGTCAAGGTTTCACCATGTTGACCAGGATGGTCTCAGTCTCCTAATCTTGTTTTCCAACTGCCTTGGCCTCCCAAAGCGCTAGGATTACAGGTGTGAGCCACTGCACCTGGCCAGGACATGTTTTTAGAGCCCTAAATAAGATGGGAACCCTACACACAGATTCACAGTCTTTAATTTTAATACTTTGGGGAATGGATGGTCTGAGTGAATGCTAATATTCCATTTGTTTATAGACCTCAGTTTTCAATTACAGGAGGTCTAAGCATTGAAGTGTTGAAGTGTTCTAATAGATGAAAGATGATTAATAGAAATTTCAACATATCAAGTCAAATGACCATGTCATCTCTACAAATATTACTGTAATCTCTACAAATATTTGTTGTTTTGTTTATTCACTCAATCATTCAAAAAAAGATTTATTGAGCACATGCTAGGTGAAACACTCCATAAAACGAGCCTAAAATCTACCGAAAATACAAATATGTATTCATTTGAGAATTTTTGATAGTTTTCAATTTGTGAATGTACCAGACACTAAACAACATTTAACTTGAGACAGATATGAAACCTTTAACAATGTACTAAACTTTAAAAACATCATGCACATTTTTCTTATGTGAGTCTGAAACAAAGAGACAAAAAGGAATTTTTTATTTGTCTAACGGAAGAGAAAAGTCCTCAAAAACTAGCTGACCTTCCAGATAATGAAGTGTAAAAGAATGTGCAACTTCAAAAAGTAACTCTCCGGGACATCAACTGAACCTTTAGAAGCTAAAGGGGGAAAATAACCCCTTCCTCCTTCTTTTACTCTCCATAGTTTGTCTTTGTTCTATTTTACCTGTCATTCCCTATTCTTCAGATACAATTTTAGTTGATTGAGATGTAATAAGTAAAGCCACATTAGAAACTGCTCATGGAAAAATCAATAGAAAAAGATAGAGGCACATTTAACAGAAACAACAAAACAAAACAGAAACACTGTTGAGAAGAGGGAAGTGAGAGGTTTTTGCAGCAGAATGTACAGAACAGGTATTTCCCAAGTGCCTATTCTGTGGTAGGTAAAACACAGCAGCATCCCACAGTCACCTTATATATCCACTGTAAAAGAAGAGATGGTGGGGGCAGGCAGGTGATTGTCCAGAAAAAGCAACAGACTGGTTCTATTATGAGAAAGTGGACATACTTCATTTGTGGAAAACTATGTAACAATTAACCACTATAAATGAAGTAAATCTCCATATATTGACAGAGAGAATTCTAAAACAAAATGGTATTAAGAAAAAACAAGTTTCAAAGGTATATATTCAGTATGATCCCATCTGTGTAAACTTAAAAAAAAAACTGCACATACATATATATAGATTAATTATAAATATATATGTGGTGAATGGTATAACATACAACAATCTTATTATCATGATATTACCTCTGGGAAAGGAGAAATAGATATCTGAAGAACATTAAAAAAATTTTAAATATGGGAGTGGATACATAAGCTTTGCTCTTTTCTGTAGGTTTAAGCTACTTGACAATAAAAATTAATATATTTGTTGAAATTTGTTGTTTAAAGAAAGAAAGCTGTAGAAAATAAGGCAATTAGAAAAAGCTGTTCCAATAAGTCTAACTTTCTTATTTCTGAGCTGAGCTGAGAATATACAAGGATGATTATTTTCCAACTTCAGAAAGAGAAACAATGGAGACGTACTGCAGAAGAAAAGACTGTCCTTACAATGAGAAGTCAGTGGCACTTTTGGCAAATGGATGGTCATTTCCAGATCGAAGTGAATTATCTGAATGTAGTGAGTCCTCTAGTTTTAAAAGAATGTTTCAACTCATACACTATTTATGTGAGTTACTCTTTTTCTTCCTTATGGGGTGTGAATATGAGGTTTAAGGGATACAGTTAATAGATGCCAAATTTTCATTGTTTCTACAAACGTACATAGAGTCTGGATTTTGGAATAACAATCTGCACACTTACAAGTCCTGATTAGCTGTGCAAGACTACAATGAATATTACTTTTTTAAGCTTCTCACAAAGACTCCTTTTTTTTCAAAATTGCCAATAAACATTTTCTAATATAATCTGTAAGGAGCGCATTCATTGGATGCTGGGTGACTCCAGCAGGAAGGAAACCTACTAATATTTTATTAATTTTGGATCATGTGTAATTCTTAGAATTAATGGCAAGGAGCCAGAAAGGTTTTTTTTTTTTTTTTTTTTTAAATCACAGTAGAAAATAAGCCTGAAATGTTTCACTAGTAATGCAAGAGTCATTTGAAATATATTATTAAATATGAGGGGTAGAAATAAATCACAGATGCAAGTGGTATTATACAGTGTGCATTTTTCTTAAAAAAGTAGACTCCATGCATGAGGATTAGATATACACCCACAATAAGAGGGCATATTGATCTATAATTTTCAATATTACATCCTTGTATTTTTTATTATATGCTATTTTTCAACTAGTAGAGGAACGTGTTCTCATAAAGCTAATATTTATTCTGCTATGTTTATACAGCTAGTAGTGCATTTCAGGAAATGAGAAATTCTGAGAAGCCAAATATAACTTGATGTCCTATGCACAAAAGAAGATAAGACAGGAAAACCCCATATTTAAAAAACCTGACTCAGGAACTCACTCAAAAAGCTTTAAATAATTAAATAACACAGCATAATGAAAGTCTTTTGATATTTTTTCTACCCCCATAAATACAGCCTATTCACAGATGATACATCTTACCTTGTAGTATTCCACATTTTACTAGAAATCAAAGAAAAGGACCCTTAAGTCCAGTTCTCATTTTCAACACTGTACTTACTGTGTGTATTTTGTGGAAGCTAAGGTGGATATTAAGTATAATCCCACTATAAAAATTGAGATACCCCTACTAGAAACTGTGTTGTTAATTCATGAATTCTTCTCATTTGATTATTAAGTAACCTGGTATACTTTTGTGGGGAGGCTGTATTCATAATATATTATGGTAAAAGCCTCAAGAGGTCAGAGCCATTTTGGGGGGAAAAATTCCCCAAAGCTTTTGGAGGAGAAATTCCCCAAAGGTCAATTGTTTCTATGTCCTCTCCTTTTAGTTCATAATTGCACTTGAGCCCTTGGGGAATCAGGAGAAAACCAAAGGTGTCAAGTCATTTCCCCATACTTCACATGCATAAAGAAGGAACTGGGTGTTGGCAACAGTAAGTGAGGCAGAAGGCAGAAATGTTAAGGGAGCCAGCAGGAGGTGAGGCCAAGGAGGTTGGGACTGAAGGGAGAGAGAGGTTAGGCTGTAATTCAGGGCGCTGAGCTCCCCACAAATGGATCCTTGAATTTCTGAGGCAACTTGTGACCTAGAGCAGAGAGCTGAAACTATGGTGTTTCGCAAAAAGCAAGTGAAAAAAATACTATTTTATGACTTAACTTTTCTCAGTCTTCTCGCAGATTTCAGGTTTTCTACCCCTTCTGCTCTCAGTAACTGACATGCTACCTTTGTGGCATCAGCCCCACCGCTTTTCTGAGGTCCAAGTTTGGCTGTTTCCTCATCCCCAGAGCTGTCCTCTCTCTGCCATTTTCCTGTACTGAATTCTAACATTATCTTTCCCTCATCCATGTTCCTATACCAAGGCAATGATCTCCTTTAAACACCAAACCAGAATTTCTGGTTTTTCAAAAGAGTCTATCCCTCCATATATGTATGTTAGTGTATTTCTAGGCAGCTAAAAAATAAATGTAAGCTCAGAGTAGAAGAGTACAATAGAGTGGAAAGAGAATGGTACCCAGAGTTAGAGAAAGGGGGTACTCCTAGCTCCACCTATCTGCCGAAGTAGCTGGGATTACGGGTGCCCGCCACCATGCCCAGATAATTGTTTTTGTATTGTTAGTTGAGATGGGATTTCATCATGTTGACCAGGCTGGTCTTGAACTCCTGACCTCAGGTGATCCCCTGCCTTGGCCTCCCAAAGTGCTGGGATCACAGGTATGAGCCATTGCGCCCAGCCAGTTACTAAACATTCTAACATGCATGGGACAATCTTGTAACTGTCCCACCTAAAATGCCAATACTGTGCTGATGAAGAAACATCAATAGATGATTTTTAATGCTCCTTCAACCTATTTGGGCTCTTAAACTTAAGCGAAATGTAGGGGATTTAAGGGACTCAGGAAAGAACTGTGAGGATAATTAAAATTTTGGATTATGTAAATTTATAGGAAAAGTTTTAAAAATGGGCTTATCTCTCCCAAAGAGAAAAAGGATGATTTAAGAACTGAGACTATGATGATACAGGGGAACTCTGACCAATAAATTTTCTTATTCCATGGAAGAAGAAATAAATTAACATGATATGAGGTCAAAAATTATACTGGCTTTCCTGAGAAAGATTCAAAATCAGAAATGAAAGAGGGGACATTACAACTGATATTACAGAAATAAAAAGGATTATGAGAGACTATAATGAACAATGATATGCCAACAAATTAAAAACCTAGATGAAATGAATACAGTTTTAGAAACATACAACCTACCAAGGCTAAATAAAGAAAAACATAGAAAGCCTAAACAGACCCATAACAGGTAAGCAGATTGAGTCAGTAGTTAGAAATCTTCCAACAAAGATAAGTCCCATATCAGATAGCTTCACAAGATAATTCTACCAAACATTTAAAAAAGAATTAATGCTTACCCTTTTCAAACTCTTCTAAAAAATTGAAAAGGATGAAACATTTCCTAACTCATTTTATGAGGCTAGCATACACCTGATACCAAAGTTAAATATGTCACAAGAAAACTACAAGCCAATATCTCTAATGAATATAAGTGTAAAAATTCTCAACAAAATACTAGCAATTTTTTTTTTGCTAGCAACAAATACTAGCAAACCAAATTCAAGAGCAGTATGTAGTATGCTGCATGCAGCAATATGGTGTTGAATTTGAAGCTCATACTTCCTGATGTCAAAACATGACAACAAACTCTCTATATGTTATATATAGAGTTTCAATCACAAAGATGAAAAAATTGTACAATATAAAAAGCTACAGTAGTCAGAATGGCATGGTACTGACATAAAGGCAGATACATGGACCAATGAAACAGGAGAGTCCAGAAATAAACCCATACATATAGGGTCAAATTAACTTCAACAAGGGTTCCAAGACTCCACAAAAGTATAAGAACAGTTTCTTTAATAAATTCTGCTGAGAAAACTATATAGCCACATGCCACAGAACAGAACTGGATCTTATTTTATACCATACACCAAAACAAACCCAAAATGAATTAAATAATTAAATATAATATCTGAAACTACACAACTACTAGATGAAAACTCAGGGGAAAAGCTCTATAACATTTGGTCTTGGCTGTGATTTCTTAGATATCACAAGAAAAGCACAGGTAACAAAACAAAAATAGACAAGTAGAATTATATCAAATCAAAAAGCTTTTATGCAACCAAGGAAGCAATCAATAGAATGAAAAGGCAACTTATGGAATGGAAAAATAATTTGCAAACCATATATCTGATAAGGGGTTAACATATTAAATATGTAATAAACTCCTACAACTCAACTGCAAAATATCCAAATAATACAATTTAAATATGGGCAAAGGACTTCAATAGACATTTATCCCAAGATGACATACCAATGGCCAACAGATATATGAAATGATACTCAGAATCACTAATTATCAATGCAAATCAAAACCACAATGAAACATCACCTCACACCTCTTAAGATGGTTATTATTTTAAAAAAACAGACAAGTGTTAGTAAAGATATAGAGAAACTGGAACCCTTGTACACTGAGGGTGAGAATGCAAAATGGTACTTCTGCTATACAGTATGAAGATTCCTCCACAAATTAAAAATAGAACTACCATATGATCCAGCAACTTCACTTCTGGGTACATATCAAAGAAATATGTGCACACTCAAGTTCACTGCTGCATTATTCACAATAGCTAAGATGTAGAAACAACCTAAATGCCTTGTGACAAATGAACGAGTAAACATGGTCTACATGTAGAACAGAAGATGATTAAGCCTAACAAGGAAATCCTATCATCGGTGACAACTTGGATAAGCTAAGGTCATTCTGCTAAGTGAAATATGCCAGTCACAGAAGGACAAATACTGTATGATTTCATTCATATGAAGTACCTAAAGCAGTCAAACTTATAGAGTAAGGTAAAATCGTAGTTGCCAGAGCTGAAGGGAGGAGAAACAGGGAGTTGCTTTACAACAGGTATAGAGTTTTAGTTACTCAAGATGAAAAAATTGTAAGGATTTGCTATACAACATGCACAGTTAACAACGCTAATGTATGCACTTAAAAATTTGTTAAAGGGTAGATTTCATGTCTTATGTGTATGTTTTCTTTAACCACAATAAATTAAATAAATAAATTTTAAAAACTAAGAAAAAAGGAACTTGGACCCCGGGTATGAAGGTTTGAAAACAAATAGGTTGGCCAGGTGCAGTGGCTCACGTCTGTACTCCCATCACTTTGGGAGGCCAGGGAGGCAGATCATGAGGTCAAGAGAATGAGACCATCCTGGCCAACATGATGAAACCTTGTCTCTACTAAAAATACAAAAATTAGCTGGGCATGGTGGTACATGCCTATAATCCCACAGCAGGAGAATCACTTGAACCAGGGAGTTGGAGGTTGCAGTACGCCAAGATCGCACCACTGCACTCCAACTTGGTAATAGAACAAGACTCTGTTTCAAAAACAAAAAAGAAAAAAGAAAACAAATAGACTTTTATTGGTTTCAGACAGTTCACGCAGAATCTTACTTGTATACCAGGGAGAAGCACTTAGATAACTTCTCACGTCCTTCCCTGCACTTCTGTTTCTATGGAAACAGTTATTAGGTTCCAACACACTGTGATATCCTACCAAATTGACAGGCTGGAGAGCTGAGGATGGAGGCACAACTTTCCATGTGCCCCATAGCCTAGTAAATACCCCCTGCCTCACTGTTCAATGGGGGTTAATCATGAGGCCCAAGAGCGAAGGGTGCAGTGGGAAAACTGGAGCCTAGCCCAGCACTACTGTAAAATCTACTTTGATTCTTAGTAGAAATAAAAGAAATAAAAAAAAGTAAAACCACAGTAAAGGGCTATTAAGGGAGAAAACATTTGTCACCGTGGACAGAATAAAAGTACCTCCAAATGAAATAAATGCCTATGGGAAAAGATATGTCATGCTAGAAAGTACTGTGTTCCTTCTCCTTTGCTCTTCATTTAGTTTTCATCCACTCAATGGACCAAGCCTTACCCTACATCCTGTTTCTTTTTCCAGCTTTGAAAGATGCATGGACTGAATTTATCCTTTGGTTAGGTCTTTGTCAGAAAGTACCTTCAAAATAAAAGTGTTTTACTTGGTACTATCTCAACTGCAAACATGTATTTCCAAAATGAAATGCCTGCTCTGCTAGCAAGCTTTTTCCTTGAGTAAGCAACAACGTTTTTAGTAATTTTTCAAACTGTTAATACACATACACACATCACACAAAACCCCAAACAAATCCTATTCTATCATTTATAAATCATAGGGTGAATATCCTCTGGTAGGACTAACTGAAACATTCTGGCCACTGAGTTTTACAATTTGAAAAATGATAATACTAGTTGATATTGACAAATGCGGTTTTGATTTTCAATGTTTCAAAATATAATTTACCCATAAGGTCTTAAATAATTGAAAGTACTTAACCAAATCTGATATAGGTAGACCCTTGGTATAAATTGTTTGAATCTATTCAGTTAGAATTTATAAACACAAAAATAAAATTTGTTGTAAGCCAATATGGGGTATATTTTATTTCTAATATCCTTGTTACATTCCACAGAGTATACACAATTAAGTATGACATTTATTTTCATTTATATCTAAATTTCAATGAGATTAAGAAATGAAAATCTGTTTAAAATCTACTCCCAGAGTTCTAACTGAAATAGAGTGAAAATATTTTCCATTAAAAATATCCTTCAAAATTAGTATCTTCAGTTAAAAAAAATGAAAAAATTAACAAACCTTAAAACTGCTAGCAGCTCAGAAGATAAGTGTATTCTTTGGGGACTTGATTGAAACGATGTGTTCATAAAAGTCTTTTAAATGGATGCTGTTCACAAAGAAAGTCCCATGGAAGACAGTGTGGTTCTGACATACCAGAGGCTTCTGTAAGCAAAGAAAAGCACATCATTAGGAAATGTCTAAAGTGCCATTACTGCCTGTAATGATATTATTATCACCTGTATGTATTATCAGTGTGATGTTATTAATTTCTATCAATTTTGTACCCCAAATCTTCTTATTCATAAATGGCAGGGTGGGACAGTAACCTTTCAATATTGCATTTAGAAGTTTCTAAAGGTCAGGAGTATTTATAACCAAGCAAACTTCTGCTTTTCCTCTTATCTAACTAGGCTGGGATTGAGTAACTGTGGGCAGGGTATGAACACAAGGGCAATGACAGTATTTACTGAGTGCCTACCAGATATAAGGCACTGTGCAAGTGGCTTTTAAATCTGAGATCTTTAATATGAATAGCCCTGCAATTGAAAAGTATTGGCTCCATTTTACAGATGAGAAAACTCAATGCATAGATTGCTGACCTCAGGCTTAGAACCTGCAACCATCAAAGTCTTAAAGCCTCAGGGCAAGTACTTTCCCTCATCTCACTCTGTGGACTTGGTGATTTAGACAAATATTTCACAAACTGAATTGACAAGAGACAGATAACAATGCAACATACTAAATTAATTCAAATTTTACTCATTAATTAAGAACTTGTGTTGCCTAATTTGCTTTAGTTTTATATTAAATATTGTCTTATTCAGTCAGGCCCACATAAATACAAATGCCCAGCTTTAAGCAGTATATTTTTTTCTCCCAACCTTTCTTCCTTATGCAAAGAGAGAATGTTGATGGAAACTGAGGAGCTCCCTTGTGTTTGGTGAGGACTGTGTGCGGGGCTACATCAAGGCTAGCGCTGCAAATTTCTCATCTTTCTCTGGCTCCTTCATGTGACCCACAGTTCTTCTACTGTCCCAATGAATGAGAACACTTAGTTTTGCTGATCAGGAACAGAGCTCACATCCTCTGTGGCTACCGCTGAGTGACATAACTGTATCTCTTTGTGGCTACATCCACCTTAATGGCTGAGGGTGACAGAGCCAGGGCTCTAGTTGGAATTCCATTCTCGTTTTTAGCCAACTCTATCTATACATTTGTTTCTGATGGTTCCAGTGCCAACACTGAGACCGCCCCCCCCCCACCAAATTACCCTCCACCAGCTCTCCCAGTACCCACTCTCACACTGTGTCCAGGGTCACTGCTGACCAAATAAATGCTTCTGCACATCCCTTGAAATGATAGCTTTGGATGCCATAGACTTTTGTCTGTCATGAAACTTCCAGCTCATGGCTACAACTGCATGACCAAAAGTCCCTCAGATAGACTAGAAAATGATGGAGTCAGGAAGGTCATGAATAACTTAAAAAATTTTTAGTTTATTGGATTTTTGGACACAGAAGCTTAAGTCATGAATAAAGAAACAAAAGGAAATGATTGATAGTATTTTCAAGTTCCAGAACCAAATCCTAGAATTATTACATGAAGAAAAAAGAAAAAACAGAGGAAAACAGAGAGAGTTTATCTTTGCATCAAAGAAGAAAGGAGAGCGTGACAAAGAATGGGGAAAAAATACTTGAACCAATGGATCTAAACTAAGTGAGAGGAATGTGAAATGAATAGCTACTCTTCTTACAACCTCATACACTAGCATTCTGTTTACTACATGCCATTCAAAAACAAATTTTCAGGCCAGGCACGGTGGCTCATGCCTGTAATCTCAACACTTTGGGAGGCCAGCAGGCAGATCAGTTGAGGCCAGAAGTTCAAGACCAGCCTGGCCAACGTGGTGAAACCTGTCTCTACAAAAAATACAAAAATTAGCCAGGTGTGGTGGTGCACACCTGTCAATCCCAGGTATTCAGCAGGCTGAGGCTTGAGAATCACTTGAACCTGGGAGGCATAGGTTGCAGTGAGCCAAGATTGCACCACTGCACTCCAGCCTGGCCTAGAGAGTGAGACTCTGTCTCAAAAAACAAAAAACAAAACAAAAAAATTTTTTTTCAGATTAAATGTCTACACTAGTAGGCCCTTTTTCTATAAAATCCTAATGGAAATTTTCAAACATTCATTCAGCCACTATTTATTAGATACTTAGGAGCCAAACAATAAGTTGGAAATTCCAGGAACACTGCAGTAATCAAGACAGTCTTTTAGTCAAAATCTTACTGTCTTGTAGAAAGATACAACTAGGATGTCAAAAACCATAACAAGGTGGTACCAGTAGGTGTTTGTAATAATGGGGTCTGAAACCAAACTGTCTGCGGGTGTTCCTGTTTCATTACTTCCTGGATGTATGACCTTGGGCAAGGTACTCAAACTCCTTAACTTAGCCTCCTTATCTGCAGGATATACTTCCCACAAAGGCTGTTTGAGGATTAAGTAAAATAAGCCATAGTAAGTGCTTTGTGCACTGAGTGGCATACAGTAAGAAGTCAACAAAAGTTAGGAAATGTTGGCTGAGCACAGTGGTTCATGCCTATAATTCCAGCACTTTGGGAGGCCAAAGCAGGCAGATCACTTGAGGTCGGGAGTTTGAGATCAGCCTAGCCAACATGGTGAAACCCCATGTCTACTAAATACAAAAATTAGCCGGAATGATGGCTCATGCCTGTAATCTTAGCACTTGGGAGGCTGAGACAGGCAGATCACTGAGGTCAGGGGTTCGACCAGCCTGGCCAACATGGTGAAACCCCATCTCTACTAATTACAAAAATTAGCCAGGTGTGGTGGTACATGCCCATAATCCCAGCTACGTGGGAGGCTGAGGCAGGGAGAATTGCTTGAACCCTACAGGTGGAGGTTGCAGTGAGCTGAGATCATGCCATTGTGCTCCAGCATGGGCAAAAAAGCAAGACTACATCTAAAAAAAAAAAAAAAAAAAAAAAAAAGGGTTAGGAAAGATTAGTACTATTGTATAACAGATCATGGGTGATATCAGTGATAGAAAATGTGCTCTGAAGCTTCAGTGGAGTTGGAGATCCTCTCTTTTGGGGATTAATGGAATCAAGAAGACCTCAGTGAGGAAGGCAGCATTTAAGATCAACTATAACTAAACAAACAGACATGATTAGGCATTTACAGAAATTCTTCTATTATAACTGAAAAGCCAGAATATTATACACTTTAGAAAAAAATAGGTTTTCCATAGCTTAGTTGACCAAAAAAAAAAAAAAAAGAAAGAAAAGAAAAGAAAAAAACAGCTTCATGAAATTAGACATTATTTTACAGGGTTTGGTGTGAAAGTAGATATTGAACCTAACAACACAGCCAGGTAATAGTACAAAGAAAATCAATGTATTGTTACCAAGAGAGGTACATGATCCCACAGGATCCTGTTCTATTCAACTGTAATCCAAAATGACACCATGGCTTTTAATGGAGCTTGGCAAGCTCTATACATGCCAATTTTAAACTTAGCCTCAAATTTAAATCACAGGGTTTGAGACTCAGATCTCCAGTGTGACCTTTCCTTGGCATTGTTCAAGAAAACATGTCTGTCACTCTGGACAGAAACCATATGCCCTTTTACTCTGGAAAGTATAATGAAAAAATGTACTGTACTTTTACAAGCACAGAGCCACAAAATGATGATGGCTATAATTCCCTAGGAGCAATAGAAACAAAGACTGTTTGATTTGCAATGTTCATTTAGAAATATTGTCTTATTGCACTAATAAGCATTTGTATTTCCCCCATACTCAGTATTTTAATTCAAAAGAAGCTTGTCAGGAATCTCATCATTTATGGATTTAACATATAGTTCCTCTGAATACATTCATTTTGCAAGGGCTCACTGAGAACACTACTTTGTCCTTGCCAGACCCATACAATATTGTACTGAATAGAGGGGCTAAAAGCCCACAGTGGCTTGAATTCCTCTACACCCTCCCTGTTTCCGAGCCCTAGAAGGACTAATTAAAGAGAGTGCTAGGGTTTGAATGTGTCAGGTGTTGCCAAAGTGATAGTATGAAGAGGTAGAGCCATTAAGACATGATTAGGCCATGAGAATTGCCTCCCTCATGAAAGTGATTAAGACCCTTATAAAAGAGGCTTCACACAGCATTCAGGTAGGTGGTCCTTCTGCCTTCCACCATGTGCAAACACAGCATTCCTCCCCTCCAGATAAACTATCTTGGAAGTGGAGAGCAGCCTGCACCACAGACAATTGAATCTTCTGGTGCCTTCATCTTGAACTTTCCAGCCTCTAGGACTGTGAGAAAATAAATTTCTATTCTTTAATAAATTACCTAATCAATGGTATTTGTTATAGAAATGACAAATAAAGACAGAAATTGGAACCTGAGGAAGGGAATAATGCTATAATAAATACCTAAAAATGTAGAAACAGCGTTGGAATTGGGTAATGGGTAGAAGCTGGAATGGTAATGGGTAAATGCTGGATAAAGCCTCTACCATCATGAACAGAACATTAAGGGCAACTCTGCTGCAGGCTAAGAAGAAGCAGGAGGCTCTAGAGAAAGTCTGACTTTCCTATAGATGCCTTAAGTGGTTGTGAACAGAATGTTGGTATAAATACGAACAATGAAGGTTATTCTGTTGAGATCTCAGACGGACATGAGGAACAAGGTAGTGAAACCTGAAGGAAGGGCCATCCTTTTTATAAATTGGCAAAGAATTATGCTGAATTCTGTCCTGTCCTAGGACTTTGTGGAATGCAGAACTTAAAAGCAATTAACTAGAATATTTGGTAGAGTAAATTCTGAATTTTCCATTATCCCAAATTGTGAGAATTTGGGAAATTTTTAGCTTGGCCATGTGGAGAATTTTAAAAAGTGCATTTAGAAGAGAAAACCAAGGGCATGACCAAGTGACTGTTTGGTTAGGAGATGAGTATGGATAGAAGGAAGCTAAGTGCTATTCATCAAGACAATGGACCAATGGCCCTAAACACATTTCGAAGATCTTTGAGGCTGCCGCTCCCATCACGGGCCCAGAGTGCTAGGGCTTTGAGGGCAGAATGGTTTTGAGGAAGGGGCCCAGGGTGCCCGGGGTATCTGGGGGCTCACTGCCCAGGGCAATCTCAAGGCCCTGTTCCCCACATTCTGGCACAGCATTCCTCAGCCTCCCCAGTTGTGGTTTGAGTGAACCCAGCTGTAGCTGTTAAACCTCGGCAGCCTTCATGCGGTGGTAGTTCTGAAGCTTACAGAGTGCAAGAGCTGTGGAGGCATGGCTACTTCCACCTAGATTTCAAAGGATGTCTCAGGCAGCCTTGGGACTGAGGCAGGGACCTGCTTGCCACAGAGGCAAGGCTATGGCAGAGAGCATTCACTAACTCAATAACTTGTAGGACTGTGGGGTCAGAGCCACTGCAGAGACACCCCAGTATGGCAATCCTTAGTGTAGCCAGGGGGGCAGGTCCCTCATTATTGTAGCGCCACAGCATGCAACTCCAGCCTGAGAGAACTACAAGGGCTGAACTCCAACCTGTGAGAGCTGCTTCATGGGCTGTGCTCAACAAAGTTGTCATAGAAGGGTCTCCTGGAGCCTTGGAGATCCAACCTACCCCAGTATCTCTTGAAGGCAAGACATGAAGTAAAAGACTACTTTCAAGTCTTAAGATTTAATGTTGTTTACCTTGTTGGGTTTTAGACTTACTTGGGACTTGTTACCCCTTTCTTTGCTATTATTTCTCCCTTTTGGAATGGAAATGTCTATCCTATGTCTGTCCCACCACTGTATTTTACTTTATTTTTGAGACAGAATCTCACTCTGTCACCGAAGCTGGAATGCAGTGGCAGGATGTGAGCTCACTGCAACCTCCACCTCTAAGTTCAAGCAATTCTCCTGCCTCAGCCTCTCAAGTAGTTGAGATTACAGGTTCCTGCCACCACACCAGCTAAATTTTTGGTAGAGACAGGGTTACATCATGTTAGCCAGGCTGGTCTCAAAATCCTGGTCTCAAGTGATCTACCTGCCTTGGCCTCCCAAAGTGCTGTGATTACAGGCATTAACCATTGTGCCTAGCCCCACCATTGTATTAATATTTTACAAGCATATGACTTGTTTAACTTCACAGGTTCATAGCAGGAGAGCAATTTGCCTTGAGAAGAATTGTGGCTTGAGTCTCAACCATATGAGATTTAGATGAGACTCTAGATTTTAGACTTTGAGTTGATGCTAGAACAAGTTTAGATTGGGCTACTAGGATGGAATCAATGTATTTTGGATGTGAGAGGACACAAATTTGGGAGAGGGGCCAGGGTGGAATACTGTTGTTGGAATGTGTCCCCTTCGAAAATCAGGTGTTGCCAATGTGATACTATTGACGTTGGTCTTTTTTTTTTTTTTTCTTTTTTGAGACAGAGTCTTGCTCTGTTACCAGGATGAAGTGCAGTGGTGTGATCTCAGCTCACTGCAACCTCTGCCTCCCAGGTTCAAGTGATTCCTCTGCCCCAGCCTCCCGAGTAGCTAGGACTACAGGTGCATGCCACCACACCCAGCTAATTTTTTGTATTTTAGTAGAGATGGGGTTTTACCACGAGAAATTGGTCTTTTAGGAGGTGACGAGGTCATGAGTACTCCTCCCAGGTAAATGAGAATCAGGCCCTTATTAAAAAATGTTTCACACAACATTCAGATAATTGGTGTTCTGCCTTCTGCCATATGAGGGCGAAGAGTTCCTCCCATCCAGAAGAACTATCTTAGAAGACAGCTTCCCTTTCCAGAAAACTGAACCTTCCAGTGCATTTATCTTGAAGTTTTCAGCCCCCAGAACCGTAAGCAAACAAATTTTTATTCTTTATAAATTACTTCATCTATGGTGTTTTGGTATAGCAGCACAAATGCACTAAGAGTGAGCCTGCAGTAAAAATAGAGTACCCTTATTTATCCCTTTCACTGAAAACCTGTCAACACTGTTTTCCATTCATTGCAACTCATGACATCACAATTTATGCACTACCATTGTGTCAGTTCATTCTTACATGGCTATAAAGAAATACCTGAGGTTGGGTAATTCATAAGGAAAAATTTATTTTGGCTCACAGTTCTGCAGCCTATATAGGAAGCATGGTGCTGGTATCTGCTTCTGGTGCAGCCTCAAAAAGCTTACCATGGTGGAAGACAAATAGGAGCAGGTCCATTACATGATGAGAGCAGGGGCAAGAGAGAAAAGGCATACATCCAAGACTCCTTCAAACAATCAGATCTTGCATGGACTTATTGATAACTCACCTATCACAAACAGGATGGTACTAAACCATTCATGAGGGATCCAGCCCCATGATCCCATCACCTCCTACCAGGCCCTCCCTCCAACACTGGGAATCAAATTTCAACATGAGATTTGGAGGGGACAAACATCCAAACCATTATCAACCATAAACTTCTAGCTAGTATTTATTCCTGTAGTTCATCCTGAAAAGAGCCCAAAATGGGTCTTCCTCAGACTATAATGGTGACAAACATTTGAACTAAAGTGAATGAGGCAGGGCACTGTGACTCATATCTGTAATCCTAGCACTCTAGGAGGCTGAGGCAGGCAGATCATTTGAGGTCAGGAGTTTGAGAACAGCCTGGCCAACATGGTGAAACCTTGTCTCTACTAAAAGTATAAAAATTAGCCAGGCATGGTGATGCAGGCCTGTAGTCCCGGCTAATCAAGAGGCTGAGGCAGGAGAATGGCTTGAACCCAGGAGGTGGAGGTTGCGGTGAACTGAGATCACACCATTGTACTCTAGCCAGGGCAACAGAGTGAGACTCTGTCTCAAAAAAAAAATTAAGTGTATAGATGAGATAATTCTTAAAATGTAACTCTGTGTATATCCACTACTCAAGAACTTGCAAGGGCTCCCTATTTTCCAAGGATCAGACCTAAGTCTTTCACTAGAAATATCTGTTCCCAGCATCCTCTGTAATTTCAAAACAAACTATTTCTGACCAAAACCCTTAGATCAAGTAGAAATAGTCTGCTCATTATGTTATATAGTGAATCTCAACTAGAGGTGCATCATAGGTGCATGGGATGTCACCCGTGACAAAAGTAATAAATGACATCTCTCTTGCCCTCTTTCTCTAACATAAACTGCTACTTTGTGAACCACCTTATGGAGAGGCCCATCTAGAAAGAAACTGAGGGATGTTTCTAAGTCAACAGCCAGTAAGAAACTTAGGCCCCTTTGTCTATTAGCCTATGAGAAACTAAATCCTGCCAACAAACAATGAGCTTGGAAATACATTCTGCTCCAACTGATCAGAGTCGCTATAGATCCTGCTCTAGTTGAAATTACTACAGGCCTGGCCACTGCTTTGACTGAAGCCTTATGCAAGACTCACGGCTGGAGGACCCAGCTAAGGCATGGTCAGATTCCTGACTGTTGTTAAAGCAAAATTAAGATGGGGGCCAGACCTGAAAAATTCCTGAGCAAACAAAACCAGAGGCCTTAAAAATAACCTTAATCTTGCTTAAATTGCCAACTTGAGCAAAACTTAACTTGGGTCACTTCTGATAAATGCTTATATTAGAACTAAAACTTAACCCAGTGCTTCATAAGCAGCTAACAAACATAATTATGTGACTAGGGACTTTCCAAGAATGTATCAAAGAAAAGGCCATTTTGTAATTGCAAACTAGTGAATTTTATTTGCCTTTGCATTTTCCCAATAAATGCTTGCCTCATTTTGTCATTGAGACACTAAGCCTCTTGCAATCTGGTATTTGCCCATCCATAAATTGCTTCTTACTCAAAGTCTTTAAAATTTTGTGCCTTAAATTTTAATGTAGTGATAGTTAATTTTATGTTGTCAACTTGGCTAGGCCATGGTACCCAGATATTTGCAAACACCAGTCTAGATGTTACTGTGAAGATGTTAAAACTAACATTTAACTAGCAGAAACTGAATAAAGCAGATTACTTTCCATAATGTGTGTGGGCCTTATCTAAGCAGTTGAAGCACATAAGGTAAAACAGACTGAGGTCCCCCAAGAAAGAGAATTCTGCCTCCAGACTGTCTTTGGATTTGAGCTGTAATATTAACTCTTCCCTAGATCTCCAGCCTGCTGGCCTACCCTGCAGATGTTGAACTTGCCAGTGTCCATAACTACATGAGTTAATTCCTTAAATTATCTTAATTTTTTCTCTCTCTCACCCCCACCCCAACGTGGTATAGTTATCAAGCTAAGAAATTAACATTTATATACTACAATTAACTATAGTCTCTAATTTATTCTTTTTAAACTAGTTTTTCAACTGTGTCCCATTTTTGTTCCAGGATCTAGTCTACGATGCCATGGAGGTCATATTTCTTTAGTATGCACCAAACTGTGACAGTTTTAGGTTTTCTTTGATTTTCATGACCTGGACAATATTTAAGAGTACTGGTCTGATGTTTCATAGAATATTCATAATTTTCCTAATGTGTTGTCACAGTTAGGTGTGCATTATGGACATTAGGAAAAAATATCACAATGGTAAAATACATTTATCATAGTATCAAAGGTGTATGATATCAACATGACTTTAAATGGTGATGTGAACCTTGATTAAGGTGGTGCTTGCCAGGTTTCTTCACAATTACTACTTTCCTATTCTATATTAGTTTCAAGCCAGTCACTAATTCTATCATGTAGTCAAGGGGAAAAAATTAAGTTCCATCTCCTGATGGTAGAATATGAAAAAAATTTAGACATATGTGAAAAGCCACAATAGTAATTAATATGTTAGAGATACTACTTTGAGTCATTTTAACTGTCCTGCTCCTTGTTAAAGTTTTGGCCACTCATTTTTAGTATTCATCATTGAGTTTTGCCTGTAGGAGTTCTAACTAGATGTTCTAATTATTGTTTCTGTCATACCATCTTTTTTTTTTAAATTTAGAATTCTTCAAGAAAGATACTTGTTTCTGCTCACTCATTTATTGATTCATTCAGCTGACTACTGACAATATTATGGACTCATGGACAATTATTTTATTATTTGAGGTATATAGCCCAGTATTATTATTTATTATTTCTCAAATTGTTGCAGTTTTGGCCATTGGGAGCTCTTTCAGTTGGCTCCTGTTAGTTCACTGTGTCCAATCTTAGTTATTATCACTATTTTTTAACATTTTTCATGCTTCCTGTTACTATAAGATGCTCCAAGCATATCGGTAATAGATATCAAGCTAACCAACAGAGTGGACAAATCAGTAATCTCAGAAACACATATTAAATGTTAACAAACTATGCTAAATGCCATGGAAAACAATAAAAGTTTAAGATATTTCTGCCTTATAGGACACTATAATCTATTTTTCAAAGGTGAAACAAACTAACAAAGATGATTGAAAACACATAGCAGTGCCAAATTATATCAACAAGGGCTGGAGAAGCTTTTAGAAGAGGAAAAAATACCACTGAGTTTAATATGCCAAGAAAGGAGGTCCAGGGAAATATATATGGTATAGTCAAGTACAGGAATTATTATTACAGGATATCAGAAGCCATATGAAATAAAATCATCTTAGATGAAATGGACAAGGGGATAAGCAAGGATAAGCAAGAGTAATTCAGAAACACCTTTGGTAACAGCTGTAACAACTACTTCCAAAAAAGACACAGGTTGCAAATAGAAAAATAAATAATAAACATCAATATCCACAATACAAAGATCTTGGACACAAATCTACTTACCCACAGTCCCTGACACCTGACCCACCCATGGACCTCATCAACAGGGCCACCTGCAGACCCTACCAAATGTCCTGCCCAGAATCTTCCAAAATGACTTGTGAAGAGCTTTCTCTGCCAAAGCCAGTCTATAAATATGTAAAGAGGTGACTGTTTCCTCAAGGGCACAGACACCAAAATAAAGATACAAAGATCACAAAGAATCAGGAAAATGACACCACCAAAAAGACAAAATAAAGTTCCAGTAACCAACCCTAAAGAAATGAAGACCCATAATTGCCAAAGAATTCAAACAATTACCTTAAAGAAGCTCAGTGAGCTACAGACAACAAATCAGGAAAATAAATAAACAAAATTAGAAGTTCAACAAAGAGATAGAAACCATAAAAAGAAACAAACAGAAATTCTGGAGCTGCAGTTATTATGACTAAACTGAAAAATTAAACAGTTTCAACAGCAGATTGAATCAAGCAGAAGAAGGAATAAACTCAAAGACATATCATTTTAAATCATTAGTCAGAGAGAAGAAAGAAAAGAGAGAAAATCCCACTAGACTTACAGCAAGCAAACTAATCAGCAAGCAAACTAATATATGCACTATGGGACACTCAGAAGAAGAAGAGAAAAAGGAACAGAAAGCTTATTTAAAGGAATAATGGTTGAACTTTTTAAAATCTGAAGATGAAAACGGACAACCAAATTCATGAGAGAACTCAAATAGGTGGAACCTAAAGAGCTCCAGGAGAAATTACTATTAAATTTTCAAAAGCCAAAGACAAATTTGAAAGTGAGAAAAATGACTCATCATGTAAATAAATTTCCATACAACCATTAGCAGATTTTTTGAAACTGTTGCAGGCAAGATGAGAGTGGGATGATATATTCAAAGTGCTGAAAGAGAAAAAAAGCTGCCATCCAGAAATACTGTATCTGGTAAAAATGTCTTTTAAAAGTGAATGAGAGCTAAAGATATTTAAAGACAAATGAAAATTAAGGAAGTATATAAACACTAGGTGCTCCTTACAAGAAGTGTGAAAGGGAATTCTTCAAGTTGTGACAAAAGAATACTAAACAACAATATAAAAGTATATAAAAATAGAAATTTTGCTGGTAAAAATTTATATTTTTATATAAATATTAGTAATATGTATATAATATATACATTATATAATATGTATTAATTATATAATATATTAATTTTTATAATGTATACTAATACAATACTATACATTGTAATGTATTAGTCTGTTATATTAATATAATATATAATATAATGTTAATATAACAGACTAATACATTACAATGCATATTGTAATGGAGCTGTATAAGTGACTTTTAATCCTAATAGAAATTTAAAAGATAAAAGTTTTAAGAATAACTATAACCAAAATATTAATAATGCACAATATAAAAAGTAAATTATCAGATCAATATCAGTGTGTAATAAATATGTGCTTTTGTATGTAATTGAAGACATGTTATCTTAAAATAGACTGTTATAAGTATTATGTACACCTCATGGTAATCACAAAAATATAGTAGATACAAAAGACAGAATAAAAGCTTATCACTACAAAAACTCAAAAACAGCAAAAAGGAAGAGGAACAAAAGAACTATAAAACAGAAGACAACTAACAACCTAATAATAGTATTTTACTTATCGGTAATTTAAGTGATCAAACTCACCAAATAAAAAATATAAAAATAAGATTCAACTATATGCTGTCTACAAGAGAAACACTTTAAATTTAAATACACATAAGGCTAAGAATAAATGAATGGAAAAAATACTCCAAACAAATAGTAACACAAGAAAGCAGGGGTGGTGATTTTTAAAATATACAAAATCCCTTTAATTCAACTGTTGCAAGAGACAAAGATCATTATATAGTGAAGAAAAGAGTCAATTCAACAGGAAGATAACAATAGTAGACTTCAACAACTTATCTTCAATATGGATTGATCATACAGAAAATCATTAAGGAAAACAGCAGTCTTGAATAACACTATATACCAAATGAACTTAACAGAAATGTACAGAACATTCTACCCAGTAGCAGCAGAATAAACATTGTCCTCAAGTGCATATAGAACATTCTCTAGGATAGACCACATGCTTGGTCACAAAACAAATCTTTATTTTAAAAAGATTAAAATCATACGAAGAATCTTTCTAACCACAATGAAATCAAACAAGATATCAATAACAACAACAACAAAAATTCACAAACATATGGAAACTTAAAAACACACTCCTAAATAACTCTTGACTCAAAAAAGAAATAAAAAGAAAATTTACAAAATATCTTGAAAAATTAAAAAAAACCCTAAAACTTATTGGATGCATCAAAAGAAATATTAAGAGGGAAGTTTATAGTGATAAACACTTAACCAAAAAACTGAAAGGAAAAAACTAATTTTATGCATTATAGAACTAGAAAAAGAATAAACCAGTCCAAAAGCTAACAGAAGAAAGAAAATATTAAACATTAAAACAGAAATAAATGAACTAGAAAACAGAAAAACATTAGAAAATAATAAAATAAAAACTTGGTTTTTTGAAAAGATAAAATTGACAAGTTCTTACCCAGACTAAGAAAAAAAGATTCAAATAAGTCAAATAAAAGAGGGGCCACTACAACTGATGCCACACAAATAAAAATATTATAATAAACTATTATATATGACAATATATACCAACACATTAGGTCGCCTAGGAGAAATGAATACATTCTTAGAAACACAGGACATACCACACTGAATCAGGAAGAAATAGAAAGCCTAATTAGATCAATGACAAATAAGGAGACCTAATCAGTAATCAAAAATCACCTACTAAATAAAAGCTCAGTATCAGATGTTTCCACAAGTGAATTCTATCAGAATTAATGCCAATATTCTTAAACTCTTTCAAAAACTAGAAGAGGAAACACTCTCAAACTCATTTTATGAGGCCAGATACCCCAACACAAACCAACACAAAGACACCATGAGAAAAGAAAATAGACCAATATCCCTGTTGAACATTAATGTAAAAATCCTCAACAAAATAACAGCAAATCAAAGTCAACAGCACATTAAATGGGTCATACACCAAGGCTGAATGGGATTTATTCCTGGGATGCAAGCATGGTTTAACATATGAAAATCAATCAATGTGACACATCATATTAATAAAGGATAAAAATCACATGATAGTATCAATAGATGCAGAAAAAGCACTTTATAAAATTAAACATGACTTCATAATAAAAACTTAACAAATTAGGTATAGTAGGAACTTACCTGAACAAAATAAAGGCCTTAAATGAAAAGCCTGTATATATCATCTTACTCAATGGTGAAAAACTGAAAGATTTTTATTGAATCAGGAACAAGTAAGGATATCCACCCTTAAAATTTCTATTCAAATGAGTACTGAAATTCTTGCCAGACCAATTAGGCAATAAAAAGAATTGTGGGTTTTTTTTGTTTTTGTTTTTTTTTTACTTTGTAAAGGAAATAATTGGAAAAATAAAATCATCTGTCTGCTGATGACATGATTCCATACACAGGACCTAAGAAGTCCACACACACACACAGTGTTAGAACTAATAAATTTAGTAAAGTTGCAGATATAAAAATCAATATATAAAAATTAGTTCTGTTTGTATACATAAACAATTAACTATCTGAAAGGAAATTAAAACAATCCCACTTACAATAGGATCAAAAAGAACAAAGTACTCAGGAATAAACCTTACCAAGGAGGTGAAAGACATGTACACAAAAATGGTAAAACACTGATTAGACAAATTAAATCACATACAAATAAAAATCCCATGTTCATGGATTAGAAGAATATCAAAACATTCACACTACCCAAAGGAATACACAGATACAATAAAACCTCTATCAAAATCCCAGTGGCATTTTTTACAGAAATGAAAAATACAATCCTAAAATGTATATGAAACTGTAAAAGATCCTGAATAGCCAAAGCAATTTTGATCAAAGAAAAAGCTGGAAGTATCACATTTACTGACTTCAAAATATATTACAAAGCTATAGTAATCACCTGGCATAAAAACAGGCATACAGTACAATGGAACAAAGTAGAGAATCCAGAAATAAACTCAGGCACATAAGATCAAATGATCCTCAACAAGAGTGCCAATACTATAAACAAATGATGGTGGGAAAAGTGGACATCCACATATAACAGAATGAAATTTTACCCTTATGTTACACCATACACAAAAAGCAACTCAAAATGAAATAAAGACTTAAACAAAAGACCTGAAACCATAAATTTTCTAGAAGAAAGCATAGAACAAAAGCTCCATTATGTTGACTTTGGCAGTGATTTATTGGATATGATAACAAAGGACAGGCAACAAGAGCAAGTAATAGATAAATGGGATCACATCAATCTAGAAAACTTCTATACAGCAAAGGAAATAATCAACAAAATGAAAAGATAACTTACAAAATGGGACAAAATCATTGCAAAATGGGGGAAAATAATTTATCTGATAAAGGGTTAATGTCAAAAATATATCACGAATTTCTACAACTTTATAGCAAAAAAAAAAAAAATCCAATAAAAATGGACAAAGAAACTGAGTAGACATTTCCCTGAAGAAGACATACAGGTATATAAAAAGATATTCAACACACTAATCATCAAGGACATTCAAATCAAAACCAAAATGAGATATCATCTCACATCTATTAGGCAATTATATATATAAAAAAAGATAAATGTTGGTGAGGATGCAGAGAAAAATAAACCTTTATAAGCTATTGGTGGTAATGTAAATTGGTGCAACCACTGTGGAAAACTGCATGGGGATTCCTTGAAGAATCAGAACTACCACTTGAGAGTAGAAATCCCACTTCTGATTATATATCCAAAGGAATGGAAAGAATTGAACTCTGGATCACAAAGGAATTTCTGCACTCTCATGCTCACTGAAGCATTAGCCAAGATATAGAAACAACCTAAATACCTGTTGACAGAGGGACAAATAAAGAAAATATGATATATACATACACTAGAATGTTATTCAGCCTTGAAAAAGAAAATCTTGTCATTTGCAACAACATGGGTGAACCTAGAAGACATTATGCTCACTAAACTAAGCCAGGCACAGAAGGAAAAATGCTACATGATATTACTAATATGAGGAATCTAAAATAATCAAACTCATAAAAGCAGATAGAATGGTGGTTGCCAAGGTAGGGAAAGGGTAAAATGTGGAGTATGGAGGTATTAGTCAAAGGGTAAAAATGTTCAGTTATAAAAGAAAAGTCGTAGTGCTCTACAGTGCCTAAAGTTAATATTTTGTAACACTAAAAATTTGCAGTGATCTTATTTGCTAGATCTTATGTTAAATGTTCATATTGTAAAATAATATGAAACTTTTGGAGGTGATTAATATGTTTATGGTATAGATTATAGTGATGGCTTCAAGGTTATATACTTATCTCTAACTCACGAAGTTATATATATTAAGTATGTAAAAATTTTGCATTATTCTTACCTCAAATGATTTCTCTTTAAAAAGATCAATATCCAAAACCACTCTGACTTCAAAAGTCAGGTAGATAGTTCTGACTCTTTTAGGAAATAAAAGAAACTTACGGCTATCTTTTGGTAAGGTAGTATCAAATTATTTTACATTTTAACTCTCAAGCAACTGTGAAGAGACATAAGATTTATACTTGCTCTAGAATCTTCCAGTTTAACATGGTACTCTGATCACATCAGTTTATTCCATGCCTTCTTAGGTTCTCAAATAGCCATAAATCTACAGAGCCAAAGAAAATTGGAGTGAATGAAGAAATGCTAGAAAAAGTTTAGATGATGGAATTGAATAGGACTGAGAAAGCCACAGCCTAAGTACACGTGAGAAGAAAGGATTAAAGAATGCAGAAACCGGAGTGACTTCTGTAGGGAAACAACCATATTTCTAGAATACACCCTAAAAAGCAAAATATCAGGTTATAATATCTGATACAAAGTTTGTAATCAATTTTTCATTCTTAAATATAATCGCGTAACAGGTACTGATAGGCATTTGAAGAAAGTTGGAAAGATAAAGGAAGAAATCTACAATCAACAAAGAAAAATAATCCTTGAGGAAATTTGAGTAATTGAGAGAATAAAACTTTTAAAACTCTAAAAACATAAATTTTATAAAATTATCAATTTAAAAAAAATCAATATAAAGGAAATTTTGTTTCATAATCCTTCCAAAAAGTTCTTAAAAATTGAAAGAGAAATGAAAAACAGAAGACGAAAGACAAAGGATATAGAGACTCCAACCAGAAGACTAAGAATGCCAAGGAGAATTTCCAGTAAGAAAAGCAAAGGAAAAGAATTAAGGAATTGAGCCGGGCGCGGTGGCTCACGCCTGTAATCCTAGCACTTTGGGAGTCCGAGGCGGGTGGATCACGAGGTCGAGAGATCGAGACCATCCTGGTCAACATGGTGAAACCCCGTCTCTACTAAAAATACAAAACATTAGCTGGGCACAGTGGCACGTGCCTGTAATCCCAGCTACTCAGGAGGCTGAGGCAGGAGAATCGCTTGAACCCAGGAGGCGGAGGTTGTGGTGAGCCAAGATGGCGCCATTGCACTCCAGCCTGGGTAACAAGAGTGAAACTCCATCTCAAAAAAAAAAAAAAAAAAGAATTAAAGAATTGAAATTTCCACAAACTGAAGGTCAGAAGTTTTCAAAATTAGACTCATCAAGAGGTAAACATAATCAGTAAAGAAAGGAATCATAACCAGATATGTTTTTATAAGAGATCCTATAGATAAGTTTCTAAAAACTGAGGAGGAAAAAAATAGTAACTTACAAAGGGACAGGAATTAAATTTCTGGTCAAAAATACTGGATACTAAAAAAGAGAGTAATGCCTCCAAATTTCCAAGGGAAATTTGTTTTTAACTTATAAATCTTAATCTAGCCAAATCTAGCAAAAATATTAATTAAGTCACCTTTAGATACACAAAGATTCAGAGTATTTACTTCCCGCATGTCCTCTTTGGAAAACTTCTTGAGGATGTACTTCAGCAGTAAATAAAATTAAAGTAAGAAAAGGCAGGAACACAAGCAAAAGCAAGGAAAGATGCCTACGTACCAGTTGCCCCAACCTGGAACAGAGGGAGGTATTTAGGAAAAAGGGAATTTCTAAATATTTTATTCTATTTCCTGAGTGAAAGTGCTTAAGAATGCGATAAAGGCAAATTATGCAAAGGAAAGTAAAAGCAATTAGAAACTCTAGGAAAAACAACAAAATAAAGCAATCAGTAGTAATAACTACATATTCATACATATTGATTTTTAACCATCAGAATCAACCTACAAATATTACAACTAGAGTTGTAATATATTTGAAAAACATTATATCAACCTTCACAACTTAAAAGCACATCTGAGAGAAACTGGAAGGTATTAAAAGGAGGAGTTACAGAAAGGATAATTGTTCTGGTCTGAATCTGTCCAAAATTCATTTGTTGAAACTCAGTCCTCATTGTGCTTTTATTAAGGGGTGGATGAAGGCTTTGGGGAAGTGATGAAGTCATGAGAGCTCCATCCTCATAAAGGGATCAGTGCCTTACAAATGGGCTGGAGGGAACTGGCATAGAGCCTTTTAGCTCTTCTGCCATGTGGGGATACGGCATTTTCTCCTTTTGCCCTTCCTCCTCTTCCACATGAGGATGCTTCCATGAAAACACACTATGGACGGAACAGGCCTTCACTAAACACAGAACCTGCCAACACCATGATCTTGTGCTTTCCAACCTCTAGAACTTAGAAGTAACAAATTTCTGTTCTTTATATATCACTCAGTGTCAGGTATTTTTGGTACAGCAACACAGACTAAGACAGTAATAGTCTAATCTTAAAAAAGAATCATTTGATAGTGCATATGATTGAGATAGAAATAAAGGAATAAATCTATTACTCAAAGGCGTAGAGGTAACAAGAACCTCTGTAGTTTATTCACTAAAATAATTAGAGGTTTTACTCTCCAAAATATGACGGTAATTTAGCAATGGGGCAGTACAAATGAGCTAAATCATCATGTATCACAGTGGTTAAGTCAACAGACAATACTGAAATTTTATAAATCAAGAAATTGTGATCACATACACATGCATATACTTGATTCAGCCAATATTATACAGTTAGAACTATAAAGAAACTAAAAATATATATAAACATAGAAACAGCTAAAAACAATTATTAGCTTTTCTTTGGGCAGTAAATCTGGAGGTAGGATCCAGGAGTATAGTTTCTCATTATAAGCCCTCCTATACTCTTTAATTTTTAAAAAGCATTCATATGCAGCTATTGATAAAATAAATTTGAAACATTTATTAATGTTTAAAAATCCATCTGGAAATCATCCAGCTAGACTAATTCTTCATCATAATGTAGCTTACAGCATTTAAATAAAGTCTTATTGATAATGCAGAAATTACTACATTTTTAAGCTCAAACAGCAATGTCTTCTACACATTCTACCGTGTGGTAGAAAATATCACAGTAACATTTTAGAACAGAAGATAAAATACCTGATTTCAGATACACTAAATGTTAAATAAAACTATGGTTTATTTAACCATTAACTAAATAAACTAGGGTTAAAATATTTGCTAAAAATATGAGGTGTGGCCAGGCATGGTGGCTCATACCTATAATCCCAGCACTTTGGGAGGCTGAGGCGGGCAGATCACAAAGTCTGAAGCTCGAGACAATCCTGGCTAACACAGTGAAACCCTGTCTCTACTAAAAATACAAATAATAAGCTGAGTGTGGTAGTGCCTGTAGTCCCAGCTACTCAGGAGGCTAAGGCAGGAGAATTACTTGAACCCAGAAGGGGAGGATGCAGTGAGCCGAGATCATGCCACTGCACTCTAGCCTGGGCAACAGAGAAAGACTCCATCTCAAAAAAGAAAAAAAAAGAGATGAATAAATGCCTGTCTAATGAGTCTCCCCACTAGTATCTAATACTAGTGGGAACTAACATTAGAGAAAGGGGAACATTGGTCTCTCTGCTCACTAGCACAATGGAAGACTGCTTAAATTGCAGCCATCCTGAAATACCTTGAGTCTGTCATTTATTCCCTCTGATTTCCCATGAGTAAGATTACAAATTGCCTACTAGAATCAGGGTCTGTGAGCCACATCCCCAACTTTCATTTCTAGGACATAATACTCCTGCCATCAATCATGGCACAGCTGAAATTTATTGAAGCATAGTGGGACCCAACTGAATTGTCACTTAAAATTTGGAATATACCTGATGTAGCATGAACTGGACTTTCTAAATGTGTTAACTACTCTGCAATATAGATTTGGAAAATGTGAAAATGAAGTGGAAAACCTTAAGACAAACGTCCAAATAAGAAAGATTATAGAATCTGTGAATGGTATTCTCATTCATCTTCAGATTTCCTTTGCTTTGTGTTTAAACCAAATGAAGAGGTTTTCCAATGTCATTTGATACAGGCAAATATCTGAAATTCAACAGCAAACTCCCCTTCTTGCAGGAGCTTTAAAAATGAAAGCTGGCTTGCTTTTCCTAGAGAAAGAAAAAAAAGTATCTCCCCTACCCCCGACACCCACCCTTTCCTGAATGAGAATTTTCCAGCAGCTGGAAGTTTCCAGACCTCTGTTTTCATTGTTGGACAGCCTTATATTTTACTCATTTTTAGCAAAATTAGGGCTCAGAAAGTTTCGTGAGTAGTAATACACATCAGACGTCGATTGGAAGTTATTGTGAAAGGGTTTCTCTATACATATGTATAGATCTAAGCAGGAGATGGAAATCACCAAAATATTTTTGTGACAGAACAACAACAACAAAAAGAATAATGTATAAATATTATAGGACTGTCTTTTGGACAAAATCAGAGCTCAAAGAGCCTCCAGATCAATCCATGTGAGATTTTGCAGGCCTTCTAGAATTGGTAATGAACAAAGTTTTGCTTTCCTGCCAGCCTGCACTCCTATTTCTGATGCATTCATACATAGTGATGGTTGTTACTAACATTATAATTACTATACAGTCCTTTTAAGAATGTAAGTTCCATGAGAGCAAGAATGTTGTATCATCCACTGCTGTATTCAATCACCTAAAAGAGTGTCTGACACATAATAGGTATTCTGTACAATTTTTAAATGAATTAAAAACCTTGTAAACTTATAAAGAGCAAAGGAACAAGATCAGGTGAAAGTGGTTTGCAAATTAAATTCCAAAACATTCTAAGATGTGAGCAGTTGTTACTCTGTACAATCCAATCCCTGTTGGGGCCTGTTCCTTAAGGGCTCTGACAAAGCCATTGCCTGCATTTTGATTCCTGCTACTGGGCCATAATTAGACTCATCTACATGGGAGACACAGGATAATGCAGTTGTTCAAAATATAAACTCTGAAACTGGACTCCGTGAATTCAAATCCCACCTCTATAACTGACTTACTAGCTCTATGATCTTGAGAAAGTTATTTAACGTCTCTATGCTTAATTCCCTTATTCTTAAATTGGGAGATGATAATGGTGCCTAACTTACAGGGTTGTGAGAATTAAATAGATTAGTATCTGTAACTCATTCAGAGCAAGGGCTGGTATAAAGTAAGCACTGAATACTGCTGCTAGTGCTGTTGTTACCACTCCTATTATTATAGGGATGCAGAAAAAATATAAGGAAATTCAGCAATGTCCATACTGTGATTTTTTTCTACTAATGCTACATGCAAGTTTAAGGGTATATTTTATATTGCTGAATTCCTCTGAAGTTTCAACTTCACACACTATTTTTCTACATATTTAGTTTCTTAAAGAGCTCAATGGAGCTACATCTCAGAAAGTTATGTGTTTGGGATAAAATAAGGATATGAGTTGAGGCATTTAATCATAGAAGCAGCCTCAGGCTCTCTATCCATTCTTGGCTTGTTTTTCAAAGCCAATTGCTAAATGTGTTTTCTTTTTCATAAAGTTTTTTAGAAGTTACTTGGACATGACAAGCTTCTTTAAATGGAAAAGAATTTTAATTTTTATTGAGATTTGCTTTAGGAACATTCTTAGGGTTGGTAATATTTTCAGACAATAATTTTATTCAAAAGACCTTATTTTATAGATTAACTGCATGATAAAGTTTGTGCAGTTACATTTACATTGACTGTGCTCCACTGTCCTGAAATCCAGATATCAGTTTACTGTAGTATAAGCATATCAGATTGACCTGAATTGCTCTAGAACATTCAAAAGGCAAACCCCAAAATGAAACAACACACCACCTCTGAACCACGTATTCTGTGCTGTGAGCAAGATCTTTCAGTTAAACTTACTTAATTAGGTCAAGAGGTTCTTCTAGGAAAAGAGAGTTTGCCAAAGCAATTCTAAAATTCCCAAAATAAGGCATACAGCACTGTAACACTTCACTGATTCTTATTCTTTCTTTTATAGTGCTTTGGGAAATGTTAGGCCATTGGTCTCTATCATTTCACTTCCTTGTAGGGGAAAAACTGTCACCAGCAACTGCTTCAAACTGTAATAATCTTCCAGGTTCATTCTAGGGAATCCAAAAGGCGAGCACCAGATATTTCTTTTCCTTTCCATAGGCAATCATGCAAACTCCCTAGCTTAAGGCTGAGAAGTGTGTGTGTGTGTGTGTGTGTGTGTGTGTGTGTATACTTATGCATATTATGTATATACGACCTATGGATATTTTATACACACACACACACACACACACACACACATATATATATATATATATATATATATATATATATATATACACACATACACATACACTATCCATGGATATTATATATATGCCATCTATGGATATTATATATGCATAATCTATGAATATTGTATGTAGATACATAGCTAATATACATACATATACATGCATTCATGATTTTATAAAATCAGTTGAGATTTTCAATCACTGGCAGGTCTGCAAAGGCTGTTGAGATTTAAACCATTATAAACAGTTACATGAAAGTTGTCCCAAAGTCACAGATCCCGGAAAGCTAATTCTAACCTGCTTTCCTTCTTATGTACTATATACTCCTAATTACCCAACATGGTTAGGCTCTCATACCATTTTGCATATTTTCATCCAAAAATCCAAACCTACTCCATCCTGAGAACAAAAGCTGGCAAGAAGCACTCAAGTGATGGGTGAACAAAATGCAGTAAAAAAAGCAACGTTCTGACATGGAAATGTCATGTGAGTTGCTGAATGGCACACAACTCCAAAGTCTACCATAATATTTTGAAACACTTTGCCAATGAGCATATAATTGACTGAAGGACTTGCCAGCACTATTCCAGAGATGTTTAACATACTACATAATAAAATCATTTACATAAAAGAATTAAATGTTAGAAGTACATTTTTAGAGAGCTTCTAAAACCAATGTGTGTGTGGGGTTTTTTTTTCCCCCATTTTGGGGCCAAAGAAATAACTCTGATATTCTCAGTTTTCACACTTTCCCTTCCATATTTGATCTGCTGCCTATTGCATTTTTGCAAAACAATCACACGAGTCAGTAATAAACCTGTATTTATTGAGAACCTCAGAAGTATAGATATCCTGGCTCAAATTGTTATAAGATCCTCCCTCATGAGGTCAGCCTCTGTCCTTTTATTATGAGCATTTTTTCATCCATCTATCTTTCTAGCAAGTATTTAAGTACCTAAGATATGTCAAGTATTGTGCTAGATGCCAGAGAGATAATGATGGGCAATATAACGTCACTGCCACCACAAAGTTTATAGCCTATCTGGGAAGGGTCACAGTTAAAGGAATAATAATCATAATTTGTGGCTGGGTGCAGTGGCTCATGCCTGTAATCCTAACATATTGAGAGGCTGAGGCACTCAGATCACATGAAGCCAGGAGTTCAAGACCAGCATGGCCAAGAAGGTGAAATCTTGTCTCTACTAAAAATGCAAAAATTAGCCCAGTATGGTGGTGCAAGTTTCTAATCACAGCTACTCAGGAGGCTGAGGCAGTAGAATGGTTTGAACCTGGGAGGCAGAGGTTGTAGTGAGCTGAGATAACACCACTGTGCTCCAGCCTGGGCCATAGAGCAGGGAAAGAAAGGGTATAGAACATTAAAACAAACAAACAACAACAACAACAATAACAAAACAACTCAGAAAACAATGGCTGGTATATAGAAAGAAGGGGCAAAGTTGCAAGAAAAAAGACTGGAGAGGTGAGCACAGGCTTATTACTGTTTTTATAAGATCCATTCTTTGCCATTGGTCCCTCTTCTATGATCATTTACAGTTCTGATAAATACTGGACTGGATAGCTAGCAACACACCCTGAAGTAGTAACACACAATAAAAATATTATTCCATTATTCTTAACACAGACCTCTCCTTGTAACCCAGTGAATCATCTACGACAAAATCCAAAGCAACTATCCATCTACTCCACCAGGAAATTTTGAATTTTTTATTAATAGATGATACGTCAGGATTTATGATCATATCTGCATTTGTGGCTGACATTTCCTTTATGAGATTTATTATAATGAGGACAACACAAAAGTAATACATTTAAAATCAATAAAAAAGGAGAAAAATCACAAGTACTCCTTTACCTTTAAGGAAAAGTTAACCCTTAGCTATTAACCACATAGTTTAAAAAAAAAAATACAGGTTTCAAACAAATATAAGAATCTCAAAACTATGATTCTGCATCAATTTATTATATAAATGTTTTCATAGAAAACATCAATATATAACAGTGAAATGTATATATTAATGCAATGTTTGTTTACATTCAAGTACATTTATACACACATTTGCATGTGCATTTATTTCTCTCAACAGGCAGTTACAGGAGCAGTAATAATTAGCTTTTATTCTTCTGGGTTAAGTAGAACAATATCTACTTCATGTTCACTTCTTGAGACAAAGAGGCAATTTTGTATTTCAGCTCTTTTTCTGGTTGGATTCTATTCAAGTTGAGGTAGAATAAAATACAATTCAAACCAGTTTTACATATCTTAAATTTTCAATTGAGAGTTTTTCGTTTTTAGTCCTAAATATTTTGTCTCCATCACAGTAAGTCCCTATGGGTAGCTGCTAAATTCCTAAACCAGAAGCAATTATATCTCAGGAAAGAGTCATTTAAATGTTTGTATCTAGCACCAAATATATTTTTGTCTTAACAAATTACAAAATGTCTTTCCTATGCCTTATTTTTTCTAAGTCCACTCTTGCTTCTCTCTTGACTTTGGCATATGAACTTGTACTCATAGCCAAACACATCGGTTGAGCTGGGAGTATTATCTTAATCGGCTGGAAGGGAGTGATGCAGATGCTTGGCCAGCCCGTCAGCCAGCCTTCCTCTCTTTTCTCCCCTCCCACGTTCTAGGTTTTGGCTTCACCAGTCCAACCAGTCTCTTCAAATTAACTCTTTCATACTCAGTTATCTAAAGTGATATGGCAAAACTTACTGGCAGTCCCATTTTGCATTAGTTTGTAGAATATTTGTGTCTTTACAAGTCATGTCTTTACAAGGCAAACAGTCCTATTACTAGACAGCTCTTGTTATGTGAACATTCTACAAATTAACTCCCATCACCCAAATCTGCTGAGCATTGGAATATTAGTTGGACTGTCAAGACGCCATGGAGGAGACAGGTAGTTTCTCTGGAGAAAAGCTGCCAGAGGACGGGTTCTAACTGCAGCTCCCCTTCCTAAAATAACTTTGTCACCAGGATTAAGGCTTTCTATATGCCAGATTGTAGGTTGAGGCACCCACAGTTTCAATAACAAGACCATTTATCCATGGTAGCTTCATCAGTAACTTTCAGATACACATTTTCACAGCAATGCAACAATATTAACCCCACACAAAGAAACGGATACTCAGAGCATTCACTAATTTGTCCAAAGTCACGCAACCAGTACATGGCAGAAGTGGGACCAAAACACAGGACTTCTGAGTTCCTGTGCATCACATACTCCAAAACAGCAAAGTCTCTGATAATGTCTCTCAAAAATTCTCAGACTGTATCAGGGTGATTTTTAAAATGCACATTCCTGGATCCAGCCAAGACCTAAGAATTACATTTTCTGAGAGTAGGGCCAAGAATCTGCATTTTAATGAGGTCCCTAGGTAATTTTTATTCACAGTAGAGTTACAGAATGGCTAAGTCTTTTCTTCTACTGCTAAATTTTGGAGTATCCGTTAGCTTTTCATCAGAAACATTTCTGGGATTCTTAAATTCATTGCCTGAGTTGTCTTATGAACAAAACAAATACCTATATAATATTTTATACATCCTAGCTCTTGTGAATTGATTAAATTCTCACAACAACCTTACAAGATAGATAATAATATTACAATATCCATGCTATAGATAAGGAGACTTAGGCATATAAAAACTAAAGGGACTTCCCTCAAATCACACACAAGATGCTATCCTGGGCCACACGGCTCCAGAGTCCATTTGTCAACCATTGCACTATGCAAGAGCTGCAGCTTCAAACAAAGAATCACAGTCACTGAGAAGTGCTAGAGAGCAACTGCTCATGGAAATCTTTGATCTGAGCTTCATGGAACAGATCAGAGTTACTCCAAGATGTCCTGCTCCATACTCTAGTGCCTTCACAGCTGTTCTTCCTGCTAACATTCCCTGTATGCCCTCCTAATCTGACAAAACTCAGACAGTCTTCCTGGATGTCCAGAGTGGGCCAGATGCCCCTCATTTTTGTCCCAGGGTCTAGTGCAAATAAGCCTCATGGCACTAATTATACTGACCTACACCTGAAAATCTAAGCCCCTCTCCCACTGGAAACTAGGGACTTCCTAAGGGTAGATATTGAACCTTATTTATTTTCTGCCATAGGTACCTAGCAGTCAGCAGGAACTCCATAATGGAATATACAGTAAAGAATGGTTATTCACTTTATAACAGAATTTGCTAAAAATTTCTGAATCCCTGTGTTCATTGACATATCATTAATGTCTTGACAGAAACTCTAAAGGACATAAAGTTAAAGCCACTGCCAACTGGAGATCAATATCAGATAAAACATCTTTGAGGTTATAATGTAAGTTAGTGGGAAAGCTTCTATGGGATCTGAAAATGTGACTTAGACACAGCTTTTCAGGGACACTCCTGTTGCACAAAGGGAGTGGACACATTAGAGAAGGTTGGCATCAGTGTTATAAACATGTAAGCAGGTGGGGGCATGAAACTTAGCTTGTGAATTCAGTCCTTTTCTCTCCAGCTGGCAGAGGCAAGCATTTTGAGAACTCTGCTCTCTTGTCTACTGAAGGATCATGTTTCCTTGCTCTGCAATGACCATCAAAGCCATCTGGGAAAAACAAATTTCTTTTTCACAAGAACATAGCGAGCAACAGGGAAGAACAAAGCTGCAGTACTTTGGTTCTTTGGCTCCTACTTCTGGAAAACTGTAGTTGGTATTTTATCTAGCTTGTTCTCTCAGTGGTGTAGTAAACAGGATAGTTGTAAAATGTTCTTAGTCTTGGGGAAGAATTTCTTACATGCCTACAAAGCCACCAGAGTTGTAATTAAATTCCTCAAACAAAGTGGCCCCAAACACACGGAATATTACCTTCCCCATTTTGTGCAGTTTACTGAGCTCTTGAGATAGTGTACATGTTAAACACATTCACTGCCATTTTCTTCCTTGAAAGAGATATTGAGTTTTCTCTCACATCAAAGATTGTATATCAAAGAAATACAAAATGGAATTTGTGATTAGTAGAAACAGAGCATATTAATGTTTCCTTCTAAACATTACCCTAAGATGAAAACAGGCTAAAGACATTATGCTAATCCAGTGATGGAGGGCTCAGATTACCACACAAACAAACAATATGACTCACAATACAGACTACATTGTGCTTCATAATTATATTTTATGGTGGAATATATGTTTACAGAGCTTTTGGCCTGGTCATTTAAGAAAAATGCCCTTAGGCTAGGTACAATGGCTCTTGGCTGTAATCCCAGCACTTTGGGAGGCCAAGGCGTGTGGATCACCTTGAAGTCAGGAGTTCAAGACCAGCATGGCCAACATGGTGAAACCCCATCTCTACTAAAAATACAAAAATTTGCTGGGTATGGTGGCATGTGTCTGTAATTTCAGCTACTCAGGAGGCTGAGGCAGGAGAATCGCTTGAACCTGGAAGTCAGAAGTTGCAGTGAACCGAGATCGTGCCACTGCACTCCAGCCTGGGCAACAAGAGCGAAACCCTGTCTCAAAAAAAGAAAAAAAAAAAGCCCTTAAATTTGTAGGTCTTTACAAGTTTCATGTGAAATACAGAGTTCTGTGAAAACCATGTCTCATGGAATAAATCCCAATCAATGTCCTTGACCGGAAGTTTAGGCGTGAGTGCCCTCTGCCTATGGTCACAGGTTTGATCAACTCCAGTGTATGCCACTTATCTCTGCTACTACGGTCTGAATGTGTGTGTAATTCATATGTTGAAATCTTTACCTCCAAGGTGATATTATTCCGTGGTGGGGGCCTTTGGGAGGTGAGTACATCATGAGAATGGGATTAGTGCTCTAATAAAAGAAGCCCAAAAGAGAACCCTCATTCCTTCCACCAGGCGAGGACACAACTAGAAAGTACCATCTATGAACAAAAAGTAGGCCCTACCTAGACATTGAGTCTGCTGGCACCTTGATCTTGAACTGCAGGAAATTCGGTTGTTCATAAGCCATATGGTTTACATTATTTTGTTATAGCAGCCTGAACAGACTAAGACATCTGCTCTGTCCAGTGGTCAAAGATTGTACTATTATTTTCTTTCGTCATGGATCCTACGGCACAATTAGTCAGGAAACATAGATGCTTGCTCAAAGAAGCAACATCCCCAGAACAAAACCAATCTAAGAAACCAAACAAAACCAACCAATTCCTCACCAAGAAGAATTTATCAATATTTACATGTTGTCCTCTCTTTTAAACTTCTATTTTTTCCTCCTTTTTATTCAGTTCATTCTCAGGAAGTGTGTTGTGAGAACAGGTCTAAGCCAATCTAATCATCAATATTAGGTTCCTTCTGGTAGGTGAGACATGTAGGTCTCCTCTCCCATATCTTACTACCAAATTGGTCATATGTGCAAATGTCTATTAGCAAGCAGATACAACACAGGTAATCAGTTCCATGATAAGTCACGGTCTCTGTTCTTTTCAGTGGCCCCCTGGCAGTTTGCATCAAGAGTTCAGTGGAGGCAGATGCATTCATGTTCTGGTGCAAATACTCAGCATTATTTTAGTTATTATGGAACAATCCTGTATGCAGAATTGTCAAGACTATAAACCTACAGTGACATTAAAAAGGTGACTGAGTTTTCAGACTTGCATCATTAGATTTCCAAATGTTGCTCATGTCATAGTACAGAATCCACAAATCTTGAACTCCACTTAACTATTATATAAAAAAAATGTATTTCTAAGTCTTCTTTGTTGATCAGATATATTGATAACTGAAGTGTTTATGGTAATCATCTCAGGCATCTTTCAAATACTGAACACTCTGAAATTAATACGCTCAATTAGGTGCTTCAGAAATTGGTTTACCATCTCTGAGAGATAGAATAATTCACATGTAATACACAGACTCCACAGTGTCCACATGGATGAACTGTAAATTACAGAAAATAAAAACAAGTTGAAGATCTATTTTTAACATTCTTTCATTAAATTCAGCATCAAAATGAGTGACTCCAGGCAGTACATGACAAAACTCTCCCCACTCAGGTTAAGAGTCCTTAGCAAATCTTGTTTGCTTTCTTTAGTATATGAAAGCCTGGGGATCCAGAGAGCATGGATAGAGAACAACAACCAAAACCCGGAGTGCTAGTTCCAGGTATGCAAAGAGCCATGCAAGTCCATTTAGTTAGGAATTTTGGTGCTAAAGTTTCCCCAAGAAGTACTGTCAGATCAATTGAGATACACATTAGCTCATCCTCAGACAAATGCAACAGGTTCAATTCAGTTGAGTTAGATAACATTATGGAACACATGCTTGTGCTTCTCCCAGTCTCACCATCAATCCTGTATTTCACCTTTGAACTATCAGCTTATAGGACTGCATTAATCACTTGCCTGTTTTAAAAAAACTTATTTGCCTACTATAAATAACAAATTCTTTAGCCTAAGAACAAAACTTCAATCTGCTTCTACAGCCTGGTTGGTGACCACTTTGACCATTTCTTCCTATTCCATTGAGAACGTCAGCATGAGCTAATCTCAATAACCAAAATGACTTTTCACACCTCTTCAAGGATCCACGCTTAGCTAGCTCTGAGGATGTGGTGAATTCATTTTAGCCTCGCCACAGCACGTGGCAGAAAGCTTATACTCAATGTTGGTCTGGCAGCCAAACTGAGCCCCCTAAAGACCAGGAGACCCCAGACCACAGAGCAGACCCCAGGAGCAGGCCTGAGGTAGACAAAGTAGCTAATCAGCAAGAGAAGGCAGCACCAAGCAAAGAAAGTCCAAGGAACTGAATCCCTTGTGATCTTCTCTGAGTTACTCTGTGAAGCCTGAAGTATCTTGTGCCATAAGCAACTTTCTTGGGAGTCTGAGACTTGTATTCAAAGCCTTTGTCAAGCTTCCTCTGCTTTCTATGCCCTTGACTTAGACTGCAGAATTGGTCTGGACTTCCAGTGGGTTCAGTGTGCCTCCCAGGTCCCCCTGTGATAGGCATTAGTCTCCCTCCTTGAATGCTTTACCTTGCTTTTTAACTATCTACTAATGTATCTGATTCCCCACTGGGCTATACACTTCCTAAATGAGCCTGGGCCTCATTCATCCTAGTGCTCCGAGAACCCAGCAAAGTGCTTAGCTCATAGAAAATGCTTTTTAAAATGTCCATCAAGTAACTGAATAAATAAATGCACTCTAGTTTAGAAATGTAATAGCACTTCCTCATTGCTGCACGGATTGTTGATCTAGATTCTCATTATCATGACCCTGGATAATACCCATTCTTAAACTCTTTCATAGTGGATCCGAAGCAAGCCCTTGAGCCCCTTCCCCAACAAACTTTATTAGAATGTGCTTCATTATCCCTGGTTTCTGTTATCCTTGGTAAGTACAACAGTCACCCTGCACACACGCAAGGTATCTTGATGTTTTGATTATCTTACTAATAAGTTCCCTCAAGTAAAGGGCAAGTTTGTTTGTTTTTCAATTTTATGACTATGTTTTATTTAAATTCTTAAAAATTCTCCAGTATCACTAATAAATACCATATGCAAGAAACTAGGCTAGCTGGGTGGGGCCCAAAAATGATATGACAACATCTTTCTTTTCACAGAGCTTTTTATCTACATGGGAGACAGGATACAGACCCATGAACTGAATGACCATCACACAAACTATGCAGATGGAGGATTAGGGAGGCTGTGCCTGGGTGGCTGCTGGTCAGGTAGAGATGGCATGTGAGGATGTAAGAAAGTGGTACTAAGACAGAAGACATAATTTAAGCACTTAAGGGTCAGTAAAGTGGCAGCAAGCAGGTCTAGGATCTGGAATGCTTTGCAACAACCCCAGTAGTGAGTGAGAAGAGGCCAGAATCTGGCCCAGTAGAAAGGCTGGGTTGAAACAGACTCTGTTTAAGATCAATGGTAGTCACCCACCACATCCAAACAATATGATTCTTCCAACTTAGCTAAGAAAAGGGAGGAAGGGAAGCAGGGAGGGAGTGAGGGAAGCTCTTAGTGTAGCTACTTCTAGAAATTTGGTAATATATGTACACTTTGCAGGAAACAATGGTTTTTCCCTAACACAGCAATGCATGAGGATATATTACTATTTTTCAAACAAAACTCAGAACAGCATACTCTGCCCTACTCTCTTATTTGGAGCTGTGTGAAAAAGTAAACATAATTTAACTTTTGTCTAGACATTTTAAATAAGGTAAACTGACTCATATCTGGAAACAAGTGTTCTCTATAGTAAGAGAATAAATTTTACATTTTATGAATATGTTATTAAAAACACCAATCACTAAACTCCAAAGGATATGTTCAAGTTTAGACCAATGAGATAGTCACCGTAAGATGTATCTGTGTACAACGTGATGTGATGATACATAGTGTGCAGGATGTTATCCAATGATGTACATCAGAGGCTCATCTCAGGCTGCTTAACAACCACAATCTGGGCTGGGTGTTCCCGCTCTCTTCAGGAGGGTGGGTGGCCAAATTCCACATAAGGAGGGCTGCAAAGTCTCCCCTATACTTTAGACAGACTGCACACAACTGAAGTCCTTTGATGCCAAAGTAATATTGTTACTGAGCCCTATAATACCACTCTCATGTCCTTCCACATAAAAAGTAAGAGATACAAAAGATACTTTGCCCCAGAAGGTCTTTGCTGAGAATGTAAATAGAAGGCTTTGAATACAATGACTTACTGAAAATATACACATTCTAATACTGCATGTATACTGTATTATAATGATTTATTTGTAAGCCTAACTCTTCTACTGGATGGGGAGCTCCCTGAGGTCAAGTCTAAATGATATCTCCAAGGCTTCATTCAGTGCTCAGTGGACAGTGTGGGCTCACTGCATGCTTTTTCAAGTATACAAAAAATAATAGTAATAATAAAATAAATAAATGCTACAGGAAGGAGAGTGGCCCTAAATGAAAATTTGAGTTTTAAAGTTGCTCTGGCATAGAAGAACTTAAAAGAGATCACAGAAACTGCTTTGTATCGAATCATGACTAGAATCAATCTTATGTGTATCATAATGTATTTGTGGACAAGCTCATTGGAGTAGCATTCTGGATCTCAAGGTGGGCTCACTTTCTAATGTCAGAAGCTGGTGCTTATTGGAGTGTGCCTCTCAGTCACATCTAGTTCTTAAATTCTGAGGAAAATCTATTTAAAAGTAGGGAGATCAAAAAAAATGAGTCTTGCATTAACTAGATTCTGATAATTCAATATTTTTACTACTAAACCACAGAGATCTAGATTACTAGGGAATAGAAATTGCTTTGAATTAAATACCACTCTGAGTAAGCCAGTATTGGCTTAATGAGCTTTTTGTGTACTGGACTTAATAAAAAATTGTATTAGTCATTTTATATAAATAGAGTAGAGCTGATGAATTACTCATAATAAAGAAAAATAACCCCTAATCCATTCTAATAATTCCCATACTTCAAAATATAGAAATTTGTCCTTAAGCACACAGAATCCTAGATGATAATACAGGCCCAAAGAAATGAAGTGAGTTGCCAAAGTTACATAGCTAATTAATGAAGGAGATAAGATTAGAACCAAGGTCTCACAGTGCCTTGTCTGGTACACTTCTACCACATCAGGGATTTCCAAACAGTGCCTTGTAGAAGCCCTTCCAGGATCCTGGGACAGCAGCTGAAGGAAAATGGAGGGCACAGCTCCTCTCTTTGCATCATGCTGCCATTTCATGCAGACCCCTGTGCTTTGGCACACTGGTACCCAGATTTATGGATTTCATGTTACTTTAAAAAAATAAAGAATGACTACATACAATTACTATCGTGTCATAAAGAAGGGATATTTTAAAACTCAAAACATTTGGAGGACAGAATCTTGGAATAAATAGAAACTATTTACAAAACACAACACGGCTCCACATTTTTCTCATTTCACTATGAATAACAGGAAAAAATCCTCAATGTGGAAAGTCACTGTTCTGTAGACCTCCTTTTGAGAAGCAGTGGTTTTGTGGCACAGACACAGAATTTGGATGTCAACCACATCACAGCCGCAGTGCATCCTGAATGAGTCATTTTGATTTCTAAGTTTTGTTTCTCATGCATAAAGTTCAATAATACTTCCTGACACACACCACAGTTCCCCACTCCAATCCTCTGCAAGAGTTGGTCCTTTCAAAGATACCTAATTCTGTTATTCTCAAAAGGTGGGCTCAGGACTACCTGCATCAGAATAATCTGAGGTGTATATTAAAAACTCAAGTTCCTTGACCCTAACACAGATGAGGTTTCCAAAAAATGTGGTTGGTTTTAAGTAGTTTAGTTTAGAAGGAACAAAGCCTGAATTGTTATTTTTTAATAATGGTTTACAACATCTGCTCTAATTACCAGAGGCTGATGGTAAGATTATACAAATAAAATTCCTTTGGAAAACTGCAATTACTATAAAAGTAGAAAAGAGGAGAACAAGGAAAAGGAAGACAAGAACAAGGACTAAAGAGAAGATTTGAGAAGGCAAAATTCTCAAATTCGCTTTCTTCCTTGATGAACAAGGATTGTGAACTAGATAAGTAACTTTAACCACCCTGTTAGCAGCTAAACTATTTTCAAAGAAAATATTTTAAGGAAACAAATCTTTTAAGAAAGCAATGTCATCGATGGGCATTTGGGTTGGTTCCAGGTCTTTGCTATTGTAAACAGTGCTGCAATGAACATTCGTGTGCACGTGTCCTTACAGTAGAATGATTTATAATCCTTTGGATATATACCCAGTAATGGGATTGCTGGATCAAACGGAATTTCTATTTCTAGGTCCTTGAGGAATCGCCACACTTTTACACTCCCACCAACAGGGTAAAAGTGTTCCTATTTCTCTACATCCTCTCTAGCATCTGTTGTCTCCAGATTTTTTAATGATCGCCATTCTAACTGGCATGAGATAGACTGGACAGGGAAAATGCGGCACATATACACCATTGAATATTATGCAGCCATCAAAAACGATGAGTTTGTGCCCTTTGTAGGGACATGGATGAACCTGGAAACCATCATTCTCAGCAAACTGATGCAAGAACAGAAAATCAAACACCACATGTTCTCACTCACAGGAGGGTGTTGAATGATGAGAATACATGGACACAGGGAGGGGAGCATCACACACTGGGGTTTGCTGTGGGGAAATAGGGGAGGGACAGTGTGGGGTGGGGAGTTGGGGAGTGATAACATGGGGAGAAATGCCAGATATAGGTGAAGGGGAGGAAGGCAGCAAATCACGCTGCCATGTGTGTACCTATGCAACAATCTTGCATGTTCTTCACATGTACCCCAAAACCTAAAATGCAAAAGAAAAAAAAAGGAAAAGGAAAAGAAAAAGAAAGCAATGTCTTCTGACAAAGGCAGCGCTGCCCTAGAAGTGGCCCAGAGTTCTGTCTGGTCAGTTCCCTCTCTCATTCCCTCCATCCCCCTGGTAGCCTCTGAGGCCCCTTTGCTAGAAGATAATTGAATGAACTGCTTGCTATCTGAGATACTGTTCTGATTCCAGAGAAGGCAGGTCTCACCATTAACCTATGCCATGTGTTTTAATATAATCAGCATAGAAAATGTAGAAAAAAGGAGGACAAGGGAAAGGAAGACAAGAACAAGGACTAAAGAGAAGATTTGAGGAAGGCAAAATTCTCAAATTCGTTTTCTTACTTGATGAACAAGGATTATGAACTAGATAAGTAACTTTAACCACCCAATCACCGGATTCTCCCTGACAAGTGATTCATGTGAAAGACATCTTAAGCGGTGTGGCACACCACAAACATGATCAATAAAGAGGTACCACACTTAATTGTTTTAGTTCATTCCTGTTCTTCATCTAACGTAGACGTTCTTACCAAGTATAATTTGCTTCCTTTCTTTCCTCACAGGACCTATGGAATCTGTCACTTCCTTTCCATCCTCTGTGGCTACAGCCATCATACAAGTTTCAGGAACGCCACCCAAATTGCCTACTTCACCTGATCCTCACCTTCAGACCCCTTTAGTCCATCTCAAGTCTCCTTGCCAACTCACTGTCTTGATAGTGACATCTGAAAATAAGTTCTCACCCCATGGTCTTCATAGAGACAATTCCAACTCGTTACCTCCGGCCATTCGCATTTCCTAGCTCCTCTCATTAATAAGGACACTGGCCTAGGGGTCTTTTTGAGTCATCAGGGTCCAAGCTCCTGCTCCACACCTCACACACGTGTTCTCTTCTGGGTTCCTATCTCAGGACGTGACAGATTCCACCACTTGCCGAGGGGCTGAGATCAAACGGTTGTAGTCATTCTTGACGTGTTTACTTCTCTCACATCCCTACCCATCCACATGCATGAAACGTTGACCCTCCTGACGCCCTCCAGCCTGGCCACCATCACGCCTCCTGGCTTGTTCTCTGCTCTCATCTACTTTTTTTCTTGCTCGGTTCGCTTTGCTCCTGCTCCCCAGCCTTCTTGCTGTCCTCAAACACAAAGCACATTCCAGTTTCTGGGGCTTTGTACATGCCCATTCCTATGCCTGGAATACTCTTCCCCAAGATGTCTACATGGATATAGCTGTCTCTTCATTGAGGTTTCTGCTTCAATATTACTGCTTCAGAGAAGTCTTCCCTAAGCACCCTATTTCAAAGAGTACTTCTATGACTCTATCTTTACCCTGCTTAATTTTTCTTCATAACATCACCACCTGAAATTCAATTATATATGCATTAGTTGACACATTTATTATCTGATTCTGCTCTCATTAGTTGCTGAGCAGCATGAAGTCTGAGTGGTAACTTTGTTTCTGACCCAGTCAGTAGCCCTGATGTCTGGAACCATATAGGGCACTCTGAAGGTTTTCAGTAAGTCGATCACTCAGCCAAACAAAAATTGAACTCGTCTTTAAATCCCCCATTTTATCAACTATTCCTTCACATTTAAATAATGTATACTTTAAAAATGTTTAAATTGTAGTAAACTATTCCTGCCTCAGCCTCCTGAGTAGCTGGGATTAAAGACGTCCGTCACCACATCCGGCTGATTTTTGTATTTTTAGTAGAGACGGGGTTTTTCACCATGTTGGCCAGGCTGGTCTCAAACTCCTGACTTCATGATCGACCTGTCTTAGGCTCCCAAAGTGCTGGGATTACAGGCGTGAGGCACCGCGCCCAGCCCAATCTTAACCATTTTTAAGTTTGTATAATGGTAGCAGTAAGTGAATTCACATTGTGCAAGCATCATCATCACCCAGCCACAGAGCTCTCTTCACCTGGCAAAACTGAAACTCTACATCTATGAAACAATAACTCCTCATTCTCCCTTCTCCAGCCCCTGGCAACTACCATTCTACTTTCTGTCTCCATGAATGTGACTACTCTACGTACTTCATATAAATGGAATCCTATAAACTACAAATCATTATTTGCAAAACTTGAATAATCTTCTTTTTAAAGCTTATATCAATTCAATTCAATTTTTGACTGGCCTATTTCACTCAACATAATTTTTTCAAAGTTCATCCATGTTGGTTCTTCGGTGTATATTCCCAGAAGCAGAACTGCTGGATCATATGGCAATTCTGTCTTTGCTTTTTTGAGGAACTGTCCTACTATTTTCCACAACAGCTGCATCATTTTACACTCCTACTAACAATGCACAAGGGTTTCAATTTCTGTACATCCTAACCAAGAATTTTTTTTTTCATAGTAGTCATCCTAAAAGGTGTGAAATAATATCTCCATGTGGTTTTGATTTGCATTTCCCTAGTCATTAGTGATGCTGAGTATCTTTTCTTGTGCTTATTGGCCATTTGTGTATCTTTGGAGAAACGTCTTTTCCAGTTCTTTGCCCATTTTTAAATCAGGCTGAGTTTTTGTTATTGTTGGGTTGTAGAGATTCTTTTTTTTTTTTTTTTTTTTTTTTGAGATGGAGTTTCGCTTTCGGTACCCAGGCTGGAGTGCAATGGAGCGATTTTGGCTCACTGCAACCTCCGCCTCCTGGGTTCAGGAAATTCTCCTGCTTCAGACTGCCGAGTAGCTGGGACTACAGGCACGCGCCATATATTCTGAGTATTAACCCCTTATCAAACACATGATTTGCACATATTTTCTCCCATTCAGTGGGGTTACTAAATAATTTATGTTTTTCATTTCTCAATTTAGTTGTGTTCTCTTAATCTATCCAAAATGGTTTTTACTTGGAACAGTGTACTACTCATAGAGAAGAGAGGTGGTGCCTGTTGATTTGATCCCTGCAATGCTTAACAAACAATGCTCTGTGCAGGCTTGATGGTTCAAGTTTTTTGAAGATTATACAACAATATGGTGTACTATTTGGTATCACTTTTCTTTCAATAGTGGCAGACAAATGGAAGTATAACTGTTAATTAAAAACACATAATGTTGCCTGATTATGAGTAAAATGTCCCAGCTCATTAGAGCATAATTCCTACAGCGTTAGTGGAGAATTAACTAGTTTTATTAAAGATTTGGAGGACTAGTCACTTTTTCATCATCCTTTAATTAAAACCTTCATTCACATCTTCCACTTGAAAGCCTTTGTTTCATACTCATTATTTTCATTCTTTATTCTGGCCTTGAAAAACCAGGATGAAAAACAGTAAAAGCAAAAAGTTTCTAAATTAGTTTTTCATGCTGTAATAATAAAAAGGCACAGCTTACTTAAATACTGGAAAAAAAAAAAAAGGTTCTTTGAACTAGAAGTCCATGAAAAAACTAGAGAAATGCAGTGTTTAGTAGAATATTTTGGACTTAAATGTTCTTTTATATTTTAAAATGAATTTATGCTAATATATAATTTCTCTCTACCTTCCCACTCACACTAACTGAAAGATACCATAGTTCAGGGGTATCAGTTTAAGGTCCTAAAGTGGACAACTATTGTTATATTATAGCCTACTTTACTTTTTTCTTAATTTGGAATCATTATTTATTTTGAAGTAAATGGCATGGTGCAATGGTTTGAATGTGACCCCTCCAAAATTCAGGTGTTGAAACTTAATGGCCAATGTGATAGGATTAAGAGGTGACATGGTCATACAGGTATCTTCCTCATAAATGGGATTAAGGCCCATATGAAAGAGGCATTACACAGCATTCGGCCCTCTTGCCCTTCTGCCATGTGAAGACACAGTGTTCCTCCCCTCTGAAGGATGCGGGAACAATGCACTATATTGGAAGCAGAGTGCAGCTTTACAGACACAAACTTTCCAGAGCCTTGATCTTGAACTCCCCAACCTCCAGAACTGTGAGAAAATAAAATTATGTTCTTCATAAATTACCCAGTTTCAGGTATTTTGTTATAGCAACACTAATGAACTAAGACACATGGCAAGATATAACCTCCCTCAGCCTCAGCTCCCTCCTCCCAAAGACCCATGCATAAGGGTGTCCAGAACAGTCCCTCACAAATATCAGACACTTAACAAAGGTTTTTAACATAAATTAATAATTTTAAAAACATTAGCTGTAATTTGTTGTGTGTTCTGTGCCAAGCCTCGTACTGTGTCTTCATACTCACAACATCACAACAACTACAGAGGTAGCTGTGGTCACTTGATGACCACTATACAATGTTACACTTAATTGCATATTTCTCCCCCTAACTACCCCGTCCCAAGTTACAGACTTTCTCTCCTCTAAAAATACTAGCATATGCTACTTAAGGAAAAGAGACTTGATTCTTAAAAAATGTATTGATTTTGGAGCCTACAGTTCTAAATCTTTTTATACAACTAGAGTTCATTACATAGCTAATATCAGCCTAGCTGAGAAGAAATCTAAAAATAATATACTTTTTGATTTCATCATTGAAACATTCATTCTGTCACTGAATTCAGCCCGATGCCTCTCACAGAAAGAAAAATCTGATATAATGTGTGTGAAAAAGAATCTGACTGATGCAAAGGAATAAAAGTGAGCCAGTGGAATTGTTATACCGGAATTATTATTTGTATGATTAAAACATAAAGACACCTGAATTGAACTTTTCTGCATATGCTGTTTGAGTCTCATTAAGACTATGTTTCTACTTTCTTCTAAATATTGTTTTCCATATTTCAAACATCTAATTAAGTAAACACATTACAAAGTGAGATGATATACTGTTTGGAAAACCATAAAATTATAGAGTAGATAGACTTCCATTATAATCCAATTTTCATTCTGTCATAATTTTCCAAGAGAGTTTCCTTTGGGGTTAAAATTTTCTAAGCTTGATTTCAGTTCAAAACTGAATGTTTTCATTTACTTGTATGTAGAAAAGACTCAATTCAGCCTTTTCTCTTTTGCCTTTATGTTTGAGAATTCTAGATTCAAATAGTTTTCCATGAGAATTTTAAAGTCTTGTGCTTCATTGTGTTAGAGAACCCCTAAAAAATCCACTAATGGAATGCTCTTTCTTTCTTAGGTAGATTTTTAAATATATAGTTTATCTTTCTTTCATCATGCTAGGAAAGTGATTGTCTCACTTAATCTGAAGACACAAATCTATCTTCAATTTAGAGAAATTATCTTATTTATTTGATAATTGTTTTGTATTTTTGGAGGAGTGCTTCAATTTCTCAAGTAATAATAATAATATTAATAAGGATAACAGAAGCTAATATATGTTAAACATTTCTGCTTGTTTTAAATATTTTACATATATTAGGTCATTTAATCCTCATAGAAACCATGTTACAGTAGTCCCTCCATCTTTAGTTTCACTTTTTTACACTTTAGTTACCCACAGTCAACTACAGTCCAAAAGTATTATTGCACACTGTTCTGAGTAGTATGATGAAATCTTGCACCCTTTTGTCCAGAAGATCCTCGCTGTAGGCACTTGTTCCCAGTTAGTCACTTGGTAGCCCTCTCAGTTGCTGAATCAACGGTCCTGGTATCTCAGTGCTGCTGTTAACGTAACCCTTATTCGACTTACTAACGGCCCAAAGCACAAAGTAGCAATTCTGGCAATTTGGAGAGGCCAAAGAGAAACTAGACAGTGCTTCCTTTAAGTGAAAAGGTAAAAGTTCTTAATATGGAAAAAAAAAATCATATGCTGAGGTTGCTAAGATGTATGCTAAGAATCTATCTGTAAAATTAAGAAGGAAGAAGAAATTCATGCTAGTTTTGTCATCACACCTCCTCGAATTGCAAAAGTTATGGCCTCAGTGTGTGAGAAATGCTTCCTTAAGATAGAAAAAGCATTAAATTTGTGGCTGGAAGACATGTACAGAAATGTGTTCCAACTGACAGAATTGGGTTTGGTACCGTCCGTGGCTTTAGCCATTGACTGGGAGTCTTGGAACATACCCCCTTGGTTAAGGGGCAACCACTGCATTCCCATTTTACAGATGAAGACATTGACAGAGGCTAAGAAGCTTTCCTAAATGATACTATTAGAAGTGAAAGTGCCAACTTTACTCCCAGGCCAAATGTCTCCAGGGCCCAATCAATATAAAAAGACATTAACTAAAAATTGTTTGCACAGCTATTAAAACAACAAACTATGATTGCAGCTGTCATACTAACCTGTCCAATCCAGGGCAGTCTGCGTTTAAATGCCAAGAACGCCTCTGACTCAGGATCCTTCTGAATCAGTGACTAAAGTCAGATGACTCTCCTGTGTAAGAGTGCTGTTTCAATATTCATCTAATATTTATGTGGAATGTGAGTGAAGGGTACCTTGAAGCAGAAGGAAGGTAACTAAACAAAACATCCAACGTTCATAGTAGTATTTCAAACAATACCTATCAACTTTCATAAACGGTCTGATTCAATGGAGGTAACAAGCTTGACACCGATAGTGTTAAGAACAAAAGTATATGATTAGAATAGACAAAGTACTTAAAGGATATATTTCCTGATAGAGTAGAATTTTTCCTAAAGAATCAAAGCTGTACAAAGCTGTCCATCCAATTACTTCCTACTTATCATCTCTGATAGGAACCTACCTGGGGGTGACCAGCAGAGTCTACCTGTGTTAAGTTTCTTCACATAGAGCTAGCTCATCATGCAAGTGGCACTAAGAAATGAAAATCATATGGCTTAAAAAATGATTGTAGCAGAATGTCAACAAGAAGAACTACCTCATGAGCAGATATTATGCAACCCCAGGATTTGAAAATAGTTACCTTTATACACTAGTCCCATGCTGTGTGTGGAATAAACTGGTTGAGAATGATCAAAAGTTAAAAAATAACAGCAAAAATATAGTTATAGCAACAATCGTATAAAACAAAACCGTCTAAATGGAAAGTACCTTTGGCTACCTTTAAATCTTTAAGAACAAACAGAACTTTGCTAAATCATTAAAATCAAATTAGCATAATTAAGGATCTAAAATTGTTAGAGTATTAATGTGATTACATTTATTTAAACTCTGTTAATGAAAAATTACTCTTATACCCCTTTAAGAAAAAAATTACATTAACTTATATCATTGGGTACCATTTAGATTAGCCAGTTAATCTCAATATAACCAAAATCTGTATCAGTAGTAAGAGTGCTAGTAATTTACGTATAATTAGAATGAAAGGTTTTTGGCCATAGACAATCTGGAAAAGTCCTTATAAAATAATAAGTGAGAAAACAAATTGTCCTACTCAGTGAAAAACATTATGCAAAATATAATACAAAACTAAAAACTAAACTAAAATAAAACTTTTTTTATAAGAAGTAGAAATAGTATTATTAAGATAATAGTACTGTAGGAGGTTTTGTATTTTAAACTTTTAATTAAAAAAATTTAATTTTTAACATGTTAAAGACAGAATAAATAGCTCTGTTAAAGAAAAAGAAGAAAATAAAATGTCATCATTTTCTATCCAGTTTAACATTTTGGTATATACTTTTCCAGTTTTTCTCTTTATTATTCATATTTTTAATTTAAATCTATAACTCTTAAACTATAATGTTAATAACAATTCTGTACTTTTGTCACTTAACAATATACTGTGGAGTTTTTTCACATTTTAAAATGTTCTTCTATGACAGGGGTTCTCAAAGAATGCTTTAACCCTAGAATACACATTTCTTGAAACGAGGACTACTCTATAAATCCTAAAGGGCCTGAGGAAAAATCTGCACCCAGTGAATAATCACTTGATTTTGGAACCGCAGGTTATAGTCATCGTATCTTCGCCCAGGTGTAGGGTTGACTGAATAAGAGGGTCTAAGAGTAGATAAAGCTCCCTCAGCTACGGGTGGTTACATTCATTTTCCTGTTAATCTTTTTTTCTCTCTTCTCAATTTTTTCTAGGATTGCCACAGAAATACATTGAAAGAAGTTGGAATACAAATTTACTTCAGTAAGTCAAATATTTTCCTTTAGTTCACATGAAGCCTCTGATATATTTTCTCCATTTCTCATTGACATTCTATCAGGTTGAGTCCTGGGTACATGACTTTTGTCACCCAACTACCTTCCCATCCTCCCTACCTCTGAGTCACTCACTGGTGACACACATGGCCCTTAATGACATGGCCCAGTTTATATGTTTTCTAATTCTAGATTTCTTAAACCAGATTACCTACACTAATTATTTTTTAATTTAGAAATTAGAAAACAAGTCTTCCCAGAGTTTGAAAGCATAAAAATTCCATAAAATGCCATTCTCTCATGCATTATATTACTTCTTAACAAATTAAATATACACAGAGTTAGCCTCATTAAATGCAAATGGTCTCTAGGAGACTTACCTAAGTAATTCTGAGGCAGACTAGATTCCCTAAAATGTATTCTGAAGTACTGAGGACTTTTCATTGTTATGGAGGCATTTGAGCACCCATTTTTTTAGCAGGCCAGGACATCCATGCCAGAATGCTAAACAAAATAGAACTAAATGACAGTACAGCCATGTAAGGTTCTCAAACTGTGAACACTGATGCTGTTGATTCCATAACTTAGTGTAAAATGAGTGTGGAAATCTTTATCAGTGATTTTCAAGTGCAAAAGTTGAATTTGTCCTCTAAAAATTTGCACTGGCTTTACTGTTACATAAACCAAATCACAACCTCCTTATCCAACATACCCTTTCCATTGTATGACTCCAATCACAAACATATTTTGGATCCTCAAGAAACAATTTCTCAGGAAAACACAGTGGAGTAAGAAGCAACCCACTCGGGTCCTTACCCAGGTTCCTCTGAGCCTAGGATGACTGCATCTGGGCTACACGCTTGTGTTCTAAACAATAGGCTCAGTGTTGCTGGCAACCAATGAGTTAAAATTTCCAATCAATACTCCTCATCCACAGCCCTGATGTCTACCCCTTTCCTCTCCCAGAATAAGTCAGTGATTTCCATACCAGGTGCAGAGTCTGATCAGTTTCCAGGGATAATATTTTACCTTCTCTCACTTCTGTAATAAAAGGAAAAAAACTGTTTGCTACCCCATCCTCTAACTTCTAGAGTGTAAAGACAATACTATCATAGACTGAAGATGGTAGGTGTACCTACGGTAAGTCTTCTAGGGGTTGTGGAAAATGATGCTTTTAGTCTCTGCAAATTATAATTTTCCAAGATGACCACAGTAGGAATGGGTGCTCCTAAAGCACAGATACCTAAGGTGGTCTTTTCAGTATTTGTCAATTGGCAACAATTTTGCTCTCCAGGAGACATCTGGCAATTTCTGGAGACATTTTTGGTTTTCACAAGAGGGGTGGGGGGTGTTGCCACTAGCAACTAGTAAGCAGAAGTTAGGGATGTTACTAAACATCCCACAATGCTCAGGACAGACCCCACAACAAAGTATTATTTAGCCCAAAATGACATCAGGTTAAGAAATCCTGTAAAATGTCTAATGTAAATGTTTCTGATCTATGGATTTAAATGAAAACACTGCTTGCATTACCCAATAGTTCATTTAACTATTTGCATTTGTGCAGTGTTCATTATCAGAGATCTGAGCCTGGCTCTAACATCTACTAGTTGTGTGACCTTGAGCAAGGAGCTTAAATATTCCACACCTGATCTATGAATAGAGAAAATAGCTCCTCCACACAATTGTTATAGAGATTACACTATGTAGTACACATAAAGTGCTTAGTGAGTAAAGGTTAGCTGCTGCTGCTATCATTATCATCACCATTATCACGAAAGACTTAATAACTACTAGGTGCCTGACACTGTGTTTGGACCTGAAAATACAATAAACAATAAAGACTTAGAACCTATCACTAAAGAGCTCACAGACACACCTAGCTGAGCAAACACATATGAGAAGATCTATCTGACTATGCAGTAAGTGCCATCTTTCCATTTGCCTCGAGCATCCCAGGAAGCCATGCTTGGCCCTCTCGGGTCTTCTCATACTCTGCCTGCCACTGACTCTCCCTCTATCATAACTCCACATACTCTAGTACCTCAGGCACTTTGTGGCAAAGAGTTAAGCTCACAACAAAGAGAAAATAGCAGGCAAGTGAATGACTTCCCATGAACAACTTCACCATGTTCAAGACTCAGGTGTTAAAAGTTTCAGCCCATGAGGAGCATATGGTCAGCACATATCATCAGGCTACTTGCTCCCCATGGCATTTTTGGCATTTGTAAGGTAGAAACTCTTAATTTAGAAGAACTAAGTATCTTTCAAGGAAAAACAACCCCTGCTAAAATATTCTTCATAATTTATTTTCCTTATTGTATCAAGTGACTTTTACTTATCCTTCTTATATTACCTGATGCAGTTCTGCTCCTTGTTCTATGCAGGAAAGTTATAATTTGCACATACACGTTATAATTTGTAACTGTAAGAATGACTGCAGTGTCACATTCACTAGAATAATGGCCTGTAGCATAAATAAATAGGGGTTATAAGGGAGGTATATGCCTTAGGAGAATATCCTTTAAGCTGTGCGGTTCAGAAATGAGGTTCTGTCTTGCACCATTCTAAACATTCAGCAGCAGGAAAAATTACTTCGGAGGTAAAAGCTCCATTTAGATGCTGCATTTTTTTTTTTTGTTGATTTGGATTAAACCCAAATGATTATTTTTAAGTTAATGTAAAAACACCGTGGAAAAATGAATCATGTTTTAATTGCTATAATGCTGCATAATTTACTTAAACTACAAATGATTGGTGAATTGGGTTTGCTGGTACCTCCCAAACAAGCCAATTAGTACAGAGATTAACCTCTATAATCACTCTCTAGCCAATTGCTTTCCATAATTTTTTCATAAAATTTGTTTGCATTCATGTTTTTTAATGAAGCAGGTAACTAGCCTTACATTTTAGAATTTTAGTCCTCTTGCATAGGAAAGTTTATAGTATTTGCTTTGGAGAAATTTATTGCTGATTTACTTGCATGTAATACAAAAATCCCATATTTTGCTGAGAGGCTTCAAACCATAAGAGGATACAAGATAATTAGCTTTTGGACAATTTAGGAAGCAGGAAATTTCATTTAAAAAAAAAATCCATGGTTTCTCAACTCTATAAACAACCCTTCTTCAAGAAAAATATACATTCCAAACCAGAATGATAAAGAGGGCACAAAAATGTCTACATGATAGCCTTCTTCCTTCAAAATATATAATCACTTTCCATAACATTTGCTCTATCCTTTGGTTGCTCATATCATATGGTTGTCACAACCATATATGCTCAGAAAGGAATATTTATAAGAACTAATTGTAAGAAGTACCCAACTGTTCACCATTTTGTTGAGGCAGTCCAAATAGTATATCTGTCCTGTATCTGATTTGATGCTCTATTTGTATCTGTCTCTAACAAACTTATCTGACACGTATGAAGACTATAAGGTGAATTCTCTTTGGACCAATTTACATAAAAAACCAAGGAGCCTCCTCAGATGGGAATGGAAGAAAATGGAGTGACATGGAAACAATTTGCTTCTAGGACAAGAAACAATGATGCCAGAAATGAAAAGAAATCACACATACAGGTAAAGTCTTTGAACATTGAGAGACTGGTCCAGTGGGTACTCACGAGTCCTTGGTAGAGAAACTGCAACAAATGCAGAGCTAAACATTAAGAATAGTTTATCAGACATCTCAGTGGGGCACTAGAAAGGCAAGACATTGGCACTTGTCCACTGATGGGAGATAATACTCATTACTGAGTTATATGTAAGTGCCACTAGACATGTGGCTCTGTCACCTTAGATGGGTATCAGCAGGAGTCACAACAACTCCCAGCTACCAAGGACAAGTGAAAGCACAGCAACTGGAAACATTCCCAGGGTAGAAGGGAAATGACTTGCTGGTGATTAGTGGTAAGTAAAAGGCCTCATTCATAGAATGTATGTGAGACACTCAGTGGAGTCTCTAGAGCTATTTGGGAGAATCTGAGCGAGCCAGCTGGAGACAAAGAAATGCTATTTTGTAACTGTTACTGTGATTTGTTTTTATTCCCAGGATGAAGTGGCTTGGGAAATACAGGAAACTTGCAGAAGTAATAATGATGACTGTGATAATAGCTACTTTATTTCCTATGTCATTCTCTGCATTGTTTCTGTGAAGTAAGACAACTATATCAAAATATTTCACTAAAAATTAATAAGCTCTCAAGTGAAATTATAAGAGATTCACTGATGTGAGACACACTATCCAAAAGTACTGAACCAAAAGTACTGAAGTTCAGCAGGTGGAGGAAACTGCTGAACATCAATGTTTGCTCTATTTTCTCATGATAAACCACAGACAGAGAACATTAACTGTCTTATTACTGATTTGAACTAAGGAGTAGAAAAAAATACTATCTCATTTCCCTGGAGTCTCAAGGTTGTGTGGGGCACCCCCAGCATCTGCCCAGCCTTTTCTCCAGGAAGAACACTCCTCAAACATACCTAGAGGCAGAAGACATCCTACAGGGTACTTAGCCTCTGTCCTCCAACCACACAATAGTCCTGCCTATCAGTGAACTGGCCTTTCCTGGGTTCAGGACCCAACAGCTCCAGACCTACAACAGTCATGGTCCTCTTAGCGCTAACTGATCTCCCTCAGCCTGTCCCGGGGTTCAAACCACCTGATCAGGCTGCCTCTGAGCCTGGCCTTTCTGCCAGGTGTGTACACATTGATACAGCCACTCTCTCAGGTAATGCCTAACTTAACATCGTAATGATATATTTAATTCTCCCATCTTTACAGATATTCTGTATGGTTTCAAAAATAAAATATTTCCTTAATTTCTCTTTATTTCACCATTTTTTAAAAACCATAGAGAAGATAAGAAACTAAATGTGGAATTGTATGGCACATGTCTGAATAAGGCTAGAATGACACTAATGTGACACACATTTTATATTGTAGACTTGGGGTATACATATGTAAACTATACTGTAGATTTTGGGGTGGGTGAAAATAATATTCAGATTAGGAGAACTTCCTTTCATTGCTTTCATACTAAAAACTACTATTTGAATTAATGTTGAATTTGTTGAATTTTAATAAATACTTTGTCATCATATGAGGTAATCATGTGCATTTTCTTCTTTATAAAATTAGTACGTAAAATTATGATCCAAGATGGCCGAATACGAACAGCTCTGGAGTGCAGCTCCCAGTGAGAACGTAGAGGGCAAGTGATCACCACATTTCCAAAAAATTTTTACTGTCCACAGACCAGGAGATTTCTGGGTGGAAAAGCACCACGAGTCTCCAGCATGGCTGTTTCAGCTGGTGCAGTGGGTCTCGACACAAAAGCTCACACAAATCTGGGTGGCCATTTCAACTGGCACCTGGAATGCCTGGGAGACAGAGCTGCCTATTCAACTGAAAAATAAGCAGGCTGAAACAAGGAGCCAGGTGATCTGGCTCAATGGGTCCTACCCCCACAAAGACCAGCAATTTGAAATGCTCTAGATTCAGTTTCACAGCAAGCACAGCTGGACCCCAGGATGGTCCAGCTCTGTGTGGGGAAGGGCAGCCACCAGTAGTGAGGCAGTCCACCACTACCGAGGCGGTCCGACCTTACTGAGGCAATCTGCCATTACCGAGGCAGTCCACCATTACTGAGGCAGTCTACCATTACAGAGACAGTCCACCATTACTGAGGCAGACCACCATTACCGAGGTAGTTCTAACTGTATCTCTATAAACAAAACCGCAAAAAAATTCACCAGCAGCTAGGCAGAGCCCACGGCAGCTCAGCAATGCCTCTGCTGGCAGATTGTGACTAGGCTACCTCCTTGCTGGGCAGGGCATCTCTGAAAAAAGGCAGCAGCACGTCAGGAACTTATAAATAAAGCCCTACCTTCCCGGGACAGAGCACTTGTGAAAAAACAAAAGGCAATTATAAGATCTGCATCAGCAGACTTAAACGTACCTGCCCAGCAGCTCTAAATGAATGGAACAACGGAGCTCACAGCTCAGCAACTGAGCTCCTATAAGGGTCAGACTGTCTCCTCGGGCAGCTCCCTGACCCACACATATTCAAAGAGACACCTCATAAAGGAGAGCTCAGGGTGACATCTGGAGGGTATCCTGGGACAAAGATAACAGAAGAAGAAACTGGCAGCAACCCTTACTGTTTTGCAGCAGCTGCAGGTGATCCCCAAGCAAGCATGGTCTGGAGTGGACCTACAGCAGTCCTACACCAGAAGGGCCTACCTGTTAGAAGGAATACTAAAAAAAACAGAAATAAATAACTTCACCATCAACAAAAAGGATATTCACTCAGAAACTGCATCCAAAAGTCACCAACTACAAAGACCACAGGTAGATAAATCCAGAGACTGGAAGAAACCAGTGCAAAAAGGATGAAAACACCCCAAACCAGAATACTTCTCCTCCTACAAGGGATCACAACTCCTTACCAGCAAGGAAACAAGGCTGGATGGAGAATGAGTCTGATGAATTGACAGGAACAGGCTTCAGAAAGTAGGTAATAACAAACTTCTCTGAGCTAAAACAACATGTTCTAACCCAACACAAAGAAACTAAAAACACTGAAAAAAGGTTTGACGAAAAGCTAACAAGAATAAACAGCTTAGAGAAGAATATAAATGAATTGATGGAGCTGACAAATACAACACGAGAACTTCTTGAAGCACATACAAGTTTCGATAGCCAAATCAACCAAGCAGAAGAAAGGATATCAGAGACTGAAGATCAACTCAATGAAATAAAATGAGAAGGCAAGATTAGAGAAAAAAGGGTAAAAAGAATTAAATAGAGCCTCCAAGAAATATGGAATTATGTGAAAAGACCTAATCTACATTTGATAGGTGTACCTGAATGTGACAGAGAGAATGAATCCAAGCTGGAAAACACTCTTCAAGATATTATCCAAGAAAACATCCTCAACCTAGCAAGGCAGGACAATACTAAAGTCCAGGAAATACAGAGAACACCACAAAGATATTCCTCAAAAAGAACAACCCCAAGGCACATAATCATCAGATTCACCAGGGTTGAAATGAAGGAAAAAATGCTAAGGGCAGCCAGAGAGAAAGGTCGGGTTACCCATAAAGGGAAGCCCATCAGACTCACAGTGGATCTCTTGGCAGAAACCCTACAAGCCAGAAGAGAGTGGGAGCCAATATTCACCAACCTTAAAGAAAAGAACTTTCAACCTAGAATTTCATATCCAGCCAAACTAAACTTCATAAGCAAAGGAGAAGTAAAATGCTTTGTGAACAAGCAATTGCTCAGAGATTTCATCATCACCAGGCCTGCCATACAAGAGCTCCTGAAAGAAGCACTAAACACAGAAAGGAACAATCAGTACCAGCCACTCCAAAAATGCACCAAATGGTAAAGAGCATCAACACAATGAAGAAACTGCATCAACTAATGGGCAAAACAACCAGCTAGCATCAAAATGGCAGGATCAAATTCACACATAACAATATTAACCTTAAATGTAAATCGGCTAAATGCCCCAATCAAGAGACAAACACTGGCAAATTGGATAAAAAGTAAAAACCCACCAGTGTGCTGTATCCAGGAAACACATCTCATATGCAAGGATACACATAGGTTTAAAATAAAGGGATGGAGGAAGATTTACCAAGCAAATGGAAAGCAAAAAAAAAAAAAAAAAAAAAAAAAAAAAAAAAAAGCAGGAGTTGCAATCCTAGTCTCTGATAAAATAGACTTTAAACCAATAAAGATCAAAAGAGACAAAGAAGGTCATTACATAATGGTAAAAGGATCAATGCAACAAGAAGAGCTAATGATCCTAAATATATACTCACCTAATACAGGAGCACCCAGATACATAAAGCAAGTTCTTAATGATCTACAGAGAGACTTAGACTCCCACACAATAATAGTGGGAGACTTTTACACTCCACTGTCAATATCAGACAGATCAATGAGACAGAAAATTAACAAGGATATCCAGGACTTGAACTCAGATCTGGACCAAGCAAACCTAATAGGCATTTACAGAACTCTCCACCCCAAATCTACAGAATATACATTCTTCTCAGCACCACATCACACCTACTCTAAAATTGACCATATAATTGGAAGTAAATCACTGCTCAGCAAATGCAAAAGAATGGAATTCATAACAAACAGTCTCTCAGACCACAGTGCAATCAAGTTAGAACTCAGGATTAAGAAACTAACTCAGAACTGCAAAACTTCATGGAAAGTGAACAACTGGCTCTTGAATATTGACTGGATAAACAATGAAATGAAGGCAGAAATAAAGATGTTCCTTGAAACCAATGAGAATGAAGACACAATGTACCAAAATATCTGGGACACATTTAAAGCAGTGTTTAGAGGAAAATTTACAGCAATAAATGCCCACATGAGAAATGAGGAAAGATCTAAAATCAACACTCTATCATCAAAATGGAAAGAGCTAGAGGAGCAAGATAAAAAAACTCAAAAGCTAGCAGAAAACAAGAAACAACTATGATCAGAGCCGAACTGAAGGAGACAGAGACACAAAAATCCCTTCAAAAATTAATAAATCCAGGAGCTGGTTTTTCGAAAAGATCAACAAAATAGACTACTAGCCAGATTAATAAAAAAGAAAAGAGAGAAGAATCAAATAGATGCAATAAAAATGATAAAGGGGATATCACCACCGATTCCACAGAAATACAAACTAACATCAGAGATTACTACAAACAAGTCTATGCACGTAAACCAGTAAACCTGGAAGAAATGGATAAATTCTTGGACACCTACACCCTCCTATGCCTAAACCAGGAAGATGTCAAAACCCTGAACAGACCAATAACAAGGTCTGAAGTTGAGGCAGCAATTAATAGCCTACCAACCAAAAAAAGCCTAGGTCCAGAATGGTTCACAGCCGAATTCTACCACATGTACAAAGAGGAGCTGATGCCACTCCTTTTGAAACTATTCCAAACAATCCAAAAAGAGGGAATGCTTCCCAAATCATTATATGAGACCAACATCATCCTGATACCAAAACCTGGCAGAGATTCAGCAAGAAAAGAAAACTTCAGGCCAATATCCATGATGAACACAGACGCAAAAATCTTCAATAAAATACTGGCAAACTGATTGCAACAGCACATCAAAAAGCTTATCCACCATGATCAAGTAGGCTTCATCCCAGGGATGCAAGGCTTGTTCAACATACGCAGGTCTATAAACGTAATTCACCACATAAACAGAACCAAAGACAAAAACCGTATAATTATCTCAATAGATGCAGAGAAGGCCTTCGACAAAATTCAACAGCGCTTTATGCTAAAAACTCTCAATAAACTAGGTATTGATGGAACGTATCCCAAAATAATAAAAGCTATTTATGAGAAACCCACAGCCAATATCATACTGAATGGGCAAAAACTCGAAGCATTCCCTTTGAAATCTGGCACTAGACAAGGATGCCCTCTCTCACCACTCCTATTCAATATAGTATTGGAAATTCTAGCCAGACCAATCAGGCAAGAAAAAGAAATAAAGGGTATTCAATTAGGAAAGGAGGAAGTCTAATTGTCTCTATTTGTTGACAACATGATTGTACATTTAGAAGACCCCATCGTCTCAGCCCAAAATCTCCTGAAACTGATAAGCAACTCCAGCAGTTTCAGGAGTCTCAGGATACAAAATCAATGTGCAGAAATCACAAGCATGACTATACACCAATAACAGACTTAAAGAGAGCCAAATCAAGAATGAACTGCCATTCACAATTGCTACACAGGATAATACACCCAGGAATACAACTAACAAAGGACGTAAAGGACCTCTTCAAGGAAACTACAAACCACTGCTCAAGGACATAATGGAGGACACAAATAGATGGAAAAACATTCCATGCTCGTGGTTAGGGAGAATCAATATTGTGAAAATGGCCAAACTGCCCAAAATAATTTATAGATTCAATGTTATCCCCACCAAGCTACCATTGACCTTCATCACAGAACTGGGAAAAAAAACACCTTAAACTTCATATGGAACCAAAAGAGAGCCCGCATAGCCAAGTCAATTCTAAGCAAAAAGAACAAAGCAGGAGGCATCACACTACCAGACTTCAAACTATACTACAAGGCTACAGTAATCAAAACAGCATGGTACTAGTACCAAAGAAGCCAAGCTACTTGACTTCAAGCTATACTACAAGGCTACAGTAGTCAAAACAGCATGGTACTGGTACCAAAACAGAGATGTAGACCAATGGAACAGAACAGAGGCCTCGGAGACAATGCCACACATCTACAACCATCTGTTATTTGACAAACCTGGCAAAAACAAGCATTGGGGAAAGGAGTCCCCATTTAACAAATGGTGTTGGGAAAACTGGCTAGCCATGTGCAGAAAGCAGAAACTGGACCCCTTCCTGACACCTTACACTAAAATTAACTACAGATGGATTAAAGACTTAAGCATAAGACAAACATCATAAAAACCCTAGAAGAAAACCTAGGCAAAACCATTCAGGCCATAGGAATAGGCAAGGACTTCATGACTAAAACACCAAAAGCATTGGCAACAAAAGCCAAAATAGACAAATGAGATCTAATTAAACTCTAGAGCTTCTGCACAGCAAAAGAAACAGTCATTAGAGTGAACTGGCAACCAACAGAATGGGAAAAAATATTTGCAATCTACCCATCTGACAAAGGCTAATATCCAGAATCTACGAAGAACTAAAACAGATTTACAAGAAAAAAAAACAAACAAACCTATTCAAAAGTGGACGAAGGATATGAACAGACACTTTACAAAAGAAGACATATATGAAGCCAACAAACATATGAAAAAATGCTCAACATGATTAGAGAAACGCAAGTCAAAACCACATTGAGATACCATCTCATTCTAGTTAGGGTGGCAATCATTAAAAAATCTGGAGACAACAGATGCTGAAGAGGATGTGGAGAAATAGGAACACTTTAAACTGTTGATGGGAGTTCAACCATTGTGGAAGTTCAACCATTGTGAAAGACAGTGTGGGGATTCCTCAAGGACCTAGAAATAGAAATCCCATTTGACCTAGCAATCCCATTACTGGGTATATATCCAAAGGAGTATAAATCGTTCTATTATAAAGACACATGCACACGTAGGTTCATTGTGGTACTGTTTACAATGGCAAAGACAATCTAAATGCCTATCGATGATAGACTAGACAGGGAAAATGTGGCACATATACACCATGGAATACGATGCAGCCATAAAAAACGATGAGTTTGTGTCCTTTGTAGGGACATGGATGAATCTGGAGACCATCATTCTCAGCAAACTGACACAAGAATAGAAAATCAAACACCACATGTTCTCACTCATAGGCAGGTGTAGAACAATGAGAACACATGGACACAGGGAGGGGAGCATCACACGCTGGGGTCTGTTGCAGGGGACTAGGGGAGGGACTGCTGGGGGTAAGGAGTTGGGGAGGAGTAACATGGGGAGAAATGCCAGATACAGGTGATGGGGATGGAGGCAGCAAACCACACTGCCATGTATGTACCTATGCAACAATCCTGCATGTTCTTCACATGTACCCCAGAAGCTAAAGTGCAATAAAATATACATATTTAAAAAGAAAAGAAAAGAAAAATTACATTGAGTCAATCTTGTGTCCCTGGTTTAATTCTAATTTGCTCATGTATTAACTTTTTAATATATTACTTGCTAATATTTTCATCAGAATTTTGGGCTTATTTGACATACACTTGTTAATATCCTCTTATTACCTTTTTAATGTCTGCAAGAATCTATAATGATGCCCCCTTTTTTCATTCTTACCACCTTGCCATAGTTTTAGTTTATTTTTCCTTGTTTGAGCTTGAACACGTTAATAGCGTTTTCAAGAATACATCTGCCTTTTTTTTTTTTTTCCTTTTTGGAGACAGGGTTTCAGTCTCATTCACACTGGAGTGCAGTGGTATGAGACTGCAGTCTCAAACTCCTGGGCTCAAGCAATCCTCTCACATCAGACTCTCAAGCAGCTGGGACCACAGGTATATGTCATCATGCCTGGCTAATTTTTTCATTTTTCAAGAGATAAGGGTCTCACTATGTTGTCCAGGCTAGTCTTGAACTCTTGGCCTCAAGTGATCTTCTTGTCATGGCCTCCATAGTCACTGGGATTACGGTGTGAACAACACTTGGCTCTTGGCTTTGATGATGGTTTTTGATGTATATTTATTTCTCACTGTTGTTTCTAAATTTTCGTTCTTTTCTGCTCTCCTCTTTGTTTTCCTTCTTTCTACTTTTAGTTTGTTTTTCCTTTTTTCTAAGTTTTTGAGATGAACATTGTTTAATTTTTAGTCTCCCTTCTAACATATGCACTTAAGGCTTTATATTTTCCTCAAAGATGGCATCAGTTGCATTTTATATATTTTGAATATCAACATTTCAATATCATGCAGGTCAAAATATTTTCTAATTTTCATTGTGTTTTCTCCTTTAACCCATTATTTATATAGAACTATATTTCCTAATATTTAAATATAGAAATATTCAAGATTTTGCTGTTGTTTTTTGGATTATTGTTACTGTCTTGTAGCTTAAATAAATTATGATCAACTTTTGATTCTTTTTAAGTTTTTAATCCTTTGAAACGTTTTTAGATTTGCTTTTTGGCTCAAGTTTTTTTATGTTTTATGTATACTAGAAAAAAACCCAATTTTCTGCACTTCTGTATTCAATATACTTATGTGGCCATAAGTAAAGTTTATCACATTATTTAAACTTTCTAAATGCTTACTAATGTTTTGTGTGCACTCTTAATTCCTGAAAGACAGTTATTGCAATCTCTTACTATCTGAATTTTTGTTTTTCCTCTTCGTTCTGTCAATCTTTGATTTAATTAGCTTTTATTATTAAATGACTAAAACTCTGAGATTATTTTAACTTCCAGGTGTATTAAAGTTTTCATACTTGTAAAATATCTTCTTTGTATCTGGTAATGTTTTCTGATTTAAAATCTTATTAACGTTAGTGTAGCTACCATCACCCTTTGCTGGGCAGAGAGCATTAGTATTTATATCTTATCCATTGTTAAATCTTTTGACTTTCAGCCTTTTTACACACTCATTTTTTAGATATATCTCTTGAATGTGGCACTGAGTTGGAACTTATCCAGTCTTACAATCTTGTCCTTTAATTGAAACACACATCTATTTACAATTAACACAATTAGAAACAAATCTGAGTTTAAGTTTACCATCTTAAAATCTGCTCAGCTATTCTGAACCAAGTCTAAGATTTGGTTCAGAAAAACACAATTTGTTTTTTCCCCTAACATTAGTCAGTACCAACTTCAAATGTGTATTATGAGGATTAAACAAATTTATATGAGATTTGTATAAGCTTTGAAAATTACAATGTCCTAAAGCAGACTTTGTGTTACTAACACAAAGATTTTCCAAAGATCTCTGATATAGGCTCTTAAATGCAGTTTCAGACAAGTTGAAAACAAAACCAATGAGTATTGGCAGCATGATAAGACTCCCAAGATGATCCTTTTAAAAGAAAGGGAGCTCATGACATTTGGGATAGAAAAGTATGTTCAAAGACTCTCCGGAGAAAAGGACTTGGTGAGTTTAGGGAATCGTAAAGATGCCAGTGTGGTGAGAAGTGGTGAGAATGGTGAGACAGGTATGAGCTAGGTCCTTCAGAGCTTTGTGGGGTTGTTGACTTTGTAAGAAATGCACTTCCCAGTATGTAGTGCAATAGTTCAGGTTTACATTTTTATTTCTTTACTCAGTCAGCTGTGGCAAAAACTAACTAGAAGAGGCAAGAATGAAGTGGAGTGGACAAGGTAACCATTCAGTCTTCTAAAGGACCCCTTCAAAAAAGGTGGTGCCTTTAACTGGAGAAACAGAAGCAGGTGCCTTTGAGATGCCTCTGAGGGTAGAATCAACAGCAGATGAGAATCTCATGTGGGGAATAAGAGAGAGGGTAATTCCAAGGATGATGTCCAGAATTCTAAATCAATCAACATGCTGAGAGGTGTTTGTAGTAAATTCTTATCTGCAGTAAATAAAGTCTAACACTTACAGACCATTTATCAAATCCACTGCACATCATTCTGCTGTCTTATTTCCATTCTTTAATACATTACAAATATCATAAGCTTATGAAAACCTTTCATAATTCCACACTCTCCAATCTTACATTTTTCTCTCTCTGTGGTTTTTGTGCTAAAAATGATTTCAGGGACCATATGCTGTGGCTCACATCTGTAATCCTAGCATTTTGAGAGGCCAAGGCAGGAGGATTGGTTGAGGCCAGGAGTTTGAGGCCAGCCTGGGCAAGACAGTGAGACCAAAAGAACAATTTAAAAATTATCCAGGCATAGTGACATGTGCCTATAGTTAGTCCCAGCTACTCAGGAGGCTAAGGTGGGAAGATCACCTGGGGCCAGGAATTTGAGGCTGCAGTGAGCTATGACTGCACCACTGTACTCCAGCCTAGGCAACAGTGCAAGAACTATTTCTAAAAAATAAGAAATAAAATTGATTTCAAATGAAACTGAACAGTTCACCACATACTACATTATTCTTTTCACAAAAGGCACACTGTAAGGTTTAGTCAGAAACCTTCAGAGGTTCAGGCCAGGTTGACACTGTCTCTAAAAAAAAATTAAAACATGAAAGTTTCATTGTATTGCATTTTCACAAGAAAATAAATTGAAATAGGCAGTCCATACAAAACACAATTTGTTTTTTCCCTAACACAATACTCCAGTACTGTTGCTTTCAAAAGAAGCATTTCTATTATACAATCATCATGTTTGTAATTGAAATAATAATGTCAAATCATTATTGGGCCTGCATTCCATTTAGGTTTTCAAGTTTTGAGGTCTCTGCAGAATAAAAAGATAAAGTTTCTAATGGAATCATAAGACCGTTGAGTAACAACATTTTTCTTCTTTCTCTAGTTATAAAATTTACACCAAAAAGCATCTCTCCCAAAAAAAGAGAATGGTTTCTGAACACTAGAAAAGTTTCATTCACTGTGGGGGGTTCCAGAAAATCCCCTTAGCAATCAATCTGCAGAAGATCATAACAAATTATACAATTCCCTCAAATACAAAAATGAACAGTAGAGACGGCAGAGGTCCCTGGAATCTAAAGCATAAGGTTTGTTTGTTTGTTTGTTTGTTTTTTTAAATAAGACAGAGTCTCCCTCTGTCGCCCAAGCTGGAATGCAGTGGCATCAACTTGGCTCACTGCAACCGCTGCCTCCCAGACTCAGGTGATTCTTGTCCCTCAGCCTACGGAGTAGCTGGGATCACAAGCACCTGCCACCACACCCGGCTAATTTTTTATATTTTAGTAATGATGGGGTTTCACCATTTTGGCCAGGCTGGTCTTGAACTCCCTACCTAAGGTGATCCACCTGCCTCAGCCTCCCAAAGTGTCGGGATTACAGGTGTGAGTCACCTCACTGGGCCGTAAGTGTCATCATTCATTCAGACTGATTGGGTTTTGCATCCTGGTTCATAGATGGCTGTCTCCTTACTGAGTTCTCACATGCTGGAAGGGAGCTCTCTAGGGCCTCTATTATAAGGGTACTGTCTCCTTGATGAGGGCTCCACCTACATGAACCAATCACCTCTCAAAGGCCCTACCACCTAACACCATCATCTTAGGGATGAAGATATCAACTTATGAATTTGGGGGGAAAAACTTTCAGTCTGTAAGAACAAGTACGAAGGAGGGCTGAGAGGAGGGGAGTATGTATGTTACATATGGGGATATGGAATGGGGAAGGGTGTGAAGAAAGTTCTTTTTATTTCTTCTACTGCTTGCTATAGTGATATTTCTCCTGGGATCGTGCCCTGAAGAGAGGAAGGAATAAAGAGAGGAGAGGGAAAATCTAGGGGATCCGATGAAAGCCCTGTTTTCCAAACATCATGTTTTGAGCTAGTAGTGAATGTATCAGAAACAGAATTTGTTTTGGTAAGCTAGAACAGAAGATATCAGAGTATATTGTATGTAATGGCAACCTCCACCTCCAGCATTCACACAACTCTCCTGCCTCAGCCTTTCGAGCAGCTGGAATTATAGGAATGTGTCACCATGCCTGGCTAATTTTTTTCGTATTTTTAGTAGAGATGGGGTTTCACCGTGTTGGCCAGGCTAGTCTTGAACTCCTGACCTCAAGTGACCTGTAGTAGGGGTAACATTTCATGATATGTTTTGTTTCACATATAGATGAGTCTTATTTTGTGGGTATATGTAAATATGTGTGTGTTAATTTGTCATATAAAATGCTTTTCATATTATGGTTTGTAGTTGAGTCACTGAACTAGAGTATTTAAAATTCTCTTCTCCTGCTTCCCATAGTACAAGACTGTTATATTGAATATCTGATCTTCATATTTTACTTGTGTTTCATGCCTTTAGAACAAAACAGTGTTTTCTTTATCTCTGTTACCCATAATGCTGCAAAGAAAAAAACCCTGTCTCCTGACTTTTCAGAAATTCTTATTGTTCTCATTTCCACACATCGATTCCCTGTTAAGTAGTTTTCAACTCTCTATAGCCATACTAGATCACTGAGCTCTTAGAGATTACGAAGATCATCTATCTCCTTTGTCTCTTTTGTAGATGGTTTTTAAAACTGGCATGTGAAGAGGCTTTAAAAATACATTCCCATCTACGTTTTTTTTTATTTTTTGGAGATGTAGTCTTGCTCTGTCTCCCAGGCTGGAGTGCAGCAGCATGATCTCAGCTCACGGCAACCTCCACCTCCAGGATTCAAGCAATTCTTCTGCCTCAGCCTCCTGAGTAGCTGAGATTACAGGCACGCATCACCATGCCTAGCTAATTTTTTTGGAATTTTTAGTAGAGATGGGGTTTCACCATGTTGGCCAGGATAGTCTTGAACTCTTAACCTCAAGTGATCTGCCTGCCTCAGCCTCCCTAAGTGTGGGATTACAGTTGTGAGCCATTGTGCCCAGCCTGAGTTACTGTCTACTGGAAAAAAAAAAAAGTACACAATCAATCAGAATCACTTTCTTGCTGTGCAAACTTGGAAAGTTATTCATTCTCTCTGAGTACCAGTTACTTTGACTATAAATTAAAGCTAATATTATCTCCTTAACTAGATTGTTGCAAGGAGTGGAGATGACTCATGTAAGTGCCTGACCAAAGTTAGGCATTTGCTAAATGATATTTTGAATTACAATACAATGAGAACTCAAGCACACAACCCTTTCTTAGTAACCTCATATATAAGCAGGCCTCTTACTGTCTACTGCCTTGAAGAGCACATTTAATCTCCTTTCACCCCACCAAGGGCCAACACATGGCCAGACACACAGTTGATGCTTGATAAAAGTTGACAGAATTGAATTAAGGGGGGTTGCTGTTGTGTTTTCCTGATAAGAGAGTACACTTATCCTGCCAAAATAATTATAGAAATTAAGTTTTATGCCCAAATTAACTCGTTAATTTAGAGGCTGGGAGAATAATCACAATAGGAACTGCCCACCTCCCAAATGATCCAACTACAAAGAGAACGAAAGTCAAGTTTTATCCAGTAAGCATCACCTTACCTGGCAGGGCTTTACTGCATTTCTCTGCTCTGGGAAGAAACCAATAATGGAAAGCATCTGCTGGTCAAGACAAGCAGAGCATCTAGGCTGAAGAGGGAGTGGTATTTCTGCTTATCTTTTTTTTTCTGCTTATCTTAGTTGATAAGAGAGAACAGTGGTTTGCTCTGAAAACAGCCTGACAAACCATAGGTCAGTACTTACTTTCTTTCAAAAACTTCCTTTCTTCTGCTCCCATTTATACATAAACAAAACCCATCGCTAAACCCCAGCCATTGTTTTGCCCTCTAAATTCTTAGTCCCCGTTGGCCTCACTGGCAGCACATGCTCTCCTGACCACACAGTTGCATCCAAGGGAGGTGGAGGCACAGCCTTCAATGGTATCTCTGCTATCTCAAAGGAATTCCAGATGTCATTAAAACAATGTGTCTGTGCCTCTAAATAAAACAGGCCAGAAGTGTTTTAGTAAACTGACAGTCTTCTCTAAAGGACCCCGAGGTATATGCAGCTACTGAGATTTCCCATCCTACCATCTTCAAAGTGATAAAGAAAATACAATTCTTATGCAACTAGCCTTTCCAGCTGACCCTAGGGTGGCATTTGCTGTCTATTCTTCCATCAAACTACCTCACAAAAATCATCTTTTTGTAAAGTTTCTTTCTGTTTCCTCTCTCATATATATGTAAGAGACACCAGGCATGGAGGCAGTGTTAAAATGGGGAGAAATGGACGGGACTCCCGGGAATAGCCTCCATCAGAGGCCTGGTCCGTGGGCCCCAGTCACTGTGAGGGGTCGGCGGGGAGCGGGGAGCTTCCCAGGATCCTGTCTCTCTCCCTGCTTTCTGCCAAGCAGCAGGAACACACAGTTCATTAAAGCAAAGCCAAAGGGCACGGACTGAGAAATAGCAAGAAACTTCCAGGGACTTGTTGATTTTGGAAACTTAATGTCCACCCTGTATAACAGTGTGCATGTTCTCCAGTGGGGAGGAGATTGCTATTTATGTCAGAGAGTTGTTTCAGAGGAAAATGTCTCCTCCAAGCAAGGAGTATGTGTCTAGTTGTTG